>NC_138769.1:473110311-473507811 GCF_965119305.1 Pelophylax lessonae | reverse complement strand
TCCTCAAGTTAAGGGTTGCTGGCCATGTATTGCAGATGTCTCACCAACAATGAAAGGTGATGAAATATCTGCTCATCCCTGAATGACTCACGTACTGTTGTAGTTGCAGCAATCTTTTTCCAATTGGGTCAGGTAAAGGCTTTGTTGACTTTTCCCAATAGAAATGGGAATAATTCCTGTTTCAGAGCACTAACTGTAATAAATGTTTAAATCTGTCACATCACTCTCCTTCACAAGGATATATAAGGTTATTGTATCCCAACTTTCCAATTATTTTCTTCAGAGAATAAAGACATCTGAAAGTTTTGATGAACAAGTGTATAGTAGGTCAGTTACACAACAGTAGTTCTCACTATATAGGGAATAGCTGCTGGATGTAAGGGTAAACCTGTTACACATACTTAAGACTGCTGGAAATTGCAGTACACTACAGAAATGTAGTATCCTTCAAGACCTTTACTACATGTATACAGGCATAGCAGGATTTTCTTTCTGATTTTCCAAAGCAGATGTGAAAAGGGATAAGCTTTTGCTGCAAGATACTGCCTTATAGTCAGTAATAGTGATTTCCTCACAAATACAGTGTAGGGTGAATACTATTTGGATTGCTTAGCCTAATAATATATATTTTTTATTTTTATCTACAGTATCTGTGTATAAGCTCCATGTTAACTCCAGCCATAATGCCTGCTAATTAATAAAACTGTTTTAGCTCATCTGGGTCATGGATTCTAAATTTGTATTAACCTTTGGGAATATTTGTACACATTTGGCTCAGTCAACAAGAAGTGACAGACATATTACATGAAAATTGATCATGGCAATTATGATGAATTAATAACAGACCAGAAGCATCAAGTAGCCATAATGTGAGGATAAATGACATATTACAAATAAGCTCCTGAAAACAGAACCCCAATACTAGAATAGCTCATTCTATGTAATTTGGGCCTCCGGCTCAATAAGTGTTGCCAGTGTTCAATAAGTGTTGTCAGTGTGCATATTTGTAACATTTCTTCCCACCTCCTTCCAGCATGCACAATTTGTTGTTTGCAACTGACATTCCTCTTTAAGTTAAATGAGTTAAACTCTTTATACAAAAAGATCGAAAGTCAAAATGATCTGGTGAGTGGGTTCGGAGCACAAAGATAATGGCCTAAAGCAGGGGTCTTCAAACTATGGCCCGTCAGTTTTTCAGGAACTACAATTTCTATCATGCCTTGTCATGTCTGTGAATGTCAGTGTTTTACAATGCCTCATGTGATGTGTAGTTCCACAATGGCTGGAGGGCCGTAGTTTGAGGATCCCTGGCCTAAAGATTGCAGTAGATTTCTGCACAGATGAAGGGCACATGGATATGGACTGATTATGAATGGATAGTATCACAATAATAATAATAAACACATTTTAGAATTTTTGGATTATATAGTAGAAATCTGTAGTGTTTTGTTTCATTGGCAACATTTTATTTTAGTTTACGTAATTCAGGGTGGGGAAGTACAGTATATTTTAAACTTTTTTTTTTTTTTATCCATTGTGATAGATTTACAGCTGCTATTAATAACAGGATGATGATGGGGTTATAAAGCAAATAGGCACAGGGCTCTGAGTGTTGTAGACTTTCTGTTATGGGATTTGATCTGTCTCCAAGTTGTACTCCTGTGTTGTCACCTGTCACCCTGTCACCAGGTTTGTCAACTTCCAATGACTTTTTTTACTGACAAAACCTAAAAAAGACTGACAGAGCACATTTTTTATTGGCCAGAAGCTCCTATTAAAAACGAAACCATTAATATAATCAATGCATTAACTGATCCCCAAATTTAACAGGGGCATTTACACTGATCACTAATGTACCAGGGGCTTCTACTCTGACCACCGACATAAGGGGAAATTTATACTAATCACTGATATAATTGGGGCATTTATAATGGTCATCAATGTAATAGGGGCATTTATGTTGACCACTGATGTAATTGGGGTATTTACACTGGTCACAAATGTAAACACCAATCCCCCTAGTGATATTATGGCTAGTGTAAATGCCCCAGTTACATTGGTGGTCTGTTTCAATTCCTTTGCTGAAGCTCATTTACACTTGTAGCTGTCATTGCCACTCATTTGGTATTTAAGCATTTGGCAGACGACTAGGAAGTTATATACCACTACCTAACTGGCTGTTTTCTCTCTTGAAAGCCTGCAGCCCCATTCTGCAGCTGCAAGCATTACAAACGGTTGCAGGGTAATTGTTACACTGTTCTTTTCACTTGAATGGGTTGCATTTGGAGGTGGAATTGCCCATTAAATGAGACATAGATATAATTGACACTAACATGAGTTTCTTTGTAACTATGTATGTAGCATTTACAGTGGGAAAGCTAACTTAACTTATATTGCAATTTTTTGTAACACCAGAAATTTTTTTGTTAATAAGGATCAAATAAGCAGAGGGGGGAAGGACAGAATTCACAGATATCTTGCAATCTTTTCTCCCTAAATAGTATTGTAAAAATATTAACCGCGCTAAAGGAAAAAATATAATGAACAGCAGCAACTTCTAGTGTGACCACACCCTGTAGAATATTGTAGAAATAAGTCGCGCTATAATATGATCAATGGAGATATAAAGTCCATACAGTCCAAGCATAAAGTGAAGATGTAATCCAGGACCAGGAACCCCAAAGGGTGTATGCTTACCAGATTGAGGTAAGGTAAAGGCAGATTCTTTGGATAGAACTTGTCACCTTGATAGTAGATCCAGGTCCACGTGAACGGTTAGCTCAATGGTCATTGGATCATGGAAGTAAAGGTAAAAACGCAATAGCGTAAAACCTTACAAACTAAATTAATTGGACACCACAGTGTTCTTAAAAAATAAGTTAAATTGTGTGAATGAATAAACCTCCACCAATAAAGTTGATCACTAATAGCAGTGAATAAAAAACATGCAAAAATATAAATATAAAAATGAATATAAATGTGATGGGTACCCCTTACCAAAAGTGATAAGGGTAAACATCAAAATTAATAATATGACGTGTTGTAGCTGAAGTCGCCTCTTACCGGACAACATTAATTGAATAGCCAATAAAGGGAAGGCAAAAGTGTGAAATTTGCGTGTTGAACCACCACCTTTTGTAGCTAGATTCGCCTCTTACCATATGAAATAAGGATTATAGCAAACGTGCAGATCACAATTCAGTGTGAACCCGGAGCCAATAATAAGATAAACCAATAGGGGTCGCCTCTTACCAAATATAAATGGTGTTGAGCCTGTATGGTGATCGAGCATCCAAGGACCCGACCCTTACTCTGGGGTGCTGTTTCCTCAAATAGCAGAGGTATTGCAAGTGTTCACTGGGTGGTGCAGAGCTGCACTTCCCCCATCATGTATTTGGGCAGCTGCTCCTTGATTTGGATCTGGTTCTTCAGAGCCGCCTGGCAGAAGGTTCCGTCCAGCAGCACCTGGTAAGGCTCCCGGAAGCGGAAATTGTTCCGGTAGAAGCTCAGATTCAGGAATCCGAGCTTCTACCGGAACAATTTCCGCTTCCGGGAGCCTTACCAGGTGCTGCTGGACGGAACCTTCTGCCAGGCGGCTCTGAAGAACCAGATCCAAATCAAGGAGCAGCTGCCCAAATACATGATGGGGGAAGTGCAGCTCTGCACCACCCAGTGAACACTTGCAATACCTCCGCTATTTGAGGAAACAGCACCCCAGAGTAAGGGTCGGGTCCTTGGATGCTCGATCACCATACAGGCTCAACACCATTTATATTTGGTAAGAGGCGACCCCTATTGGTTTATCTTATTATTGGCTCCGGGTTCACACTGAATTGTGATCTGCACGTTTGCTATAATCCTTATTTCATATGGTAAGAGGCGAATCTAGCTACAAAAGGTGGTGGTTCAACACGCAAATTTCACACTTTTGCCTTCCCTTTATTGGCTATTCAATTAATGTTGTCCGGTAAGAGGCGACTTCAGCTACAACACGTCATATTATTAATTTTGATGTTTACCCTTATCACTTTTGGTAAGGGGTACCCATCACATTTATATTCATTTTTATATTTATATTTTTGCATGTTTTTTATTCACTGCTATTAGTGATCAACTTTATTGGTGGAGGTTTATTCATTCACACAATTTAACTTATTTTTTAAGAACACTGTGGTGTCCAATTAATTTAGTTTGTAAGGTTTTACGCTATTGCGTTTTTACCTTTACTTCCATGATCCAATGACCATTGAGCTAACCGTTCACGTGGACCTGGATCTACTATCAAGGTGACAAGTTCTATCCAAAGAATCTGCCTTTACCTTACCTCAATCTGGTAAGCATACACCCTTTGGGGTTCCTGGTCCTGGATTACATCTTCACTTTATGCTTGGACTGTATGGACTTTATATCTCCATTGATCATATTATAGCGCGACTTATTTCTACAACAATCTTTTCTCCCTGTCAGAGAGTATCTATAAAAAATGTGAATTCTGCTAGTAGAAAGGAATGCATGAAGTATGTGATCTGTTTGCTGAGGATCTTTATGCCTTGGCGTTTTCACAATAAATTCAACATTCTCCTCTTTCTCCATGTTTAATTCCCATTGGTTACAGGGGCTGGGGAGTCAGTATTGTGTCTGCCTCTTCTCCCTGGAACTTTTAGCCTTCGGCTGCCTACATTTAAAATGTGGTGACAGGGGAAAGGAGTGGGGTTACAGAGTGGATGTGGCATGATTGGCTGAGTCAAAGGGAAGTGGAGCAGGTGATTGCAAATTCTGCTTCTGCTCATGATTACCAGAGGTACTGGTAAGTGACTTATGTAGTTCTGCATCTTACAGCTGCCAACCGAATCTGGATTTTCACAAATGTTTTCTTCCTTCCACAAACATTTAGGATGGGAGAAAAAAGAGTTGTTTTTTTCCCAAATATTCCATAAACTATAGGCACTACTCTTAGGTATGAAAACATGATATATATCAACATCAGAGCTATCCTGCCAAATTTGACAAGGTTTGGAATGGCTGATTGGATATACCTGGTTTGATGCTGTTAGACCTTGTTATGAATAGATTATTGGGGTGATTGCAGTTGCAATTTTCTCTATGTCTTCTGCTCAAGAATCTCCCAGATGGTACAAACAACTATTGGTGTGTGTAATGTTTTGAAGGGGTATTGTTGAGGAAAGCATTTTGGATTCCTTAAATCTGGGATCTGATTTTATTTGTCTCATGTTTAATTTTATGACTTATGTAATTGCACAAACTTACTTTGATAAAAAAAAATGAAAACTGTGTTTTATGGGGAAAAGGCAATTATTTAGTATACATGCATTCACAATCTAAACACCATCTCATTGGGGTTTAGATTTTGTAGTAAGAGCTCAACATGATGAAAATCTTCTCTTTTTTTTCTGCTGATAATTTTGAGAGATATGTAATACTTAAAGTATTGCTAAACTCTCTCAATCAAAATTACTTTTTTTTAATCCTTATACTGCTAGTCTTGGTAAATAGATAAGGAGGCATATTGATACTTACTTGTTTTAAACTTTCTACTTACATTTGTTCGGTTGCTTCCTGTTTTTTTGGCATAGGCCAATGTGATGTCATAGATCCCAGAATACTTCATGGGCATTTTATTTCTTTTATCTGGAGGAGGTGAGGAGGGGCTTTAACAATTAGGCACACCCAAAGTGATTTCTCAACAAATAAACCATGTAGACATGAATAAATGGGTGAGTTTGCATTAAACATTAAAAATTAATTAAATAGCATTTTTAGTTTGTGGTATTCACCTACAGTTAAGTTCTGATCACCCTACAGCAGTCAGAAAACTATCTGGCTTCCAAAGTACATTCCCAACAGATATATATACTGTGGGCATTTTTATTAGAATAGAACCCCCCCCCCCCCACCACCACCATTATCACTCTCATCTTAGTGAAAAAATAGGTTATCAGCCCCATAAAAAATCTGTTTAATAGGTTTTACACCAAAACCATGTTGCTGATATAACTGTCAAGATCCATGGGAAATCCAAGGATAGGCCCAGTTGTTGATATTGGCATTATCAGGCAACAACAATCTAATGTTTATGGGTGACCTAATTACAACTGTGCATTCATGTAGTATGTTGGATAAATGTACACATGAGAAAACCTCTGTTGACTAGGTTGTTTCATAAAGGCTGACTTTCCTTTATAATCTATGCTCCCGTTTAGTTTCTTTAAAATCTGGGCTATAGATTTGATTGGATTCATTTCCCAATTCTCTTGGAATCATATGTACTTGTTCTCTTCTGTAGGTGTTGATCTGACCTCATTGCGACAGATAAGGACCCAGAGAGCAGCAGTGATGTTATCTGATGTGAAGCAGCTGCTGGCTGCTGGAGGAAGCGTTAATGAGAAAAATGATGATGGCGTGACTCTTGTAAGATTTTCTATAAATTCAGTATACATAAAGATTTCTTTCTGAAGCGTTATATTCATCAAGCAGCTTTTTTTTGTTAGACATCGTTACATATCAAGTAGCAATTTGTATAATAATTTAACTCCCACACAGTATTAAGGTTTAAAAGAAATTGTCAGAGGGGAGTCCTGCATGAGGTTAGCTAAGCTGTAACTGGTGTCAGGCTTGGTTCATCCACTACTCATTCTGTGCAGATTGTTTCTACCTACAGTGCTGCTTTTCATTGGAGAGCTGGGACAGCTGTTATTGGGATTTTAACAAAATACTATGCAATGGATAAGCATCTGTTCTTTTCCTGTACATGCAGACTGTGGATAAAATAAAAAGCTCTATTTATAACAATGGGATAAGAATGCCTGTCACATTTGCTATCTGTTAAATTGCTCTGTTAAATTACTAGAGTCTGCATTTCACAGTAATGTCATCTTAGTCAACAGTAGTGTCCATATATTGAATTCAGCTGCTAGTCTTTAAGTCCTTACACAAATTCAATTGAAGTAATTGGTTTATTGTACCAGTTACACTGAAGGATTAAGAAGAACATGTATATAGGTGTGTATTACATGGAATAATGGAGATTTCCAGCCCATAAAGAAAACCCTGCTAGTATAAGATATCATGATACGGCCAAGGTCTCATAGCTCTTGGATTATATTATATACAGAATAGGCGCTACAATTACCATCATTTGCAGCATCATCTGCTGGTGAAATTTTGTATTCTAATAAAGGAAAAGCAGAGCTATGTTAACACTACTTTATCTGAAAAATCACACTTACAGGAGTTGTTATTGAGACTGTTATATACAGAGCAGTTGCATGAAGTAGGTACATATCTGTGTTACTATGTTACCGGCTTTTGCAGAGGGATTTCGTTTTTGGTCTGTACATTTTAAACTGATATAATTATACAAAATATTTATTTTTATAACTTCTACACATGTTTCAACAGCTTCACATAGCCTGCGCTGGTGGCTATAAAGATGTTGCTTGTCAGCTATTAGAGAACAATGCTGATCCAGATGCTCAGGATAACCAGTACTGGACTCCTCTTCATTTGGCTGCAAAATATGGACAGGTAATGTATTAAAATCACCCCCAAAGATCTTTCTTTTGGCTGTGACATTTCATGTAAATAATTACAAAGTCCTAATTGGTCAATTACAAAAAAAAAAAAAAACAGTTGTCAGCTTGTATTCGGTAATATGATTTAAAGTGCCTTGATTTTTTACAAATTCCATAACATATACCAAGAAGCTCATCTTAGACATTTAGAGATCTTAGGTAAATGCTCAATGTGTTGGTTATGTAGCAAATCCAATATAAAAAGTGTAAATGGTTGTAAATGGCAGTTGTAAGGTAATAGACTAAATTGATTTACTAAAACTGGAGAATGCAAAATATGGTGCAGCTGTGCATGGTAGCCAGTTAGCTTCTAACTTCAGTTTGTTCAACTAAGGTTTGGCTAAAAAAAAAACTGGGAACTGATTAGTTTCTATGCGGAACTGCTCCAGATTCAGATGCCAATTTGAATAGAATGAGCCTCTATATTTTGCGCATTAGTTTTTAATTTACACTTTTTACACAGATTGAATCACATTATTACTCCAAAGACATGCTGGCAGGTATTGTATTATTTTGTGTAGTGTGTCTTCACAGAGTGATGGTAGAAGTAATTTTGTTGATCTTTACATTGTGCCAGCACTGCAGACTAGTCATAGACAAAAATTACCAGGTAACATCCAGTTATAGACATAAGATCATCATTACCCTAAATGTCTGATATCAGTTGGATCAGGGAACCAAACCTTTGGAATACTCCTAACACGTTCAGATAACCCAGGCCAACCAATTAATAGAAGATTTAATCAACAAGAATTGATTTCCTGGGTGTCACATGTGTTGTTAGCCGCTAGGACAATCATCCTGCGTAAATGGAAGACGGTAGTCTCCCCCAATCTGTCGGAGGTAATTTACCTACTTAGGCTTAACTATCAGTACGAGAAAGCACTGGCGGTCAACTCTATGACACTGTCAAAATTTAGAAAATACTGGGACTTTTGGTCCACTTTTTGAAAGCCATTATCTTTACTACTGATATAATTTTGGTTATTGTTACCCAATCCCATACTTGTTAATGTATTCTACAACATCACTGTTGCTTGTTGTTGATGTTTGCCAATGCAAATTGTTTGTTTGCCAATGCAAATTTGTTTGTTTTTATTGTTGAAAATCTAATAAAAATTATTTACAAAAAAAAAAAAATAAAGAGAAAGTTTGCCAAGAAAAAAAAAAAGAATTGATTTCCTAGCTGAGATAAGAATATTACTGGAGCTATCTACACAGAGACTGGACTGCTAAATAAATGCATATTAATACCAACATTTTTGTAAAGAATGATCGTGTAGTCCTGTGTTGTTTATTATATATCCAGAAGGAATTTTTTTTAAATAGTTTTAGAGTAGAGAAGCATTAGAACCTCTTTCTGTATTTTGCTATCTGGGGCTCCATTAGAGAGCTTTCCTACTGTTGACAATGGATTCATCAGACAGTAAGAGAAAATTTCAAACAACACAGACAGAAATAAAAATTATTTTTAATAGAATAGGCAAATACATTTTATTAGAGTAGAACCCAGCTTTTTATTTCTGTCCCAATTGCAGGATTTCCATTACTTCCTGCCTGATAAAACCAAACACACATTTTAAAAAGTGTATTAAAGTGATTGTAAAGTCTCATTTTTTTCAATAAATTTAACAAACATGTTACAGTATGCTGACATTCACTGTGCAGTTGGCTCTGCACAGAGCAACCTGGATCCTCCTCTTTTCTGGTCCCTCTTCGTCTCTCCTGGCCCGTCCCTCCCTTTGAGTGCCCTCCCAGCAAGCAGCTTGCGATAGGGGCACCCGAGCTGAGTCACAGCTCTTTGTATCCATTCGGACACGGAGCTGGAGTTGGACCCCGCCCCCTCTCTGTTCGCATCGGCTAACTGACTTTGATTGACAGCAGCGAGAGCCAATAGCAAGTGAGGAGGGGAGTCCCGGGTGGCTGAGACAGTAGTGGACATCGCTGGATCAAGAGGGGGTTCAGGTAAGCATTGGGGGGGCTGAGGGGGGCTAATACACACAGAAGGTTTTTATCCTAATGTATAGAATGCATTGAGATAAAAAAAAAAACCTTTTGACCTTACAACCCCTTTAAGTGTGTTTTAAATACATATTACCTTGTTTTACACCATGCATGCTGATAAAACACAACATAGCTTGAGACCAAGTTCCAAGAGAATTGGAGAGGTATATGCTGGTCATCTCTTCTATAGTATGTAATTTGTTGTTGCTATATTTATTCTGCTGGTGTTTTTGTAGTCCAGCAATGTAATCTTTTTTAAACATAAAATGTGCACATTTATATTTTAACAGACAAGCCTAGTAAAAATTATTTTGGTCCATCAAGCAAATCCAAATATTATCAACTGTAATGGGGATAAACCTTCAGGTATGTCAATCATTTTTGATCTGTAAGTCAATGTATTTATTGGAATCATTTTTTTAATAACTTGTACTGTGAGAAGCAACTGTAATACTCACATTTCATTTCCAAAGCTTTCTTGTGCTTTCCATGGTTTCTGCTTGTGATTATCACCCTATTTTTATCGTGTTAATTCATTCTCTCTCTCGGAGCTCCAAAACCCTCAGATATCACATCTTTTTTTCTCTCTCACTTTGATACATTGCAGCAGGTTTAATATGTCTGGTGTTGCCTCAAAATACTCTGATACAAACAAACATAAATTTACTGTAGAGTTCCAAACTAGACCTTTGTTTCACATATATGGATTAACAGTTTTTATTGATTCACGTACAGAGATCATTGTATTAAAGTGGTGAGCACAGAAATAACATTTATTTTTACTGTGTTAAAGATTGTAATCACAGTGATCAGAAAAACAGAAACTCACAGGGCCATCTTTGACTCTGTTGCCGCATGTTGTGGCAGTGACCTCACTGGGGCCCTGTAACATCCTGACATCATTACATCACTTCAAAGCCTGAGATTGATTAGGTGACTATTTCCCCAAAGTGGTAGTAAAACCTTGTATCGATTAATGCAGAAAATATGCAGTTTTTTGTAAAACCTTTTAGACACTTTAAGACCGGAAGGATTTGCCCCCATAATGACCAGGCCCTATTTTGCGATTCGGCACTGCGTTACTTTAAGGGACAATTGCGCGGTCATGCGACGCTGTACCTAAACAAAATTTACATCCTTTTTTCCCCACAAATAGAGCTTTCTTTTGGTGTTATATTTTGCGTTATAAACAAAAAAAGAGCGACAATTTTGAAAAAAAAAAAACAATATTTTTTACTTTCTGCTATATAACATTCCCAATAAAAAAATTAAAAATCAAAATGTTTTAACATTTTAGGCAAATTTGTTTTCTGCTACATATTTTTGGTAAAAAAATCTCAATAAGCGTATTTTGATTGGTTTGCGCAAAAGTTATTGCGTCTACTAACTACGGGAAAGATTTATGTAATTTTTATTGTTTTTTTTTACTAGCAATGACGGCGATCTGCGATTTTTAGCGGGACTGCGACATTGCAGCAGACAGATTTGACCCCTAACTGACATTTTTGACACTTTTGGGGGTACCAGTGACATTACTACAGTAATCAGTGCTAAAATATGCACTGTTACTGTAATAATGACAATGGTAGGGAAGGGGTTAACAGTATAGGTGATCAAGGGGTTAAATGTGATCCTAGGGTAGTGATTCTAACTGTGAAGGGCGTGGCTTCTGAGATGACCACAGAGACATGTGATCCTATATAGAAGGATCACATGAGCTCTGTGATTATTTCAGGGAGAAGGAAGGTCGGCTGTGTTTACAACAGCCAATCGTCCTTCTCTCTTTGCGGGGAGCGATCGTGGGTGTCAGGCGGCAATCAGAGCCGCCTCACACATGCATCAGCTTCCCCGCTGACGATCGGGGGTGGGAGCACACCGCCAGCAGTGCGTGCTTGCCCCCTAGCTCCTCCCAGGCAAACAACATATACCTACGTCGTTTTGCCTGTACGAGCCAGCCTGCCGCAGTAAATATAACGTAAGCGGTCAGAAACTGGTTAACTAAGTTAAGTTTTTAAACATGCAAGCTTCCAGGACCCTTCCTTCTTCAGGGATCATAAAAACCCTAAAGAATGGAATGTAAAAAGGTTAAGATTACATCTAATGCTGATGTTTCTTAGCCCGGTGAAGATGCGTTGTTATGTGTTCCTATGAATTGAAGAGTTACAATGTGTGGCCCTTTTTTTATTATAACCCATAAAGCCAAGAGTGTGATTCACATCTCTACTAGTCTTTCTAATTTGTTCTTGCATGGGGAACAGAACTGTCACTCCAGGCTGTGAGAAGACAAGCAGCTGTGTTTTCACAATCCTAGGCTTAGTTATTTTGCCATAGCTCAGATATTGTTCTTTATCCTTCCAAATTCTCAGCCTGGGTTAAGTGGAATGTCTGGCCAGGTGGACATGACCTAACAGAGTTAAATCAGTAATAAATCCAAAAATAAAAATGTATTTTATCTATGTGTTGCAGCTTAAGAGTCTTTAAATGTAGAGGCTACATTTGTTTTCCTTTTTTAGGCTTTTTTTTTTCCATTATTCTTGCCAGGTGTTCCTGTCTTGCTGTGTCTCCAATCTGGATGAAGTAGCAATGGAGGCACTTTTGGACAACAGCATTGTCAATTTGGGGACAGGGTAGTATTAGATGCACTAGCACAGGGATCTCCAAACTACGGCCCTCCAGCTATTGCGGAACTATACATCCCATGAGGCATTGTAAAACTTTGACATTTACAGACATGGCTAGGCATGATGGGAATTGTAGTTCCTGAACAACTAGAGGGCCATAGTTTGGAGACCCCTGCACTAACAGATTTATATGAGCTTGACTAAAAAATTTAATCAGAACTCCAACTCACATATTTTAAGCAGTTACATCAACAGTTTTTTTTTTCCTTTTGGGATAAATATTTTACAAAAATGAATACAATATGACCATTGTACCCATCCCTGTCAGTGTTAAATGATTTGTCTCAACACATTTTTGCTGGACAGCTTGGTCTTGTAAAGAAAGTTTAAAGTCTTACGGGCAGGATCCCCTGGTCAAAATGAAGGAAAAAAAGCCTAAAATAAGAAACTGAATATAGCCACCACATTTAAGAATTGGTAAGCTGCAATATATTAAATGTTTGTTTTTGGGTTTAATACCACTTTAGCTATTGGTTTATTATGTATATCTACTGGTGGCTAATTTTCTTTGAATATTGTATTTTTTAAATTATTAATTTTTGAGAAATCTGTTTTTAAATCGGCCGT
Source organism: Pelophylax lessonae (assembly GCF_965119305.1). NCBI lineage: Eukaryota > Metazoa > Chordata > Amphibia > Anura > Ranidae > Pelophylax > Pelophylax lessonae. The sequence goes on along the minus strand of NC_138769.1, from coordinate 473,494,967 downwards.
TTTTAGGAGAACTAATTCAAAGTAGCTATTAAAAAGAATCTTGATATCCATTCCTAAATTACTATAACACAACTTTATCTCTTTGGGATAGGTGTACTGTTGTTCATATGTATTCTTTTGCATGTCAGAGCTGAAGTGTTATCTCAGGTTGCAAGGTCCCTATAGAAGCTAATCTAGATCCTACCTGAGCTTAAGGGCTCGTTTACATGTGCGGTAGCCCTTTCCACTTCTCTGAAGAAAGATCAGCGGTGGATTTCGTTTCAGAAATGTTTCACAGTCAGTAAAGAGGAGATATCTCGCTTCCCCTTCGCCTGATTTAACCCTGTAAATGCTTCACCGCTGTAATGCAATTGTGTGCATTGCGTTAGATTGAGAAGTGGTTGAGGAGCGGTTGAGGTACAGCTCCATAGACTCGGTTTCATTTTTGCTGCGTCTTCTGGTTTTATTGCCCCCTTGCTACACCTGTGAAGGAAACCTAAGGATGTTAACTGACAATGACACTCTGTCTGGGCTGCTTGAGGAGGATATCACTGCCAATTACCAAACCCTTAAATTTTCTTTTATGTAATGTGGACAGCATTTTTGTCGTGTGACAATTTTTTGAGTGTTTGTAATCAATGTTAAGCAAGACATCCTCAATGGGGGACTTTAGTTCCTGATACTCAGCCTGACAGGTCTGCTCTTACAGGGATAAAATACAAGTAAATAATAAAAAATCAATCAATTATATAAATGTTTATATCAAAAGTGGAGATTATTACAGACGCCTGTTGGTGACTAGCTTTCTCTAAATATTTTATTGTTAAAAAGCATTCTCTGACCTAAGAACAGCCCAGAGCTTTGTGACTGCCAATTCTGCAATCTATGAAATGTTTTTTTTTTTTTCAAGTAGAAATATATTAATCATTATTCTTCTGCATATTTGTTTACAACTAATTGCACGTGTATCCATAGACATTGCTGCAACAGAATTCATACAAGACATGTTATTCAAAGCTGAAGATATCTCAGAAGAGAGAAAAAAGGACCCTTCCTTTTCTTCCATTTTCCAAGATCAGTATGAAGAAATCCTACAGGATCTCCCGCTGGCTACCAGTAAACTGTAAGATTTGACAAAACCATTGAAATGACCAATAATATGATTGATTTTGCTTATTTAGTGCAAAGTGCAATAATTATCTGAAAACAAAGATGAAATCTGAATGGCTGTCGTAGGTTACTATACTTTCATTGAAAAAGTGCAAAAAAATGCAATTTTAGTCATATGGAAAAATGGAGTTCCTTTATCTGTGCCTGTGTCATATAACTATTATTCTCCTGATCCTACAGAAAGAGGATTCTTGGGGTTCCTTCTGTATTCTGTGCACTATAACAAAAATAATTCAGAGTGGAATCCCCTTGGAATTGTAATGGTATAAAAAAGAGCATCAGCATACAGTAATGGTCAGTACCCCCTGACCTTTAAAATATACTGTATATCCAACCTCTTGCTACATCTACCTGTAAACAATTAACTGGATTTAATGTACCCCATGGCCTAATGACCAACCTGGATGAATTAGAAAAAAAAAAACTGTTTTCTATAGCTTACACCATGTTTTTCTAATTCTGGATAGAGTAGTTAAGAGTTAAATTTCTAGTAGTGATCGACGGATTATGGGCAAAGCCGATATATTGAGGGCCGATATGCACTTTCCCCGATATATCGGAATCGGCCACCAAGGTGACCGATATTGCCGATATTTTGGGAAAGAGCTTGTACCGGAGTGATGCCTGCAGCTAGAGGCATCACCCCGGTACCGGCGTCCATAGCCGACGGTTGGCTGTCTTGTAATGACAACCGATACAGCTGAGAAGCCACTCTGCTCTCATTACAAGGAGCGGGAGGGGGGAGACCCTGGCAAGCAGCCTGCGCGGCCACCCAAGACCGGATCAAAGCCACATTCGGCTCTGATCGGGTCTCCATGTAAAAACCCAGAAGTGATGTCATGACATAAATCATGATTAAAAAAATGACAGCATTCAAAACAGCCAAACGTTTTGAATGCTTCTAAGTGCAGAGGAGGGGTTTGGGGTCTTTTAGACCCCCAGATCCCTCCACAAGAGTACCTGTCAAGTGATAAAAATAAAAATAATTTTTTTTAAATGTACGAAAATATCGGCCAATATCAGCCAATACTGATATGCAATGGCCAAAATATTGGTATCGTTATCGATATCGGTCGATCACTAATTTCTAGGGGTGTGTACGGCAAAGAAATGCTGTTCTAACCCTTTTTCACTCAACTTTATTTCTGTATCCCCATTGGAAAGATGTAAAGCATGTCCTTTCGGGATAGGGAGTGAAGGAGCTAGTGTCCCATCAAAAGATTTCCCCTCTATTCCAGTTCTGGTGGCAACTCAAGATTTTGGATTTATGCTCACTTTCATTGTGAGTGATGGTGGTGATTAGGGCAATTAGAGAGAGAGTACATTTCCCTAATGGAGGACACAGATAACAATAAAAACCTGAATTATAGGGATTTAACTGCTTGCTGCCAATCCACAGTAGTTGTACTGTGAGCAGGTGGCAGCTCCAGGCTGAGTGACATACTACTACATTTTCTTCCAGGTTTGGGGCATGCCCCCTGCTGATCCATGCTCTGATTGGACATGGCATAAGTTAGGCAAATGATTTCAGCCAATGATTTTGGCTGAAGTCAGCTGATCAGCTGTGTCCAATCATGCACAGAGTTCTGTGTTTATGAAAACATAGAACTCTGTGTATTGTAAAAAGCAATTTGGCAGTTTCTTCCCCCTGCAATGCAGGGAGAAACAACAAACCAGATAGTTAAGTAAAGGCAGCACACATTATACACATTATGCATTGTTAGGCAAACAATTAAGCCTTTGATTGCCCCTAGATATTAACCTCCTTTCCACCCAGTGTTATTACTCCAGTGACAGTATTAGCACTGATCACTGTATTAGTGTAACTTTTGATGTCAGTGTCAGTTAGTGTACCTACCAGCCAGCGTCAGCTAGTGCCAGATTGCCTGCCACATTATCACAGTCCCACTATAAGTCACTGATCACCGCCATTACAGTATAATGTCCATAGCTGTGTAAATTCCAGTATATATATGTATATATATATATATATATATATATACCATAGTTTGTAGATGCTATAAATTTCACACAAGCCAATTAATATACACTTATTGGGATTTATTTTTTTTACCAAAGATGTGGTTCAAATTTGTCAAGAAACCTAGTGGTGATCAAGTACCACCAAAAGAAAGCTCTATTGCTATATTTTTGTGGAAAAAAATGCTACAATTTGCAAACAGTGTTGCATGACTGTGCAATTGCCAGTTAAAGTAGCACAGTGCTGAATAGGGGAAAATGCCCTGGTCAAGAAGTGGGTAAAACCTTCTGAAGCTCAAGTGGTTAAAGTAACATTTCAGGGAATGTGATCTGAGAAGAAATTTAGGCATCTTCATTATAATTACACATAATATAAGTTATGCACTGGGTGTTCCCCAGTAAACACAGAAGAGAGAACCAGAAGGACAAACCTAATGGGATGGATTTACTAAAATCAATTAGGCTCTTCACTTTTCAAAGGAATTTTCCTTAGGCTTGATGTATGTGGTGAAAATTCACTTTGCAAAACATTCTCAATCATTTGAAAGGAAAATTTAAAAAAAATCAGTATTGCTCATGATTGGATGATGAAAGTCAGCGGAGCTCACCTCATTCATAAGATAAGGAAAAATTCCCTTGAAAAGTAAAAATGCCCCTGAGAGTGAACAACCTAATTGCCTTTAGTAAATCAACCCCAATAACAAAGTACAAATGTGTAATAGAATTGGAGGTATAGATGTAACAAGCATTGCAAAAGACCCATGTTATGTAGGTTATAATAATAAATGGAAAGGTAAGTGACTAAAACAAATGTCCATGTAAAAAAAAGAAATGTAAAAAAGCCTTCTTTAAAACATAAGGATCAATGATGGACTTAAGGCCAATGTCAACAGATATCTATTTAAACAAGTTTTCAGAAAGATTATTGTTCCATGGACATAGCCAAATGTAGTATGGAACCCCAAAATGCATATATGGATATTTGTAATCCACAAAGTGCTGGATACATGTGTATTTTACACTGTAATGCCCATGAAGTTATACTCTATATCAGGGGTATTGAATTAAAATTCATGGAGGTCCGAATAGTAAAAAAAAAATTCCAGCAGAGTTCCAAATTGCATTTTTGTGCTATGACTCAGATTCTTTACATCACTGCCCAGGTGTGCAGGCACGACAGACCATTCATTTAAATGGGCTGCTGTGCCTGCGTTTTCTTCTGGGAAAAGGCCGTGGCACCTTTTTAAAAATGAAGTCGCATAGAAACTCCATGGTGCATTTGTACTATGCAATTTCCATGTGTGGAAAACCGCACCTTTATTTCAGTGTGTTTAAGAGCCAATGGTACCCCTGCACATTTTCCATGCAGCACCTCATTTTGTGTGCAGCTGCTTTTCTCCCTTCACATTCCCCCAACAGCACTACCCCTTCACGTCCCCCCACAACACTGCCCCCTTCGCACCCCCCCCCACAGCACTGCCTCCTTCACATCCCCCCACAACACTGTCCCCCCACATATCACCCCCCAAAGCACTGCCCCTTTAACAGCCCCCCCACAGCACTGCCCCCTTCACATCCCCCAAATACTGTCCCACCTCACATCCCCTCCTCAACACTGTCCCCCTTTCATATCCCCCCAAAAGCACTGCCCCTTTCACCCCCCCACAGTACTGCCTCTTCACCCCCCCCCCCGCAGCACTGCCCTCTTCACACCCCCCCCCCACAACATTGCCCCCCTTCACATGTCACCCCCACAGCACTGCCCCTTCACATCCCCCACAGCACTGTCCCCATCACATATCATCCCCAAAGCACTGCCCCTTTCACATCCCCCCCACAGCACTTCCCCTTCACCCCCCCACAAAATTGTCCCCTTCACATGTCACTTCCACAGCACTGCCTCTTTCACATCCCCCCACAGCACTGTTCCCCCTCACATATCACCCCCAAAAGCACTGCCCCTTTCACATCCCCCCACAGCACTGCACCCTTCACATCCCCCCCACAACATTGTCCCCTTCACATGTCACCCCCCCACAGCACTGCCCCTTTCACATTCTCCTCCACAGCACTCCCCCCCACAACATTGTCCCCCTTCACATAACACCCCCACAGCACTGCCCCTTCACACTTTACACCCCCCCTGGCATTTTCCCCTTCACACCTCCCCCATAGCTCTTTCCCCTTTACATGACCCTCCTCCTCCCACTCACAGCACTGCCCCTCTGTACATGACCCCTGCTCCCCATCCTTCACAAATTCACAGCCATGTCCTTTCCTCCCTTCACTCCCCTACCTTACACAGAGTGAGGAGAAGGAGGCGGAACAATCCTGACCTGAAAGCAGAGGCACAGCAGCACTGGATGGGGTGCGGGAGCTGCCAGGTTAACCTTTCATATTAGCAAGCTGGTGATTGATTGCTAGGACCGCCTCCTAGTAGCCAATCACCTCCTGGTTAATATGAAAAGTTCATTCAGGCAGCTGCCTCTCTCTATGCAATGCTGGTCCCGCCCCCAGTCCATAATTGTCCCACCTCCTGATCTGCTCTGCTAGTGACAGCGGCAGAGGCTGGGGACAAAATCGTCAGCTAAATGGCATGATCTCGGCGGTCCAGATTGAGCAGTAGCCCGGGCCTGACACAAGCCGAGGGCCGCCATTTAGTGGTGCCCGCTCTATGTCAATGAAGGAGAAGGAGCTGGGAGGGGAGGTGTTTTGTATATACAGTATGTTGTTTCATCAGTATAGAAAAAGTCTATGTCACTCCATAAATTTAATCCAATAATACTAGCTTTACATATTATTTTATGAAGCTTGTGAACAAGTTATTATCAGTGGAGATAACATAATATACACAGATTGTTTTGATAATCCACTGAGAAGGAAATGGGTGTATTAGCAAAGTGTCATGCTAAATAAGACAGCTTTGAAAGTGCCATTTGCAGTGATATCTGCATTCACTTAAATCGGAGTTCCGGCCTCAAAAACATTTTTTAGATAAAAATACCCCCGGGACAGTCAGGGCTAGCGCATTTCAGCAATGATAGCCTCTGAACTGTCCCCTGTTTCACTTACCTTTTAGAATAAATACTTACCTTGAAAATGTCTTGTCCAGCGCTGCCATCTCAGGTGTGGGCAGCTGAAGACGGAGCGTCCTCTTCTGTGTCCTCTTCGGTGACGTTGGAGTCCCAGAATTCCCTGCACCGGCCCTGCTCGTCACTTCCAGTGCAGGCGCCTCATCCCTGCACAGCTTCTGGGCATGCCCAGAAGCTGTTTAGCAGGGAATGACGCGCAGGCGCATTAACTAGTGGGAGCGAAGACGCTCATCTCCCTGGACTCAATGTAAGCAGGAAGAGACAGAAGGAAGGTAAGTGTATTTTCTTTGAAAACAAGGTAAGTACATCAAAAAAAAATGTAATTATCCAATTCTTTTTCAGGTTAAAAAAAAGCAAGCAAATGGTGCAAAGTTGTTTTTGAGGCCAGAACTCTGCTTTAAGGTTCACACAAACTGCAAGAGAAAGAAAATGGCTTGTGATTATAATGTGATGTAGCACAAATGTACAGAACTTTTTTAATCCACAAGAACATTGCCAGTGGAAGCAGAAGTGGGAAACACCATGATGACCTTTGCTTGACAACATATGTATGTTGTATGCATAGCCTATGGAAAAGGTCAGAATATGTAATGATAATTTGTCTTCCAGAGGTAAATACATTATATACACAGTTCAGGTCTCCAGATAATATAACAAGTAAGTAAAGTAAAGGGCGTGGTCTCTGCTGATTATGGGCATGCCAAAGAAGGTAGCAAGCGTCAATAGGCTTGAAATGTCACTTATTGGTACTGTATAAAGCAAGGCAGGTATCAGTAAATATTTGAGTTTAGGGTCAGAGAAAGATAAATCTCACCCATTTCCATCACCCCAATGCAAAATATGCATCAAGCATGCATATGAAGAAACATTGTACAGTGCTTGCAATGTGCCAAGTCTCAAGGTATGGCGCACAAGATAGCAGTGGGGAGGGTCACAGAGTCAACTCACAGCACAGGGGGCATCCTTGTCATGTGTTTCACCGTATGGGGCTTTGTCAGAGCAGCCTGTGTGATGCTTTCTGCTTACTGAAAAAGGTTCCAACCCTTTAGTCCAGGGGTGGGGAACCTTTTTTCTGCCAAGGGCCATTTGGGTATTTATAAAACCATTCGGGGGCCGTACAAAATTATCAACTTAAAAATTAGCCTGTTATATTTGGTCAAACATTTAATTAACTCACCCCTAATGTGATGGCTGCAACTGCTTCTCTTTGGTGAGATGTGTGATGTTAGCTGATATTGATGATGTTGCTACTCGCAACGTTTTCCAGGTTTGCATTGGTCAGTCTGGAGCGCAGACAACTTTTTTGTGGTGGTAAGTTTTGAAAAGAACTGCTGGCAGGTACTGCTGGTGGGTATAGCTGGCTGGTACTGCTGGTGGGTACAGCTGGATTGTACTGCTGTGGGTACTGCTGGCTCAGGCTGGTACTGCTGGCTTGTACTGTGCTGTGAGTACTGCTGGATGGTATTGCTGGCTCAGGCTGATACTGCTGTGGGTACTGCTGGCTGGTACTGCTGTGGGTACTGCTGACTCAGGCTGGTACTGTGCTGTAGGTACTGCTGGCTGGTACTGCTGTGGGTACTGCTGGCTCAGGCTGGTACTGCTGGCTGGTACTGTGCTGTGGGTACTGCTGGCTGGTACTGCTGGCTCAGGCGGGTACTGCTGGCTCAGGCTGGTACTGCTGGCTGGTACTGTGATGTAGGAACTGCTGGCTGGTACTGTTGTAGGTACTGCTGGCTCTGGCTGGTACTGCTGGCTCTGGCTGGCACTGCTGGCTCTGGCTAGTACTGCTGGTTCTGCTGTGGGTACTGCTGGTTCTGGCTGGTACTGCTGTGTGTACTGCTGGTACTGCTGGCTCTGGCTGGTACTGCTGGCTCTGGCTGGTACTGCTGGCTCTGGCTGGTACTGCTGTGTGTGCTGCTGGTGGGAAATGCTGGCTAGGAGAAGTGTAGCAGCGCCACGCTGGAGAAAGAGGTGATGTTTCCTGTATTGGTCACGGGCGGAGTGCATTTGATATCACTCCGCCTGTGACTCACTCAGACTGTCATAACTGCATGGGGGGCCGGACCAGATGACTTTGGGGGGCGCATACGGCCCCCAAACCATAGGTTCCCCACCCCTGCTTTAGTCCCTATGATTTGATAATTCAGTCTTTCTCAACATTTTTAACATGGAGGAACCCTTGAAATAACTTTCCGGTCTCAGGGAACTCATGGTAACAAACATTATCTACATCTCCTAGAACATTAGGCTGACCAATAAGTTGAGAAATGCATAAAAGAATAAGGAATGTAACATGTATTTGACATCCAGGGCTGCTCTACACAACAAAACAATTTTTAGTATAATGAAATAATAATATTATGACCAGAAAAATGATGCAGACAGAAAAAATGTTAATGTTCATACACATTGGTGTTGGGTGAAGAAATGCACCTCACATTGGAGGTGGGAAATTCAAGGAATCACTTACATTGGTTGTCATTCAGAGATTACAGATTGGCATTAATTTAAATTAATGTATCTTATAGAAAGAAATTGCACACTGCTCAAGAAACCAGTAGCAACCTCCAGGGAAAACCTGGTTGAGAAAGGCTGTACTAATTGTTTGAGAAACAATGAATTGTGTTGTGACAGATTAAAGTGGTTGTTGAGCCACTATGTTATGTTTACACCATCCCCTCTGTTAGATTACAAACTGTATCCTAGTGTCTGTGCTTTATTTTAAAAAAAGCGAATTTCTACCGGTTTTCACAGCGCCTATCGGCAATCACGTGACTCCCGACTCTCTTTTCTCCCCGTCTGACACCTCCAGAGGGCGGAGCTGAAACCTTCTTCTGACGTGAGTCGGGGAGGCAGGGAGGAAAGGAGGAGAGAGCCAGGAGTCACGTGACGGCCGAGCGGCGCTGAGAAAACAGGTAGAAATCGGCTTTTTTTTAATAAAGCACAAGAACTAGGATATAGAATGTAATCTAACAGAGGGAATGGTGTAAAGATAATATAGTTTTTTAGCAGCTGGCAGGGGAGCAGAGCAGTGCCAGTGAGAGCTGACAGGCAGGGAGGGGAGAGGGGAGGGGGGAGGGGGACAGAGGAAGACAGAGGAGGACAGTGCAGGGCTGCAGATCATGGAGACACATATGTTGGGCTCAGCAGCCATAATACACCGTGGTCAGTGTACGGGGGAGGGAAGAAACTGGCAGGATCAGCCAGGTTTTTTAGGTGTTACAGGGGGCCAGATGACACAGCACAAACACTGTGCTGTATAACATGCTGTAAGGGAACAGAATCCATTTTTTTTATATGGTAACAAACGCTTTAACCATACAGGAGGTTACCATTTTGTTGCTTCCCATTTATCATCAATATAAGCCTGACAGAGGTTCTATCCCTTTATCCAAATCTAAGAAAAACTTTAGTCTTCAGGTATACTTTAAAATAAAATAATTTCCCTAGGTGGCAAATAATGGTGCCTTTATTCGGCAAGGCAATGGCACCCAACAAAGGGCTAGTCTTAAGGTCAGAGAAGATAAGGACCTACATACAAAGTGAAACACACAAAGCAGGGTTTACTTGCAAATAAAGGTAATGGTAATCCTCTTGTGATGCTTGTTTATAAGCAGCACTTCCACTTTTAAATGTTTAAAATGACTGTCAGATTTGCTTTTAAACTTCAATTTATTTTGTAGGAATTTGTAGGAAGAAGTCCCTGTTGGCCCACATCACATTAATCCCAAAAGAAAGGGAAGGATGTAACCTTGTGTGCAAGTTACAGACCAATCGCCTTTTTAAATGAGGATATAAAACTTTATGCAAGAGTTCTAGCAACTAGATTGAAGGAGTTGATGCCCAAGTGGATACATGTGAACCAAACAGCGTTTGTCCCAGGGAGAGAGGTGAAGGACAACGGGATCAGGATATTATTAGTTATGCAAAAAATGAGGAGATGCGGACACCCGGGTCTTCGTTTGTCAATTGACGTCGAAAAAACCTTAGACAGGGTAGACTGGGGTTTTATGATGGCCATAATGGAAGCGATCGGAATAGGACCAAAAATGAAGAAGTGGATTATTGCCTTATATAACTGTCCAACTGCGGCGGTCAAAGTAAATGGAAAATTGTCACTCCCTTTTGCTATGGAAAATGGAATGAGACAAGGATGTCCATAATCCCCTATTCTGTTTGTGTTATCACTAGAATCACTTTAATCGAGGATTAGGAAAAATGTAGATAAAGGGGGAATAAAAATTGGGGAGGTTAATCATAAAGTGGCCGCATACATGGATGATATATTATTCTATTTAGCCAATCCAAGAATAACATTACCAAACCTGATGAAAGAAATTAAAAAATATGGAGCTTTCTCAAATCTAAAAATAAACCCAACCAAATCTTAAAAATATTAAACGTGAATATAAGTAAAAAAGAAGAGTTAAACTTGAAATCAGAATTTCCATTTACATGGGGGAAAAAAGTACTTAAATACCGGGGAATAAATTTAACAGCAAAAGCGCGGGATCTCTTCCAAGTAAATTACATCCCACTACTGAATGAAATTAAACAAGAGATAAGGAGGATGACATTGAAACCTATTTCATGGTTGGGAAGGATAAATATGGTTAAAATGGTGATTGTACCGAAAATTTTATATAAAATCCAGATGTTGCCAATAAGTGTCCCTCAGATTTATTTAAAAAAACATAAAACCTTAATAGTTAATTATATCTAGCAAAAAAAGAAACCACGGATTAAATATGCATTTTTATGTAGAGATGAAGCACAGGGAGGATTAGCAGCACCAGATTTAAAAAAATATTATAATGCAGTAATATTGTCACGGTTAGTAGAATGGGGGAAAACATGAGTAAAAAGCATGGGTCACAATAGAGAACACAATGAGTGAAAGAAATTTGGGTAATAACAGTTGGGTACCACATAAATATAGAAAGATGGGAGGGAAGACACATGATTTGACTAGGAATGTTTTTAGGGTATGGGATCACATGTATAGGTTGGCCAAGTGGGAATACAATTCACCTTTAATAGCACTAGCGGGGACAAATTATTTTATTCCAGGGAATAAACAACAGTTTGGTGAGTGGATATTGGATGAAGGGGCACAAATAAACGATATATTAAATAAGGGGAAAATAAAGAAATATCAGGATTTGAAACAAAAGGAGAATTTGATAGATTTGAATGAATGGTGGTACCTCCAGTTAAAACATTTTATTATGAAATTACCTCAACCAATTAGATCTGGAGCGGATTTACACCCTCTTTGAATGTCTGTTTGCAGAACAGACAGAAGCAAAACATAACATCTCTAAGATATATAAAATACTTATAGGAATTGGGGGACCTGAGGTGCCGCCATTTATTAGAAAATGGGGAGAGGAATTAGGCAGACATCTGGAAACCCAAAAAATAAAGAAAGTAGTGGAAGCAGTTCATAAGGTAACAACAGATATAAGCTCAATAGAGCTGAATTATAAAAGCCTGGTGAGGTGGTATATAACCCCCCAAGAAAATTAAATAAAACCAGAAAACCAACCAGAAAAATCCCCTATGTATTGGCGGGGTTGCCCCCAGGTCGGTACAATGACACATATATGGTGGGAATGCCCCAAGATAGTGGTTTATTGGCAAAAGATCAGGCAGTTAATAAAAGATATAGTAGGAACTGAGGTTAAGGATGATTCATGGGTGTGTTCATTCCATAATGTTAAAGAACCGATTAAACAATATGAAACTACATTGGTCCCTAGTCTGCTGGTAGCCGCCAAGGGAGCAATATCAAAGAAGTGGCAGGAACCAGAGGCTCCAACAATTGAAGAGTGGTTTAGGAGACTGGAATTTATAAAAGAAGTTGAAAATTTAAGTCATAAAGATAAAGGGGGGTTGGATAGACATGAAAAGATTTGGGGAATCTGGAGAGAGCTTAAAAAAAAACTAGAAGTTTTATTGAGGAAACGATATAAGGCTGAGGTGAAGTAATAAGGGATAGGTGACGAAGACCATTGGCAACAGGGTTGAGATGCAGGGAGTGGGGAGGGGGCGGGTGAGAGGGGAGGGGTTGAAAAGGTGTTTGCATCTTCTATGCTGTTTTTTTTTTTTTTTTTTCCTCTCTTCTTGAGTATATAAGGAGAGATGATGTAAATGTATGAATAAGTAATTGTCTGAAATTAAATAAAAATTAAAATAAGAAAAAAAATAAACTTCAATTTCATTTGAAGAGAATTAAATGAAACTATAGTTTTAATTAAAAATTGGTGAGTGTTCAAAACCAGGAACAAGTTCTTAAATCCTGGCACTTTACTCGGAGCATCTGACACATGCCAGTTCTTTAATTTGTGTTTGGATCCTTGATAACCAACCTGGTTGTCTGCTTCCTGAAAATTTTAAGTGGATATTTACTGGTTTTCCAGCCATTCCAGCCTATTGTAATCTGTTGTTGTTTCTAATTTCTAGCCTAGTATAATTATTAACAGAAATGCTAGAAATGCAAAACAGACAACATAATGAAAAGTATATAAAAATGCAAAAAATACTGGACATGATTCAGCTTAATAACATCTGCCACCATGCTGTGACAGACACATTTGCTAAAAATTAACGATCCAGGATAAGAAATAAATTGCGAGATAAAAAATTGAGCACTTAACCTTTAATATCTGAGTAAATGGTGGCAGAAGAGGCAAAGTGAATGTCCTATAATTACACATCATTGTGAAAAAAAGATTTATGGTTGATGACATATTAATGGCTTCATGTGTTATGAGGTTCATATACAGTTTATAGTTTGGGGAATGTAAATTGGCATTGTTGTCCTTTTTACAGCTTTAAATTTTGTCATAATTATGCAGGATAGTTTGAATAATTCCTTGTTTCAGCACTCATTTTTGTAGGCAGGATGTTAGAAGAAATCTGTTCTATGAGAAATATGCAGGCTACCATTGCTGATCCCACCTTATGAAAATGCTAGTTACTTGGCTGTGGATGGTGGTTTTAGTATTTTTAGTGATATTTAAGGCACTGACTCAAAACACGTCAGTGGTAAGATTGGTCGATGGTAAGACTGGAAACTTGGCAAGCTACATTTTCAGAAGAAAGTAAACAATGACAGTGTACATATTTCTCTTAGCACAGACTTCCCTTATAGTAGTGCACTGGCTGCTCATAAATATAAGTAAATCTTACAGCAAAATTCTACATAGTAGGTAGTTCAGCTCACATTATGGCCCTGGCTATCATTGTTGAACCAGAGGCAGGACTATTATGTGAGCTGAACTGCCTACTGCCCATCTCTAGACTGCATTCTCTAAATATTCCTAGGAAGAATCCTTGGAGGTAGCACATCATAATGATTGAGGGAAGAACCAGGAGGTTTAATTCACAGCATTGTGTTGAAAAACGAGTGTGGTGGTCTGGGATTATGGTCAATAGTAAACCCAGTGAAGATCTAACCTTTCTTTTTCATTTAAAATATAAAAAAAAAAAACATTTGGTTAACTTAAAATATATATTTTTATACACAACTAGGATTTTTTTTAACAGGTAGAATATAGCATCAAATTTATATGGCAATATGAAGTATTGTATATCATATAGATATACAACACTAAAATTATTTATATGTGCTTTTTCACTGTTAATATATTTGATGAATTTCAGAATATACAGTATACAATATGTCAGGGGTCTTCAAACTATGGCCCTCCAGTTGTTCAGGAACTACAATTCCCATCATGCCGAATCATGAATGTCGTGAATGTCAGAGTTTTAAAATGCCTCATGGGATGTGTAGTTCTGCAACAGCTGGAGGGCCGTAGTTTGATGATCCCTGTATTATGTAATGAACCTATGGTCTACACTGAGGGCTGTATTGAAACAAACCTTTTCTTTTTTTTAATTTTTTTTTTTTGCCAATTATTTTTACATTTGTGTAAGTGAGGGAAATTATCTCTTAGTTGTCACCATTGGAAGATATCCTCTCTAGTCCTGTTCTAACTCAAGATGTTTCCAACAAAAAATGGTCCAGGCGCTAACCCTTTAGACAGGTTCCTGAGAGGTCATAAAACCTAATGGCTATGGCGTTGTGGATAAGACGAATAATAAAAGTTACACCCAGGCTGCCAAATCCCTAACACGGGATGATGTGTAAACTGTCAAAACTATGGGAAAGAGGGATGGCGCACTGTGGTGTACATATTAAAAAATGCTGCATAAATTACTGGCAAAAAAGTGTCAAGATGAAACATAGAATTTTAATGAGTGCAAGTTGAAGTTAAAATAACAGCCAAACCAATCCTGGAGTCTCCGGTATCTCCCAGGGGTGCTGTGGGAATCCCAAGCTGTGGAAAGCAGGGCAGTCCAAACCCAAGAGGTGGTGACAGACAGGGAGAGGTGATGTAGGACATCTACCTTTGTTAACTCCTATGTGCTGCTTGCATAAAAATAGATGTGAGAGATGTGAGCACTGTTCTATAAATCTGGATTTTAGATTCGTTGACAAAATCTTTGATTTCATAAAGGGAATAAGGGAATTCCAACTTCTTCCTTTTACCTTTAAATATTTGTTTTTCATCAATATTTTTCCTTTATGTATTTTCACTTGTGCTTTGTCATGTCTCATGTGCTTAGTTTACATCTAAATTCAATGTTAATATTCAGTAAGAGTTTTCTGATAATTGCTCTCATCAGTTAAAATTTTCACATTTTCACATAGAATATCTTTCTGAGGTTTTTTCCCATTACCACATTCTCATCAGTACAATCTGTTCTATTATGGTGCCTTTAGGGCTATCACTTATTTTTCTCATTATAGACACTCGAATAAGGTTAAATACAATAGAATAGTAGACATATCATTTTGTAGATTCAGTCCTGTATCACAGACAGTTAATTCTTCCATAAGGGCTCCTTGTGTATGTATATATATATATATATATATATATATATATATATATATATATATATATATATATATATATACACAGCTGTGCTCATAAGTTTACATGCCCTGGCAGAATTTATGATTTCTTGGCCATTTTTCCGAGATAATGAATGATAACACAAAAACCTTTCTTTCACTCATGGCCAGTGTTTGGCTGAAGCCATTTATTATCAATGAACTTTGTTTACTTTTTTAAAATCATAATGACATCAGAAACTACCAAAATAATGCTGTTTATAAGTTTACATACCCTGGTGATTTTGGCCTGATTACATGCACACAAGTTGGCACAAACGGGTTTGAATGGCTATTAAAGGTAACCATCCTTACCTGTGATTTTTTTGCTTGTAATTAGTGTGTGTGTGTATAAAAGGTCAATGAGTTTTTGGACTCCTGACAGACCCTTGCATCTTTCATCCAGTGCTGCACTGTCGTTTCTGGATTCTGAGTCAAGGGGAAAGCAAAAGAAATGTCAAAGGATCTGCGGGAAAAGGTAGTTGAACTGTATAAAACAGGAAAGGGATATAAAAAGCTATCCAAGGAACTGAGAATGCCAATCAGCAGTGTTCAAACTCTAATCAAGAAGTGGAAAATGAGGGGTTCTGTTGAAACCAAGCCACGGTCAGGTAGACCAGCTAAATTTTCAGCCACAACTGCCAGGAAAATTGTTCAGGATGCAAAGAAAAACCCACAAATAACTTCAGGTGAAATACAGGACTCTGAAAACATGTGGTGTGGCTGTTTCAAGATGCACAATTAGAGGCACTTGAAGAAAGATGGGCTGCATGGTCAAGTCGCCAGAAGAAAGCCATTACTACGCTAATGCCACAAAGTATCCTGCTTACAATACGCCAAGCAGCACAGAGACAAGCCTCAAACCTTCTGGCACAAAGTCATTTGAAGTGATGAGACCAAAATTGAGCTTTTTGGCCACAACCATAAATGCTACATTTGGAGAGGAGTCAACAAGGCCTATGATGAAAGGTACACCATTCCTACTGTGAAACACGGAGGTGAATCGTTCATGTTTTGGGGATGTGTGAGCTACAAAGGCACAGGAAATTTGGACACATTTGATGGCAATATGAATGTAGTATGTTATCAAAAACACTGGAGGAAAATTTGCATTCATCAGCCCGGAAGCTGCGCATGGGACGTACTTGGACATTCCAACATTAAAATGATCCTAAACACAAGGCCAAGTCGACTTGTCATTGGATACAGCAGAATAAAGTGAAGGTTCTGGAGTGGTCATCTCAGTCTCCTGACCTCAATATCATTGAGCCACTCTGGGGAGATCTCAAACTTGCAGTTCATGCAAGACAACGCAAGAATTTACAGGAACTGGAGGCTTTTTGCCAGGAAGAATGGGCAGCTTTACCATCTGAGAAAATAAAGAGCCTCATCCACAAATACCACAAAAGACTTCAAGCTGTCATTGATGTTAAATAGGGCAATACACGGTTTTAAGAACTAGGGTATGTAAACGTTTGATCAGGGTCATTTGGGTAGTTTATGTTGTCATTATGATTTAAAAAGGGTAAACACAGTTGATTGAAGAAAAGTTTTTGTGTTATCATTCATATTCTCTGAAAAATGGCCAAGAAATCATAAATTCTGCCAGGTTATGTAAACTTATGAGCACAAATGTATACTGTATTCCCATTTATGTCTTCAATAACCATCTTAACTTTTTTTTTTTTTTACCTTATTGGTATTCTTTTCATTTTCATGTTTTATGTAGTTATAGGCCTTTTTAAAACCAACCAATAATATGTGAAGGTCTACAATGTAATCATAAAACTATGCTACTGTTTGACATTCGGGGGAATGGTTGCAAGCCCCTCTGTTATTCCAGAATCAACATTGATAGTCTACTCCTTATACAGTAATTATCTTGTTATCTATTATTTTTGTAAAACATAAATTATACATTAGCCCCTGTAAATTATTACTATTTTATGTTTTGGCTAAAAAAAAAAACATTCCCCAGTCCTTTGGCATTTCTTCCTCCTCCCATACTTCACAGCCTCTATTCCGTATGTGTCAAAATTTACAGTTAACTTCACCATTATAGAAATCCTTGCTTTTCTTCCTCCTCCTTTCTGCTAACCCTAATGTCTCTTTCTGTTTTTTTTTGTTTGTTGCAGCAATCTCCATTTTCTCTCACTTTAGTGCGGTCTCTGTTTAGCACCATCAGTCTTTCCCTAATATGTCCTTTATGTCCAATGAGGTCACTGTCTCTTCTTCACACAAGTCAGTGGTTGGTGAAACACCTCTTTCTTGATTGTACATTATGGGACACAGGAAGAGTTTTCAGAAATATTTGACTATGCTGCTGCCTTTAGAAGATTGGGAACTAGCAAAAAAATCTGAAAGGACAGTCCAGTATTACCTCTTCCATTCCTAGCATACCTCGGTTTTGTTAATTTCCTGGGAGAATGGACACATTTTTTCTATCAAGGCAATTTCTTGTTCTAGCAAACTTTGTTTAATACCTACAGAGCAACTGGAGCTTGTTTTGCAGGTTTTCAGATTGACTGGTGAATGTTCTGGCCTGAGCTCAAGCTGGTTTTAGTCGTAAGGTTCTTTAGGCTGCTATGTTAAACCACCTCCGTTACCTTTTTGGTTTTAATGGGTCTGTGAGTCCTTGTTTGCTCTGTTGCCCACCCCTTAGGTGGACTGCTTTTGGATGTTTTCAAATACTATTCCTGTGTCCCTCTATGCTTTTCTATTCTATGCTATTGCTTGCTAACAAAACAAAGGCATTTTGAGAGTGGGAGTGAGAGTGGAAGGAAGAGTCCAATCTTCTAAAAGAGGCTGCATAATCAATTGTTCCTGAATACTCTTCTTGTGTCCTGTGATATACTCCAAAGGAATTTTCATTTACCATATCGTAATACTTCCTTGCATCCTTTTTATCTTATGCTTTTACTAAATATTTCCTTTTTTAACCTTCCCATTCCCTCTTTTTTTCTTCTGAGCACCTTTTAGCTCCTCTTTATGCTGCTCTACATTTCTTACCATTTGCTCTTCTTTGACTATTCAACATTTTCATTCTCTTTTCATTTCAATTCTCTTTTAACATCTGACATTCTTCATCACACCAGTCCTCTCTTCTGCATTTGTTTTCATTTGCAACACTTAGCCCGTGGGCTGTGCAACTGCTTTCTTAATTTGCTTGTCTTCTTTCTTTGGTTTGTATTCCATTTCAGTTTTACATATACTGTAATATTGTTCCTGTTTTCCCCAGGCTTTTTCTTGTTTGTATTTATCTTCTGCTTATACCTTATCTGCCTTGAACATAAAGGGATCATCGTTGCCCCACTACAGATGCATACTATTTGTATGTTACTTCTTTTATCAGCTAAAATAGCTACTGGGTGGCAAAGATCTGAAATGTCTTAGCCTTTTGGAAATGCCCACCAACATTTGGTTTATATGCTTTAGCTGAAAGAGGAAGAACTGATTTAAAATTGTAGTGTATTATTCAGTGTTCACTGTTATTTTTAATGAGACATTCCAAATATGTGCATGCTTGCCTTGTCAAAGTTCTGTTGCTGTTTTAAAATATAGCAAAGTGCCTATTTACACACCATGCTCGGATTCATGGGCACGCTCCTTTTGCTTTATTTAGCTCTTTTTCTCTCCTGTGCCATAGGGCTGGATACATTGGTTCTGCGCACTGTGGGTTTGGTCACAGTACTTGTTGGGGAACTGACCTCTAGCGAGGGAGGCAGAATACCGACCCCCCTCACTAACGGTGGACCTGTCACCCAAGCCTGGTACTGCTCCTCGCTATCTGGCTGCTGTCAATTTTCATGGCACAGCAACTACTCAATTACTCCCACTCTCCTGCCAAGTTAACCCTTTGTGATGGCCTTACTTTAATATCCTGTGTGTGCTTTAAAGGTTCTGTTCTTCGGATACACAATATATCACCATGCACCCCTCTGAATAACTTCAAACCAAGCTCAAAAACTGTTAACAAAACTTTACCTAGAAGTTGCAGCAGTACATTCCAAAACTCTCAAATTCCCAACTGACAATTTCTCAGCTGCCTAGGCATATCTTTACAGGTAGATGTCAATGCTGTCAAGATCTTTAAGAGGTTGGTTCCCTTGGGGTGATGATGATTGTAGGTTGCTCCGGGTTACACCCTTGATTAGCCTGGACCTTCTTCCCTTTTCCCATGTGGTCCTGTTTGCTCCAAGCCCAGCTTTTCCCCCTTGATGGAAGGCAGGACCCAAAAAGCCCAGGAAATCAGCAAATCTGAAGTTTCCCTCACCTGGTCGGCCCATGCTCTCTAGCTACAGCAATCCAACATGTAGGCACCTGCCTACATGCAAGCACGCTAATCAGCACGCTCATAGTTTATTCAAGCTGCCTGCAGTTCAGTAATGCCTCGTTTCCACTGAGCGGAACGGTTCGGGTCGGTACAGTTTGGGAGGGTTAGAATGGTCCGGTCTATTCAGGTGAGCGTTTCCACTGCAAGTCAGGCCACCAGGGACCATTCGGGGTTTACACCAAATGAGGTGTTTGTTTTGCTCTTTCATTTAACGTGAGCATTGAAGTTTTCCTGTCCGCCAATCAGTGGAATCTATCGTGTGACGCCAGTAGCTCCGCCCTAACCGTACCGTTCCATTTCCTATGGCCCTACATCTGAAGCAGGACCAGGAATGGTGCGGTTTGGTTCGGTTGTATGGGCTACTTTCATAATGGAAACACTCAAATTAGCGTACCGTACCGAACCGACCCGAACCGATCCGCTCAGTGGAAATGAGGCATAACTGTCCGTCTGTACTGTGGTAAGGTCAGAGAGCTCTAGGCAGTGTGCGCAGGAACCTGACATTGACCCACAATCAACTGATCATGGGTGCAATGCTCTGCCGACAACTAAGAAAAAAATAAATATGTGCATTTATTATTTTTCTCAAAAGGTGAAATTTAGCCTTTAGATTGCAACAGTTTGTAAAGGTGTAGCAGAGAGCCTATTTACTCACCATATTCATATTCAGGCCCTTTACCTTTCCCACATTCTCTCTCCAAATATGGATACTTCAGAGCTTTGACACCAATCAGTTGTTTCATAGTGTATGATGCATAGACATGACATAAACATAGCGAGCAGTGCTGATGATCCCTATAGAGCCAGGACAGATCTAAGCAGTTGAGAGAGGCTACATTTGATAGAGGTAGTTGGGGAAGTGATTAACATTATACATATGCATTGAACAGATATTATCTTTAATATAAAAATAGTTTATTTCCTGTTTCAGATTTAACAACACTTTGAAAGATACCTTTTAAACCAATGCAGGCTGAAATTCAAGACATTTTTATAGTTTGCTAAATATATAGAATTCCACTTACTAATTACCTGGCTATGTTGTAAAAGATATATGCTGTTCAATTCAGAGAAACTGGCAAGTGTGTAGCCTGTGCTGAATGTTTGCACTGTCCCTTTAAAAGATTCACTTTTACTGGTAGCTTTACCTCAAAAATATTAGATGGCTTATTGATCTGTTTTCTTAGCACAGCCTAGTTCCATGATTATTCTGCCAACGTAGGCATTTTTAGCATGGCTGGCACTGACTAGAATTTTAAATATTACTTACTGCATGTCTTTTGCCTTCCTCAGTCTGGGCACAAGTTCATCCAAAATTCTCCATATTAATTGTTTCTATTCTAGGGAGATTCAAGCTGAGCTAATTTCACTTATCTCTTACACACTCTCTCTCTTTTTTTTTTTTTTCTTTTTTAGACGTCCATTGGCAATACCAATTTCTAAGCAAGACAGTTTGCTGGAAAAAGACACAATGTTCAAAGATTCAACAAAGACATTAAGCAAACATTATTCACAAGACAATGCTTCTGAAAGAATCAATATGACCAGTTCTGCTAAACTGGAACAGGTATGTAATGAGACAGATGGAGGGGTTAAGTCTTGTGTTTTTCTTCTATTAATACCAGCAATGTTTTTTTAATGCATGTGGTGCATATTACTACTTTTAAAAAACAATTATACAAATTTTAAAGCGGTATTTAACCCAAAACAAAAAAAAAAGTGTCTTATATTGCAGCTTATCAAATATTAGATGTGGTGGCTGCAACAGTTTATTTTTCTTTGGCTATTTCCCTGGTGATCTGGACAGTAACACACCTCATGTGTAAGGTGAGACACTACTCTTGATGAATGAGCACAGAAAGCACAGCAGACAGCAGAATTGTAAGTCTTGGGGGGGGGGGGTAGTGCTAAATGTGTTAACAAATTACATACACTAACAAGTTGAAGCCAAACTTCTGTTTACAGTTTATAATCAGTTACAGCAAACTTTTTTTCTTTTGGGATAAAGGTTTGAAATAAATAAAATTGGATCATTTTATACAGCCAGTGTAAATGGTTTGTCTCATCCATGTAAACTGATTCATTCTGCTGGAAAGCTTGTGCGTTTGAAAACCAACAGACTGAATCACCAGATGAAAACAGAAGAAAGAAAGCCGAAAAAAATGAATGCAGCCATCACATCCGAGAATCGGTAAACTGTAATATATTAAATGCTTGCTTTTGGGTTTCATACCATTTTTATTCCTGTTTGGGAACAAAGGCTTATTTTTTTAGGTGTAATCATAAAGGTTATAGTTAATTACTTGGAGTTTCATGCATCTTTCTGCCAGGGTGAATTTCAAGTCCACCTCAAAGGAAGTCCTCCAAAAATATATCCTAAGCACACTTCTTTTTAACAGTGACAGAAAACACTCAACAAAAGTCATATGATCTATACAAGAGGAGCAAAATTGCAAATTTCAGAACATAGCAGATTATTGCTGTAGACTTTATCACCTTTTGTTGCTATTGTGTCAAACCTCTACTTTGATTTTACAACACATGACTTTTCTCATATAGATAAGTCTAATCTGTTCCAGGCCATTTTATAACAATACACTTACCCAAAATGACTCTATTTGTTTAGCAGCAGCCAATGTGCACTGAATGTTTTTTTTTTTTTTCTGTTGCTCTCCCTCATTGCTCACTTTGTGTATTGGCCTAATTGACCTCATTAGGTGATAACAAAATTTGAAAATTTTACCAAGGCCATAACACATGGCTATCTTTCTACCCCTTCTCC
Source organism: Pelophylax lessonae (assembly GCF_965119305.1). NCBI lineage: Eukaryota > Metazoa > Chordata > Amphibia > Anura > Ranidae > Pelophylax > Pelophylax lessonae. The sequence goes on along the minus strand of NC_138769.1, from coordinate 473,472,666 downwards.
CTGCTCACATTTATAAAGCTGTACAGTTAACCACTTAAGCCCCGGAGGATTTGGCTGCTAAACGACCAGGGGGTATTTTGCGATTCGGCACTGCGTGACTTTAACGGACAATTGCGCGGTCGTGCGACGCTGTACCTAAACGAATTTGGCGTCCTTTTTTTCCCACAAACAGAGCTTTCTTTTGGTGGTATTTGATCACCTGTGCGATTTTTTGATCATGCGCTATAAACAAAAAAAGAGCGTAGATTTTGCAAAAATAGCAATATTTTTCACATTTTTTTATATGAAATTCCCCCCCAAAAAAATGTAAAAATCAAAATTTTTTAACATTTTCAGCCAATTTGTTTTATGCTACATATGTTTGGTAAAAAAAATTGCAAAAAGCGTATTTTGATTGGTTTGCGCAAAAGTTATCGCGTTTACTAACAAAGGGTAAGATTTTTGTAATTTTTGTTGGTTTTTTTTAACGCGTAATGGCGGCGATCTGCGATTTTTTTTGCGGTACTGCGACATTGCGGCGGACAGATCGGACCCTTGACTGACATTTTTGACACTTTTGGGGTTACCAGTGACATTACTACAGTAATCAGTGCTATATATATGCACTGTTACTGTAAAAATACACTGGTAGTGAAGGGGTTAACTTTATTTGAGAGGGAGGGGCTGTGTGTGTCCCTAGGGGCGTGCTTTCTACTGTGATTGGCTGTGGCTTCAGCTGTATGAACGGTGATCAACGGTTCTACATAGTAGAACCGTATGATCATCTCTTATTCACAGGGGAGAAGGACAGGCAGCTTGTTTACACAAGCCGCCTGACTTTCTCCCTCTCCCCCGCCGATCGCAGAGTGACCGGCGGACATCGGGTCCGCCGGTCACACGCGTGGGGGGGTCCGTGACCACGCGGGAGCGCGCCTCCGGGGGCGCGCGCTCGCTCCCTAGACCCTCACAAGCAAGCGACGTAGACCTACGTCAGTTTGCCTGTGAGGGGCTGACCGCCGACGTAGATAGTCGTGCGGCGGTCGGCAAGTGGTTAATTTGCTGTTTTTTGGGAGAAAAAAAAAACTGATTATGGTTATAATTTTACAATTTCTGTACCAAAGTGTAATATACCCAAAGTAACTTGCTTGAATTTAGGGTGTCATAAATCTAAACTGAAGCCTTATTTGAACCATAACCCTCAGCCTGTGTAATAGAACAGACAAGGACTCACTGCTCGAGGTGGTGTAATTGCCTGATGACTCACACAGGTGCATGCCCCGGCTCGCCTCCGTGAAAACTTGATAAAGGAAAAGGAATTGGCAGCACTCCGGGTTGAGTCAAAATCCAGATTTATTGACTGGACATCCAAATAATGACAATCGTGACAAGGTAGACGCGTCTCACACACTGACTGTGTGCTTAATCATTACCAACCAGTAATGATTAAGCACACAGTCAGTGTGTGAAACGCGTCTACCTTGTCACGATTGTCATTATTTGGATGTCCAGTCAATAAATCTGGATTTTGACTCAACCCGGAGTGCTGCCAATTCCTTTTCCTTTATCAAGCCTGTGTAATAACTCGGCCATGAAAACCTGCTCTATTCTTAACTTAAAGCACTGCTAAATTTAAAGAAAAAAAAATGCAATTATCTTTTGCTCACTCCCCATATTGACTAGGGACTATGAACTATGGGATTTGTAGTCTGCATAGAGCAATGCACAAGACCATAACTAACAGGCAAGAAAATGGATGTACTGCGCTCTTAGAAAATATCAGATTATTGTTTTAAACGGGTAAATCAAAGGTTATAAGAATGGTCTTAAACAAAATCGGATATTTGGCACTGACTTAACTTATATTATGTCTGAATCGCATATGTTGCAATTAAGACTTTGTGTAGATTTCCAAGGTGCATAAATGTGAGCATATATCTTAATTTAAACGTATTATGAAATAAAAGTCACATAAACTATGAATCGCATACATAAATAATTCGATCCAAAAATAGAGAATCGCATACAAAAATTCTCTCTTCAAGTGTTACAGTGCTTAAATCAAAAGTGCATATGTGCAAACAGGTATTGAATGTGCAACCTTACAAGTGTTTTTATAGCAAATAAATATTATGTGCATTTAACCACTTTACCACCGGAGGATTTTGCTGTCTTATGTCTGGGCCACTTTTTGCGATTCGGCACTGTGCGAATTTAACTGACAATTGCGCAATCATGCAACGCCGTAACCAAACGAAATTTACGTCTTTTTTTCCCACAAACAGAGCTTTCTTTTGGTGGTATTTGATCATCTCTGCGATTTTTATTTTTTGCGATATTAATAAAAAAATGCGACAATTTTGAAAAAATAACAATATTTTTCTACTTTGACAGATAAAAAATATCCAATATATTCAATTTTTTTTCATATATTTAGGCCAAAATGTATTTAGCTACATGTCTTTGACAAAAAAATTCTCAATGAGCATATTTTTAACCGCTTTAAGACCGGAAGATTTTACCCCATTCCTGACCAGGCCATATTTTGCGATTTCAGCACTGCGTTAATTTAACGGACAATTGCGCGGTCGAGCAACGCTGTACCCAAATTAAATTTATGTCATTTTTCCCCCACAAATAGAGCTTTCTTTTGGTGGTATTTGATCACCTGTGCGATGTTTACTTTTAGCGCTATAAACAAAAAAAGAGCGACAATTTTGAAAAAATAACAATATTTTTCACATTTTTTTCATATGAAATTCCCTCCAAAAAAATGTAAAAATCAAATTTTTTTAACATTTTAGGCCAATTCGTTTTCTGCTACATATTTTTGGTAAAAAAAATCGCAATAAGCGTATTTTGATTGGTTTGCGCAAAAGTTATTGCGTTTACTAACTAAGGGAAAGATTTCTGTCATTTTTGATGTTTTTTTTTTAACGAGTAATGGCGGCGATCTGCAATTTTCTTTTGCGGGACTGCGACATTGCGGCGGACAAATCGGACCCTTGACTGACATTTTTGACACTTTTGGGGGTACCAGTGACATTACTACAGTAATCAGTGCTATACATATGCACTGTTACTGTAAAAATGACACTGGCAGGGAAGGGGTTAACTTTTATTGGAGAGGGAGGGGTTAATGTATGCCTGGTGCTTACTGACGTGTGTGGGGGGAGGTGACTGAGTGACACAGGGACAGATCGCAGGTTCAGCTATGCTGAACCCTGCAATCTGACCCTGCCTGTCACTTAGGAGATCCGCCCGCTTGTGTAAACACACTAGATCCCCGACGATCGGGGAAGAGCGGCGGTGATCACCGCCTCTCCTCCCCTGGCCCGACTCCCACTGTAACTGAATACTGCCGTGAGAGGGGAATGCATGGTGACGTAGGTCTACGTCGCCAGACGATAACGAGCCACTGTGCCGCAGTAGCAGCACAGTGAGCAGACGTAAAGTGGTTAAGCAATAAAGTACACTGAAATTAATTAAAGTGCCAAAATTATGTACAAAATACCATTATATAACCAAATTATATTCAACTGTGTCACATAATATTCATTCTTGTGCAAAAAAGTCTATAAATAGTGATATTCTGTGAAAAAATGTAATTCCATAAACGTGATTCCCAACTGTATAGTGCTACTACTTGTATAATGGTATTTTGTACATCATTTTGGTACTTTAATGAATTTCAGTGTACTTTATTGCTTATTTGCACATATTATTTATTTCAGTGCACTTTATTTAAATAATAATAATAATGTAATAAATAAATAAATAATAATAACAATGAATATAAATTACTAAATATATTAATAATCATTTAATGGCACTCTAATGCCATAGGATAACCCTGACCCTCTTTATGTTACTGGGAAAAGGCATTCAAGCAGGAGAGGGACAATAAAAGTATGCTAAAGGATGTGTGTGTGTGTGTGTGTGTGTGTGTGTGTGTGAGTGTACCTAACTAACTATATATATATATATATATATATATATATATATATATATATATATATATATATATATATATATATATACAGTGGCTACGGAAAGTATTCAGACCCCCTTAAATTTTTCACTCTTTGTTATATTGCAGCCATTTGCTAAAATCATTAAGGTTCATTCTTCTTCCTCATGAATGTACACACAGCTCCCCATACTGACAGAAAAACACAGAATTGTTGACATTGTTGCAGATTTATTAAAAAAGAAAAACTTAAATATCACATGGTCCTAAGTATTCAGACCCTTTGCTGTGACACTCATATATTTAACTCAGGTACTTTCCATTTCTTCTGATCATCCTTGAGATGGTTCTACACCTTCATTTGAGTCCAGCTGTGTTTGATTATACTGATTGGACTTGATTAGGAAAGGCACACACCTGTCTATATAAGACCTTCCAGATCACAATGCATGTCAGAGCAAATGAGAATCATGAGGTCAAAGGAACTGCCTGAAGAGCTCAGAGACAGAATTGTGGCAAGGCACAGATCTGGCCAAGGTTACAAAAAGATTTCTGCTGCACTTAAGGTTCCTAAGAGCACAGTGGCCTCCATAATCCTCAAATGGAAGACGTTTGGGAGGACCAGAACCCTTCCTAGAGCTGGCCGTCCGGCCAAACTGAGCTATCGGGGGAGAAGAGCCTTGGTGAGAGAGGTAAAGAAGAACCCAAAGATCACTGTGGCTGAGCTCCAGAGATGCAGTCAGGAGATGGGAGAAAGTAGTAGAAAGTCAACCATCACTGCAGCCCTCCACCAGTCGGGGCTTTATGGCAGAGTGGCCCGACGGAAGCCTCTCCTCAGTGTAAGACACATGAAAGCCCGCATGGAGTTTGCTAAAAAACACCTGAAGGACTCCAAGATGGTGAGAAATAAGATTCTCTGGTCTGATGAGACCAAAATAGAACTTTTTGGCCTTAATTCTAAGCGGTATGTGTGGAGAAAACCAGGCACTGCTCATCACCTGTCCAATACAGTCCCAACAGTGAAGCATGGTGGTGGCAGCATCATGCTGTGGGGGTGTTTTTCAGCTGCAGGGACAGGACGACTGGTTGCAATCGAGGGAAAGATGAATATCCAAGTATCCAAGTACAGGGATATCCTGTACAAAAACCTTCTCCAGAGTGCTCTGGACCTCAGACTGGGCCGAAGGTTTACCTTCCAACAAGACAATGACCCTAAGCACACACACACAACTCAGTGACTGTTCTTGAATGGCCCAGCCAGAGCCCTGACTTAAACCCAATTGAGCATCTCTGGAGAGACCTAAAAATGGCTGTCCACCAACGTTTACCATCCAACCTGACAGAACTGGAGAGGATCTGCAAGGAGGAATGGCAGAGGATCCCCAAATCCAGGTGTGAAAGACTTGTTGCATCTTTCCCAAAAAGACTCCTGGCTGTATTAGATCAAAAGGGGACTTCTACTAAATACTGAGCAAAGGGTCTGAATACTTAGGACCATGTGATATTTCAGTTTTTCTTTTTTAATAAATCTGCAACAATGTCAACAATTCTGTGTTTTTCTGTCAGTATGGGGTGCTATGTGTACATTCATGAGGAAGAAGAATGAACCTAAATGATTTTAGCAGATGGCTGCAATATAACAAAGAGTGAAAAATTTAAGGGGGTCTGAATACTTTCCGTACCCACTGTATATATGTGTGATTTTTTTTTTTTTTTTCATTAAAAAAGATGTGATATTGCACAGAGTGATTCCTTACTGCGGCTTCTGGTGTCCCCTGCCAGAGCTGTCCACTCCTCCTTTCTTTAAGTGTCCTCTCAGCAGACAATGTGCTAAGGGGGGTCCCATTCAGGTGCACTCCCGACCTGCCTTTGTGCGCTCATGGACACACATAGCGCCTGTAAGCCATGTCCCAGATCACTCTTCATAGGCCTATGGCTCCTGCTGCTGTCTGTGACTGTACAGAATGTGGACTAGTGGAGATGTAGCCGGGACAGCACTGGATTGGTAAGAGATGGCAGGTAAGTGTTTAGGGGCAGGGGGGCTAGGACAGGTACTGGAGTGTTTGTTACCTTAATGTATAGAATGCATTAAGGTTAAAAATGTTTTTACCTTAGAGCCATTTAAAAGAAATGACTTAGGATCAGAGACAAGTGGGGAGATGACTGGTAAGTGGACAGGTTGCGTGGTCACCAAAACACTGTGAGTGGGGGGACTCGGAGCTTGGCAGAAGTATTTAGTAATCATATTATGACATAAAATAAGTTTTATTATTGTAAAAACTTAAAGAAGAACTCCAGTTAATAAAAAAAACAAAACAAAACAAAAAAAAAAAGAAACATAACTAAGCTAACAAAATGTCATATTATGTGTACTTGTGCATGTTTTTTTCTTTTTTTTTTCTTCTGTTTTAACAAGTTTTTATGATTTTATACATACAGAACATCAAGCATAATCACAGTCAAAGGGAATGAATACACAATATTAATGGACATGACAATAATAATCTGGGGCTGGGAAAACCTCTTCTAAACCCACATAATGGGTATGCTCAGAAAGTCAGCTGAGATGCTATAAAGCGGGCCATAGATGGATAAAATGTCAGCCAGTTCAGCAGGGAATTTCAATCCATCAGTGCCAGTTCCCACTCTAGAGAATTATCGCTAACAATCAGCTTCTCTCAAACAGGGCTGTTGGGTTGTTGTTTTTCACTCGATCAGCACATGCTGCCAATTGGCTGCAGCACTGATCAGTGTATTCTGCCAGTGGAGGAGTTCCCGCAGTCAGAATGCAATAGCACAATAGGGAGGATTCCTATATCCACCTGGAATGTGTGGATGGTGAAATCCAGATGGCTGATCAAAAAAAAAAAAAAATCCATCTATGGATACAGCCCAACAGTGATGTAGTGACAAATTAGAAAAGTAGAGAGTAAGAGAAAAAAAAAAAAGCGGGGCAAACTAGGAGGACAAGAGAGATGGGGTAGAGGGTAAAACTCCACCAGAGGTAGGTAGAAGGCACTTGATGACCAAGCAGGATGGCCTAGCTGTCAACTGAGGATAAGCAGATGGTCTGCAGTGAGTGATCAAAGTACTTTGGTAAATAATATTTGATCTAAGCAGTCCAGACTTGTTGAAACATACATAAATACATTAAGAATTGAAATTCATTCAAGAGTATGTATGTTTGTGCAATGCCCAGCTTTCAAGTTTAGTAGGGCATCTTTAGAATTTTTCAGGATACCTCTACACAAAAGAGTGTAGACCATCTGGTATACCCTGTTCCAAAAACTCCTTATGTGAGGACATAAAAAAGTAGATTTTTCTGTCAAAGAAATGCATCAATTTTTACCTATTTTTTTTATTTTTTATTTTTTATGGCCAGGTTCAGATATAGCTGCAATCTGCACCATTAGGACCCCTTTCACATGAGCGGACTGATCGGGTCTGTCTGTCAAATTTTCAGGTGGACCAAGTCCGACCCTTTATTGTCCTCTATGGAGGGTCGGGTGTAAATGGAAATGTGTCCGTTTATACTCGCTAACATCCAATCAACTGAAAACAGATAGGATCTAGCAGATCATATGGACAGGTGGTCTATTTACAGGTCTATTTACATCTGGCTGCCCTTTGAGCAGAGCAGGCTGTGTCTGTGTCCGCTCTGTATAAGCAGAAACAAACTCCTGAATATACTTAACTCCACCTTCCAGTGATGCAGTGGTTACAATCCTCACTGCCCGCTGTCATCTTCTCACCGGGTGCCAAGTTTTCTGCCTCTTAATTGGCCATGACATCATCCTACGCATGCTCATGGGACTCAGTTATTATGGCACAACTGAAGTGTGTCTGGAATGCATGCTGAATTGCACAAGCGCAGTTCAGTGTACATTGAATAGAAAACTGTGAGCAGGTGTTTATTCTTGCAGAAGAGATATAGCATGTCTCTTGTATAGTAAAGAGCTGCCTGCTCAAAGTTTTGACAAGGTAAGTTCAGTTCCACTTTAGAGTATACAATAAAAATAAATATACGTATATATATATAATATATTATAAATGCTGAAACAGAACACGGCAAATCCTTTAAACTGTGAGGTGGTTTATTAATTTTTAAAGTTGCATTTGTACAAATAGTGAAATTCACAGTAAAAATCTGAATATTTCAATAAAGAAATATCTGGACTTTTTTTTATTAGATGTGTATGTTGTTACAATAGTCTTTTGGTGGTACCTTTAAAGTCCTCACGTGTGTAGACTAAAACAAAACATGGGTGTATAATATACTTCTAGAGGAAGTTCCCAATATGCCAGAATTTAGGAAGGAAATCTCCTTCTCCTCTGTAGCCCCTGCACCCCAGGGGCCTGATTGTAAAGTTGATCATGGATCCAATCCCTCAGTCATTGTAATTTGTCCACATGTACGTAAGTGCCCCTGTGCTTTCTTTTTCTAACTATGAGCTGCTGAAATACATGCAATGAATATTGCTGGGTTTTGCAACTTGACTGTGACTTGACTTGAGTTCTCTGTTAAAAAATATGTTGTGAGTATTTTATAATGAAACATTGAGTTAAATATTCTTTCTTTTGTTTGCTCAGATCAAATTAATGCCAGCAGCTCCAAATGATGACTTAGCAACTCTCAGTGAACTCACGGATAGCAGCCTGTTGTATGAGATACAGAAACGGTTCAAAAATAATCAAATTTATGTAAGTCACTTACCATATATAAGAACTCAAAAGAAATGTGTGAATTGCATGCACATTAACTCAAAAGCTTTTAAGGCTATGATCAAAAATTGTTAGGAGTACAGCTTCTTAAAATATATTCATTGCTAGAAAGAAAAAACATGAATGGAAAGGTAGGTTCAGACTTTCAAATGACCTGTGTGCTGAAGTTTCATAAACCCTTGTCTCAATATACAGTATCTCACAAAAGTGAGTACACCCCTCACATTTTTATAAATATTTTATTATATCTTACAGTGTAAATTTGCTGTCCCCTTAAAATAACTCAACACACAGCCTATGATGTCTAAACCGCTGGCAACAAAAAAGAGTACACTCCTAAGTTAAAATGTCCAAAAGTGGGCCCAATTAGCCATTTTCCCTCCCCAGGTCTCATGTGACTCGTTAGTGTTACAAGGTTTCAGGTGCGAATGGGGAGCAGGTGTGTTAAATTTGGTGTTATCACTCTCAATCTCTCATTCTGGTCCCTGGAAGTTCAACATGGCACCTCGTGGCAAAGAACTCTCTGAGGATCTGAAACAAACAATCGTTGCTCTATATAAAGATGGCATAGGCCATAAGAAGATTGCCAAGACCCTGAAACTGACCTGCAGCAAGACTATACAGCGGTTTAACAGGACAGGTTCCACTCAGAACAGGCCTCGTCATGGTCGACCAAAGGAGTTGAGTGCATGTGCTCAGCGTCATATCCAGAGGTTGTCTTTAGGAAATAGCTGTATGAGCGCTGCCAGAAATGCATCAGAGGTTGAAGGGGTGGGGGGTCAGCCTGTCAGTGTTCAGATCATATGCTGCACACTGCATCAAATTGGTCTGCATGGCTGTCGTCCCAGAGGGAAGCCTTTTCTAAAGATGATGCACAAGAAAGCCTGCAAACAGTTTGCTGAAGACAAGGAGACTAAGGACATGGATTACTGGAACCATGTCCTGTGGTCTGATGAGTCCAAGATAAACTTATTTGGTTCAGATAGTGTCAAGCGTGTGTCATACTCGGGAGGAGTAGCAGAATGTGTCTGGTTTTGCGGTGGTTAAAAATGCCCCCCCCCCCTATTTTCAGGCTGCTCTGGTCTGGTAACATGGTCTCCCCTGTGTTAGCCAGCTAGGGTTGCCACCTCATCCCCTTAAACCCAAACACATATTAACTACACAGGTTCTGTGGCTGATTAAGGTGGTAGTTAAACTCACTCTGTGCCTTATCTGCATTAAATTAGCATCAGAACCTGTTTAATTAATGTGTTCAAATTTAAAGGAATGAAGAAAACCCTATAGCCAGCGGGGGCTGCAGTGGAGAGAGTGTATGACAATAGTTAAATGTCTGGGAGTGGTTACTTCCCATAGACTCCTATGGTCTATCATTGTTGTTGCTCCCTCCTCTCCCCTGCAGGTGCCGCTAACTGACACAGGGAAGATAGACCAACCGGAGAGGCTTGAAATACTTAAGTATATACATCTTTCTTACACAGGTAAGGTAGCATAGGTTTAAGGAGGAGGAGGTTACTCAGAATCTCTACTTAATAATGACCATTACCCACGCCAAGACAAAAAATGAAGACAAAACAAATACAGTTGTATACTAAAGAATTGCAGGGAAAAAAATATTGGATGATAATATTATAATTTTGCAAAATATAACTAAATTGGCAGCACTCTGCCTAGACTATAATATAGATGTAATTCTGTTTCTCATATCATTTATCTGCATGCAGGTCTGAATGTATTAGTTTTATTTTACTGTATGTCACTGTCAGAAATCCTAATCATTTTATATCTGTACAGTTTCAAATGAAGCAAAACATGCCTGCGATTTTTAAATGATTGATGTGATCTGACAACTGCAAGGAAGCAATAGAACAAAATATGGCTCACTGAAAGTTTTATTCCTCCCAACTGAGACATGATTTTCTCTAGTTGTTACCAGGAATATCATTCAGGCAGCTATATGGATGCTGCGCCACTAACTCGGAGACTAATAACAATTGGCAGAAAGTTCAAAATTACATATCCGTTTAGTGCAGTCATTACTGATGTCTGTAAATATATAAAAATGATTTTGTGATCTGTAGAATGTTCTTTTGTCATTATCAGGGAGGACTTACATTTCTAACAGATCCTCTTTTCTTTAATGTGGTGTGGTACTTCCTCCTTCCCAGTTGTCAGTTACTGTACATTGCTCTTGAAGATGTCTTTATAATTATAATCACAATGAGGCAATGTTCTTCTAAATTGCTGTATATGACTAGGGATGATCGAACTTTCGAAAAGTTCAGTTCGGCCAGAACATCCGAACTTCCCGAAAGTTCGGCCCGGATTTCAGAACCCCATTGAAATCAATGGGACCCGAACTTCGGTAATCAAAAAACACAATTTTGAAGCCCTAAAACCAAATAAATGCCTCTAAAAAGTGCCTAGGGTTCTGGGTCATGCGCCAGGGACTATTAATCACACAAAAAAAAAGTTCTTAAAAATTGTTGTTTTTGATAGAGAGCCAATTATTGAAAAAATGATTGAAAAAAAAATGAGATTTCTTTTGATTTAGTGTCTGGGGTCTAAAAAGTGTACCTGTAAAGTTTCAGCTCTATAACATGTCCAGAACCAGAAAAAAAAGATCGTTTGTCTTAGAATTGCAGTAGAGCAGGGATAGGGCTCCGCTATTTTCACACCTGGCCGTTTTTGTTGCAGGCGTTTATTGGGCTTTTTTGTGGACGTCTTTGGAGGCAGGCATGACAGCTCAACTTCTGTGTAGGGGTATATATACACACGCACATATATGTATATATACACATACACACATATAGGTGTGAAAGTAATGGAACCCTATGCCTGCGTTAATGAAATTATTTGCAGGCATAGGGCTCCGCTCCTATCAAACCTGTGTATGTATACACAGAAGTTCAGATGTTATGCCTGCCTCCAAAGATGCCCAAAAAATGTCCAAAAAAACGCCCGCAACAACACACCTGGGCGTTTTTGTTGCAGCCGTTTTTTTGGGCATTTTTTGGGCGTCTTTGGAGGCAGGCATAACATCTGAACTTCTGTATAGGGGTATATATACACACACACATATATGTATGGGTTCCGCTACTTTCACACCTATATGTGTGCATGTGTATATATACATATATGTGTGTGTGTATATATATACCCCTACACAGAAGTTCAGATGTCATGCCTGCCTCCAAAGACGTCCACAAAAAAGCAAAATAAATGCCTGCAACAAAAACGCCCAGGTGTGAAAGTAGCGGAGCCCTATCCCTGCTCTACTGCAATTCTAAGGCAAACAATCTTTTTTCTATGGCGGTCACCCTGACATGGAAGAGTTTGGTCACCCTGCCATAGCAGTCAGAGTCAGTTCACCCTACACTACACTATGGTCACCCTGACACTTAACACTTTCCCTACAGAAACTAGATTATTGAATCTTACTATAGTGGAAAATAGTACCCTAACTACACTAGATATCCCTTTCCTCACACTAATAATTGCTAAATGACACTTTTGAAGCAGGAATAACAGAACTGCTTCCACTCTCTTCCACAGCCCCTGTATTACAGTGCTAGAGATTTGGTGGGGCTATGTTATATACTGGGGGGCGTATTAACTACTGATTGACCTCTGGACGCCCTAGTCACTCCAATCACATTCCTAACATCCTCCTGCCCCCTCAATTGGCTTTTACTAATGTTTCTGGTCCAATCACGGGCTTTTAAAGCCCAGTTCCTGTCCCATTGCATTTTGTCGGTTCTGTTTGCCGAATTTCGAACAGTCAATGTTCGGGTCGAACCGATGGTCGACCCGAACCGTTCGATCATCCCTATATATGATTTCTGCTGCCTGTTTGTCTGGATCTACTCATAGTTATGATATGTACCCTTGATTGATGGTAACCTCTGCTTTTTTTTTTTTCATAATATGCTCAGTTGGGTGTGCCCAGGTTTATTTTAAAACAACCATTTGCATAGGCTATGTAGCTATTTTTTTTTTATAATACGCGGTGGTGCAAAACTACAATGAAAAAACCCATTAAGTGAACCAAAAAAGTGCATGTGGACCCCACACAAAAAAGTGTACTTAGGGGTGTGCTTTGTCCAGCCCCCGAAGGGGTAGGACCTCTACCCTGATCCTCCGGGGCGCAAGGCTCCTGACAGGGACAAAGGGTTTTCAATGGTCTGCCTAGCCAGAAGGCCTGGCAGACCCCATTCTTCTAGGCAGCTGAAGCCACCCCGAATACTAGGTCGAGGGGCTCTCCCGAAGAGACCCCTCAGGGACAGGGGAGAAAGGAACCAGAAGGCCACACATCCTCCCCTTAGGCTTCAGGGCAAGCCCCAGGGCTCACCCCCTCCATCCGTGAGAAAAAAACACACACATAAGTGAGCAGTGACAAACGTGGGAGAGAAATAAATTAATAAATAAGTGGCCGTGCCAAATGTGCGATGGCCTAGGCCCTGAGGCCTGGTAGACAAAAATTGCCCCCTAAAAGACGCAGTGCAAAAAAAGTGGTTGGAGCTGTGACCATGTGCCGGTTCACACATTGGGGTCTCACACCCAAGTGTTACTAAGAGCACCTCTGGGGCGACCACTCCGAGAGGGCACAGACACCGCGGACTCTCTGCCTTCCCAGCCCATGGCCAGATAAGGTAGCATGCTCAAACCAGGAGGTAATGGACCCTTCAAGTTTTCTCTGACAGGACTTCCTCCCAGCCCCCAGTTACGCCCAGGCGCTCCGGTTTCAGTCCCTGTCGATACTAACCTTCCAGATCCCCATCACTCCAGCAGGTTTGCATACCCGCCACCCAACCCTGGACAGGTCAGATGACAGCACAGCGCCCCCCTGGATCAATGATAAGAACAGATACTACACTTGATCTTAGCCAAAAGGCAGAGAAGCGGTATAGGCTATGTAGCTATAGTCTACCAACAATCTCTAGGCCTGCAGGTGGATTACTATTACTATGGCACAAAGTATTGCATTGTGGGCCAGGCTGATGGCATGCGTCTTGTAGCTATGGCAACATTAAAAAGTGGAGAAATTTTAAGCCACTGGTGAATTTTCTTTCCCTGCTACTCCCTAATTCTTTTTGTCCTTCACTGGCTTTGGACTCCTGAAGCCAGTGTAGAGCAGAGCGCAATCGTAAAACAATCGTCATGCTTTATAAATATGCAGAGCTATTTATAAAGCAAATGGTCATAGCACCACTCTTTAATTGGAAGTCACTATTTTTTAATTGTATACTATTATAACCATTTATTCATCCTTTTTTACATCTCAGTGTTAATGATGTCTTGCAGCCCCTTTCGGCTATTTACTGTCAAAATACACTGGCTCCAGCAGCAGATGCTTATCATTATTCTGGACTGGTTTCCTAACGGTGACAACAATGGACCATGCCTGTGTATTTAGGCAACTCCACTTGATTATCCGTGCATGTGAGAGGGTGACAATGCAGGAGCCCAACTTGGAAATAGCAGAATAACACAATTTTGTTTTATCCTACAATCACACCTATGCATTTTTTAGTGCATTTTGCAATTTACAGAAATGCACTATAGTCCATTTAACATGGTTTCCTATGGTACACGCTCACATCTGTGCATTTTTCAGCCGGTGCGTTTTTGGAAAGGGTCAGGGACTTTTTTTTCTGCAGCAGATTGCGTTTTGCATATAATCAACTTCAATGGACCCACACCAAAAATGCAAGTGTTGCATTTTTGATGTGTTTTTACATGCGTTTTGCATTTTTTTCTCTTTAACAAACAGTATATACCTGGTGAGTCAGCTATGGTACCGCCCCCCTGTGATGTCATAGACATATGCATGGTGGGCCACCAAACTCACAGGGAACGTTGTCATCAGGTGACGTCACCAAGTGGCCCCGCCCCCTAGCTATTTAAGAAATGTCACATGGCGGGGCAGGCAGACTGCGGGAGAGTTTGTTGCGGGCAGACCAGCTTTTTAATAAAGGACTCGTCAAAAACTCTTGTACTGTCTTTATTTACTTTTACACTATTTTGGGTAGGGGTACTATGTATCCCATACTCATTCACATAGGGGGGAGGCCAGGATCTAGGAGACCCCTTGTTAAAGGGGGCTTCCAGAGTGTGATAAGCCCCCCCGCAGACACCCACAACCACAACCCAGTGTTATTGGGAAGAGGCCCTTGTCCCCATTAACAGAGCCCCCCTGCCGCAAAGCTCCCCCTTGTTGAGGGCATGTGGCCTGGTATGATTCAGGGGGGGGGGGTGCTTGCTTGTCCCCTTTCTTTCCTGACCTGCAGCGCTGCATGCTTGGATAAGGATCTAGTATAGATTTTGGGGGGGACCTCACGCCATTATTTTTTTGTAATTTTTGACGTGGGGTTATCCTCCGAATCCATACCAGACCCCAAGGGTCGGCAATTCTCTTTTTTACATTCAGCTGTCAATGCATCAAAAATGTGAGTTTAAAAAACACACCGCAAAGTGCACCGGGAAAATGCATCAAGTGCAGCCATATAGATGTGAACCTAGACTTAATGATAGCTGTAGAGTTTAACTACTTGCCTTCTGTGCACTTAAACCCCCTTCCCATCCAGACCAATTTTTAGCTTTCAGCGCTCTCACACTTTGAATGACAATTGCGCGGTCATGCTACACTGTACCCATATAAAATTTTTATCATTTTTTTCACACAAATAGAACTTTCTTTTGGTGGCATTTAATCATCTCTGGGTTTTTTATTTTTTACAAAAAAAAAAGAAAAAAGACAGAAAATTTTGAAAAAAAAAGTTTTTCTTATTTTTTGCGAGTAAATTTTGAAAATAAATAAATTTTTCTCCTTCACTGATGTGCGCTGATGAGGCGGCACTGATGGGCACTGATAGGCTGCACTGATGGGCACTGATGAGGTGGCACTTATGGGCACTGCTGAGGTGGCACTTATGGGCACTGATGAGGTGGCACTGATGAGGAGGTACTAATATGCCGCACTGATGAGCACTGATAGGCGGCACTGATGAGCACTGATAGGCGGCACTGCTGGGCACTGAGAGGTGGCACTGCTGGGCACTGAGAGGTGGCACTGATGGGCACTGAGAGGTGGCACTGATGGGCAGCACTGATGGGCACTGGCGGGCGGCACTGATGGGCACTGGCGGGCAGCACTGATGGGCACTGGCGGGTGGCACTGATGAGCACTGATGGGCGGCACTGATGGGCAGCACCATCAGTGCCCACACTCAGTGCCCATAGTGCTGCCAGTCAGTGCTCATCAGTGCCTAGATGAGCAGGCACTGATGGGTACTGACTGGCAGCACTATGGGCACTGATTGTGTGCACTGATGGGGGGCACTGATGGTGGGCACTGTGGGCATTGAAGGTGTGTTTGGTGTACCTCTAGTAATCAGGGCACTGGTCATCAGTGCCCTGATTACTTTTTTCTGTGTCCCCGGCGCTGTGCAGCTCTCCCTCCTTCCTCACACGCAGGCTCTGTGTGAGGAAGGAGCGCCGGCGATGAGAGATGATCTCATATGTTTACATATGAGATCATCTCTCATTGGACGGCTTGATCACGTGGTGAATGGCCGCTGTGATTGGCCATTCACCACGATCTGTGATCGGCTGTGTCCATGGGACACGGCCGACACAGATTCTCCCCGATGCGCGCTCGCGGGAGCGCGCGGGGGCGTGTCACTGGGAGGCCGTTTAAAAACGGCCTCCCGAAAATTCGAGTCCGCGCTGAAGCCGTATATAGGCTGTAGCGCGGATGGCAGGAGGTTAAAATATTTTGAGATGACATTGAGTTAAAGCTTAAATAAGGTTTAAGTGATTGGGTTTAGATCTACTTAGGGCATGATAAAATGACCTCTTAACCCATGTTATCAATCATATGTAGTTTTAACATGCTTTAAGTCAGATTAGGCATTCCTTATATTGCAGTTATATGAATCAGAGCCAAGAACTTTTTCCCTTTGATCAGCTGAAAGTAAGCCGCATTGGATTTGCTTCTGAGTCTAATACATGGGTATACTAAGCCACAAGGTGGTGTGTATATAATTATGTATTTATTAAATAATTTATGTGCATTTATATCTGCCAACATTTAAAAGGAATGGTGCATTCTAGCTGTATTATTTGGCTCTTGCAGGTTGTTGGATATGACAGCAAGTAAGCCTATCCTTTTATATGCTTTAGATCTATATTTTTTCATATACTCCCTTTTTTACACGAGTATATTTTTATATTTTATTATTAAAAGTGTGATTTGCCTAGTCTACCTAAGCTATTTACAATGTCACCATTTACAAGAGCACATTATATTTTTACATCTAGAAGTGTTGGCCTCTGCCTGTGTATAACAGCAGTTTGCATATGTAATAAGGAGGTCTCTTACATGTCATGGCTTGTTAATTTTTTTTCCAGACCTATATTGGAAATATTCTGCTGCTTGTTAACCCATACAAAGATCTCCCCATCTATTCATCCTTGGTAAGAGCTTACTTTCCTATACATGTGTACAATATTATTATTTTATATACATCTCTTTATTGCTCTTATTCTTCTTGCCCTGAAGTTCTTGTTATAACTGCAGATATTTATTTTACTATTGGTATAGTCTGGTATAAATAAAAAAAGTTGATGAATGTTTTCTTCTCTACATGAATGAAGACAGACAGCTAAAAATACACTATATTACCAAAAGTATTGGAATGCCTGTCTTTACATGCACATGAACTTTAATGGCACCCCAGTCTTAGTCCGTAAGGGGTCAATATTAAGTCGGCCCACCCTTTGCAGCTCTAAAAGCTTCAACTCTTCTGGGGAGGCTGTCCACAAGGTTTAGGAGTTTGTCTATGAGAATGTTTGACTATTCTTCCATTTGTGAGATCAGGCACTGATGTGGACAAGAAGGCCTGGCTCCACTCTTATTTATCCCAATGTTCTATCGGGTTAAGGTCAGGACTCTGTACAGGCCAGTCATGTTCCTCCACCCCAAACTCGCTCATCTGTTTGGTATCATAGTGTATATTGTTACATGACATCACATGCACATGCACAAGTGCTTCCAACTACTATAAATATTTTCAATGCCCTATGACCTCTAAAGAGTTATCACAATATTGCTTGAGTATGACTGTAAAATGGAAATTGCAACATAGCCAGTTTTACCATGGCTTCTGGGTAAACATCCCAGTATTTACTGATTATTTGCAAAACTCACTTCTTAACTTTTTGAGGCTTGATAATATTTACACTACAATTGCTTGCAGATATGGCTTCCAAATGTATGGAGATATTTGAAGAGAGATGATGAGACTGTAACAAAAGTCCTGCAACTATTTCTTAAACACCTGCTAATACGCTGATGCATTGGCAGTGGCACACAGGGGGCTAAAATGAAAGAACATAGGAAGAGTGGCACTATTTTACTAGTATTCTAGTCTGTTATCTCTTCATTCTGTTACTGAATCAGAATTGTATTTTAAGGGTTGGGAATGTGTGTGTGTGTGTGTGTGTGTGTGTATGGGGGGGGGGGATGTTTATTGAAGGAGAGGTGACTCTGACCACATATACATTTGGTATTATCTCCCTTAAATTTTAATGTAAAGCATAAATACTACACCCGGAGGGTTTACAGAATCAATCGTGGCTATGCAGAGAAATTAAATCAGGGGAATTCATAAAGGGTATTGTAGACTTCCGTTGGGAAACAGCACTGAAAGTGTTAATTCTTGTGCCAGATTCATGTACCTGTCAGAGATACTGTAAGTACATGAATCTGTTCACTGTCTTCATGTCAAGGATCATCCACCCAAAACACTCATAGGAACCTCTATAGATGTCATACTGACAGAAACATGGCTGCTGAGTTTTTTGTAATAGGGCTGGGTGGAGCCTGATGGGGAAGCGGGGGACTAGTTTCCAATCAGGTCCTCTGTACTTTCAATTATCAATAAAGACGAACTAAATGCTCCTGTGCTTGAGAGTTGCTAGCAGCTTCCCAGCACAGACATAGCCCACTTAAGGTACAGGTATACACCAGCTCAGCGTTGGTCCCAATTACTGACAGTTTCCTAATTTAAGAATTGGCGGTAATTCCATCATTATTTGTCATTGCCGACAAGTTCTTAAAATGGTAGTAGTAAGAACTACCTGAATTTGCAACATGTGTTGGTAATAATACTGACACTGACACAAATGCTTGCCTGAATTAGATGCAGGTAGTTCTTAATGGAACTACTGACGGAAATCTGTCATTAGGACTCTTTTGAATTGCCCTGATTGTTTTAATATATGATCTGGCCTTTATGTCGTGCTTTAAAAATATGTTTCTCTTTAGTCCCGGTTCACATTTGTGCAATGCGGGAACGCTGCGAATATGCAGCGTGATCTCGCATCGCATCCGCCCTCCCTGGCAGTTCACACTGCCATATGCGATACGCAGGGGGTGTCAATATAAAGTTAATGACACCCCCAGTTGCGATCGCATATCGCAGTGCGATCTGCAAGTTCGCACAGAATCGGATCGCACTAGTGTGAACCACTATGCAATCCGATTCTGCTGCGGATAAAAAAAAGGGGTCAGGTGCGAGTTTAGTGCGGATGCGGTGTGAATTCAGCCATACAAATTTGCATCGCATATGAGATCGCATGTAATTTAGGAACAGTGCGCTCCGAAATAACATGCGATCTCCGCGATCGCACTAATGTGAACCGGGGCTTAGATTTCCTTTTTAACTTGATTTGCAGCTCTACAAATAATCCCAAGGTTTCCTGTTCTAAAGGAAACACTTTTAAATATTCTTATTTATAATAACAACCATATTATTGACAAAAAGCAGATTAATGTTAATCAATTAAATAAAAAAGAGCATTTTTACAAATATTACTGTGGATGAATTGCCTTAGTGATGTCTACCCATATATAAGACCTTTGTTTTGGGTGGGCTGAGCTTTTAATCTATCCATAGATGCATGTATCCTGTTATTTGGTCTGGGCCCATTTTCTTTATAACCATTTATTATGTAGACCACAAAGAGCTTTTGTTTTGTGTGTTGTATAGATATAAAAAATAGATCTCTCCATTCTGTTTGGACAGTCTACAATTTCATGTAAATAGTGTGTTTGCTTACAGTATTTTATGATGTACCATGCATAATATAAATTGTTAAGTTAAGCTTGGGGCTTTCCACATGTGTCAGTGTTAAGAGCTATTGAATTGGAGGCATGGGGATGTTTATTTTTATTTAA
This sequence comes from Pelophylax lessonae, assembly GCF_965119305.1. Classification (NCBI taxonomy): domain Eukaryota; kingdom Metazoa; phylum Chordata; class Amphibia; order Anura; family Ranidae; genus Pelophylax; species Pelophylax lessonae. The sequence goes on along the minus strand of NC_138769.1, from coordinate 473,452,759 downwards.
TATGACAAATCAACTACTATGATTTATTAAGTGCTGGCAGGTAGACATAAATTCCCTTAACAACTACTACCAAAAAGGATGCTCTAAGTTAAACAAACAGATAAAACACAGAGCTCAGTCATAAAAATGCTTCATGTACAGCTATATATTAGTGTCTGAGCTTTCTTTTTTATATTACTCATTTAAATTGCACATATATTGTCTGTACCACTATATAAAGTGAGAAAATACAGCTATAACAATATTAAAGCACAAATAGAAAAATGTTTTCCCAGCACACTTACCAGCTAGCCTGTAAATATATATATATATATATATATATATATATATATATATATACACTGTCTAACAATTTTTAGTAAATTGTTTTAGTTGCACACTATTGCAAATACAGAGGCAGCTCATAAAAGTTAATTTATTTTAGTAATTCAAATCAAAAAATGAAACTAATATATTTTATATAAATTCGTTACCCACAGAGTGATATATTGCAAGCATTTCTTTCTTTTAATTTTGATGATTACAGCTAGTGAAAACCCAAAATTCAGTATCTCAAAAAAATTTGAATATTTCGTAAGACCAATAAAAGAATGGATTTTTAATACAGAAACGTTGGCTTACTGAAAAGTATGTCCATGTACAGTATAGTATGCACTCAATACTTGGTCGGGCTCCTTTTGCATGAATTACTGCATCAATGCGGCGTGGCATGGAGGCGATATGGAGGTGGAGGTGTTATGGAAGCCCAGGTTGCTTTTATAGGGGCCTTTAGCTCATCTGCATTGTTGGGTCTGGTGTCTCATCTTCCTCTTGACAATACCCCACAGATTCTCTATAGAGTTTAGGTCAGGCAGTTTGCTGGCTAATCAAGCACAGTGATACCATGATCATCAAACCAGGTATTGGTACTTTTGGCAGTGTGGCAGGCGCCTAGTCCTGCTGAAAAAATGAAATTAGCATCTCCATAAAGCTGGTCAGCAGAGGGAAGCATGAAGTGCTCTAGAATTACCTAGTAGAGGGCTTCACTGACTTTGGACTTGATAAAACACAGTGGACCAACAGCAGCAGATGACATGGCTCCCCAAATCATCACTGACTGTGGAAACTTCACAATGGACCTCGTGCAATTTGGATTCTGTGCCTCTCTCCACACTTCCTCCAGACTCTATGACCTTGATTTCCAAATGAAATGCAAAATTTTCCACAGCCCATGATGGTTTAGGGAGCCATGTCATCTGCTGGTGTTGGTCCACTATGTTTTATCAAGTCCAAAGTCAGCGCAGCCCTCTACCAGGACATTCTAGAGCACTTCATGCTTCCCTCTGTTGACTAGCATTTTGGAAATGCTGATATCATTTTCAAGCAGGACTTGGCACCTGCCCACACCAATCATCACTGTGCTTGTATATTATTTATAAAAATAAACATCCCCATGCCTCCAATTCAATAGCTCTTAACACTTTTTATGAATATCTTTAAGAAATGGCTTTCTTCTTGCCACTCTTCCATAAAGGCCAGTATACGATTGTTGTCCTATAGACAGAGTCTCCCACCTCAGCTGTAGATCTCTGCAGTTCCTCCAGAGTGATCATGGGCTTCTTGGCTGCATCTCTGATCAGTCTTCTCCTTGTATGAGTTGAAAGTTTAGAGGTCTTCGTAGATTTGCAGTGGTCTGATGCTCCTTCCATTTCAATATTATCGCTTGCACAGTGCTCCTTGGGATGTTTAAAGCTTGGGAAATCTTTTTGTATCCAAATCCAGCTTTAAACTTCTCCACAACAGTATCTCGGACCTGCCTGGTGTGTTCCTTGTTCTTCATGATGCTCTCTGCACTTTAAACGGACCTCTGAGACTATCACAGTGCAGGTGCATTTATACGGAGACTTGATTACACACAGGTGGATTCTATTTATCATCATTAGTCATTTAGGTCAACATTGGATCATTCAGAGATCCTCACTGAACTTCTGGAGAGAGTTTGCTGCACTGAAAGTAAAGGGGCTGAATAATTTTGCACGCCCAATTTTTCAGTTTTTTATTTGTTAACAAAGTTTGAAATATCCAATAAATTTCATTCCACTTCAAGATTGTGTCCCACTTGTTGTTGATTCTTCCCAAAAAATTACAGTTTTATATCTTTATGTTTGAAGCCTGAAATGTGGCAAAAGTTTGAAAAGTTCAAGGGGGCCGAATACTTTCGCAATGCACTGTACTTTTTGATGATATTCTAGTTTTATGAGATGCACCTGGATATCCATCAATCTTTACTGTGCAATCCTACTGCTGAAGATCCTTGCTTTAGAAAGGGCCCTCACCTGGCTCCCCTTATCTTGTGTATGTATGCTGCATCCCTATTCGCTCCTACATTCCACAGGGGCACTGAAGGCCACCATGTGCACAGCTCCTCATTGGAATAAATGGCACCATGGTGTGATGTTCTAGATTAAGAAGACTCAGGGAGCATGCTTTCTGAAAAATTGCTGAGGCTTTTGGTAGGGCTGCAGAGTGAAGATTGTTGGAGCTAGGACAGGGGTAAAAATCAGGCCAGTTGGGCTTTACTCAGGGGGTTGGGCCATGTCCTAAAAGACAACTTGTTCCAAAAGTACAGTTATCCTTTAAGAGTATATTTTCTCTTCATTGTATCGAGATTTTTGCCAAGATTTTCCTTGCAATCTATAAACACTGGCTGGGCAGGTTTAATGTAGTATAATCATATAGCAGTTCAGTGCTGCTCGCTCTCTAGGCCTGCCTTTCCAAGGATAGAAAAACTGTAGTGATGTGAAAATCCTCATTCAGATATGACTGGATGTTTGAAACGCACACACACTCATTTCACTGTACTTCACTATAACATTTTAAGGACTGATTGATAGGGAGGGATTTAGAATGTGGCCCGGAAACACACAGATGTGGCATTTCATGGAAACACTGTAAAACAAGCAACAACATAGTAAAATATAATTTTTTTTACAATCTTAACCTACAGTAATATGCAGATTTTTATTTTTATTTTCATTTTACACAACCTCTTTGATTGGTATATTCTAATTTGAAAGCATGGCAGCAGAATCTTGAAGACAAAAAATGAAACGTAATAACAAACCAACTTTATTTTCCATCATTTTAGGTTACACAGTTGTATCATAACATCTCTGGCCGCTTATGTTCTTCTCTTCCTCCTCACATATTTGCCTGTTCAGAGAGAGCTTACCATATGGTTTTCCAAGAGAAGAGACCGCAGTGCTTTATCTTAAGGTACCGTCTGCTTGGTATTAGCATATTTAATTTCTGTGTGCACTGAAAGGGATTGAATTGGACATTGTGCATTCATTATCACCATGCCTTGTTAGAGCAGAATGATAACAGAAACGGTAAGAAAGAAAGGTGGGTGGTTTGCTTGCTATTGCGGTAATTCAGAATAATATGAAATGTTTGTACCGTTGTAGCTTGTCAATCCATACATTTTATTTCTATAGTTTATAATACTAGCTTGACACTTAGAATATCATGAAATTACTCTGGCAAAGCAATTTCAGATTGGTCTCAGAATTTAGGTGCGTGTAATGTTTTGTTGATGAACCTTTTGTGTTGCTTCTGCATAATTAAGTGAACATTATTAAACTGACTTTATAAAGGTGATTATAGCTGGCCATATGTTTAGATGCTCCTTCGTAAAGCCACCTATTTGCATAAACTCTCAATCTGTGAGTGTAACTTGTACTGTGATTTTATGTTAATTTCTGAACTGTTAAAGGGGAACAAAGAAAAAAAAAAGAAACATCTATTCCAGCTCTTTTGTAAGATATGCAGATATTACATATTGCAGTATTTCGTATTTTTCCCACCTATTGCCTGACGTCACATTGTAGATATCATTTATAAAACATCCTATGTGTATGAGTCCTCTAAAGTGTACATAAACCCAGGGACAAAAAAGTAATATATTGTAGCTTCCCAGTTTTTAGATATGGTGGCTACATAGTTTTCTTTTTTTCATGATTTTTTTTTTTCTTACAGATAACACTTCCAGCCTTGGGATGACAACCCTCATTTAGGCCCTGTTCACACCTGAGCATATTTCAGCTCGTAAAATGCTCATCTCTGAAGTCTCAAAAGGCCCAACAACCATTAATTTCAATGGCCCCTGTTCACATCTGAGCATTTTGTCACCTGAAGCAAAACGCCTGAAGCTCAAAAAAGTACATGAGCTTCTTTTTTAACAGATTACAAGCATTTTTGATAGATGTCAATGCCTGTCTCCAAACACCTGCAAAAACGCCTGAAAAAAAACCTGAAAAAACACCTAAAAAAGCCCAAAAAAAGACTGAAAACGATATGCTCAGGTGTGAATGGAGCCTTACTGTACTGTATCCCTTAGAACAAGAAGTGTTCTAGTACTGCAGAACACCTCCTGCTATATGATGGGTGGGAGTTGTGTTGTCTATAGAGAGAGCTGGGATCAAAGATAACATATAACAATGCAAAAAAAAATAAAAGAATAAAAAAAAAAAACAATGCAGCACAGGCAGAGAGAACAGGAAGCTGTCAACTCAATGGCTGGATGATTGGGTATTTTTCTGTATTAATTGAACAGATGCAAATATTTTTTTTTTTCAGCGGTATGTTTAACAAACCAAGGAGAGCAAATAGGACAAATTCATTGTTGGGGTTTACTTTAGGAGTGCACATGTGTGAATGTAAAAGTTTAAACAATATATTTCCTTTTTAATTAGTTTCAAGTTTAATCAAATTTCTATATAAAATATTAATAGATTCAAAAACATCATTGTTTACCGTATTTATCGGCGTATAACACACACTTTTTTTCCCTGAAAAAATAGTTCCACCATGGGTGCCTGTTATAGGCCAATATTTTTTTTTTAGCAATGTGGGGGGGCGGGTATCGGCGGTCCGGAGGAGTGGTGTCAGGCTGGCCACCCCGCCTCTCCTGGCCCCGGGACAGCCCTGCCAGCGTACTCTGCAGTTAGGAAAAAATCAGCGCCAGCCCCTTCTTGTAAATCCTTCCTACATTATATCACTCTCATGTTAAAACGCTGCCTTGCTTGTTTCCTTCTTTCTGGCCGCACTCCTCCTCCTGCTCCTCCTCCTCTGAGTGATCGGTCATTCAACGTCAGAGGAGAGCGGTCACATGATCTGCCATTCAACGTCAGAGGAGAGCGGTCACATGATCGGATTTGAAAGAACGGCGCTAACAATGTATTTAGAGGCATCGGTTTACTATTACACTGACAATGTAGGAAGCATCTATGAAAAGGGGCTGGCAGTGATTTTTTCCTTTTACTTTAGAGTACGCTTGCAGGGCTGTCCCAGGAGACTTGGGGTCTCCTGGTAATGCATGGGGGCTGTGCAGTGTAAAGGGGGCTGGAGTAAGGGAGAAAAAGCTAATGTATAACCCAATTCATCTCCAACACACCTCAAATCCCTCCCAAGTCCCAAAATTACAATACATGGCTCAGCTGGGAAGTACCGGGGTATAGAGGTACTAGAATGGAGACAGTGGAATATATGACTCTTGACACCCCCTCTAGATTCAAAGCTGCTGTGTCCTACTGTGCATGAGGGAACTGTGTAATGTAAAGGGGGACTGTATAATGAAAGGGGCTGTGTACTATTATTTTTATTTGATTAAAATGTTTCTTTCCTGAAACTTCCTTCATAAAATGAAGGTGCGTGTTATACGTCGGTGCGTGTTATACGCCGAAAAATACGGTAATTATTTATTAACTGTAACACTTTTTTTCCTTTTAACTAGTAACTGGACAAAAATGCTAAAAGTTTTCGTGTTGGGTGGGGTTGGGAATTCTACAGTACACACCACATTAGCACTTACTTTATCAGCTTTCATAAAGACTTCAGCCACCAATTAAGGTATCACATTGTAATGCCAGTCACTGCCATTCAGACCAAGTTCTAATTTTAGCAGAAAACAGAGGACAGACTTTTGGTATCTCAATTTGAATACGAAAAAAAGAAAATCAACTTGCTGCATACTACAAAATAGGATTAGGAGATAACAAAGAGGGATGGGAGGGAGGAGTGTAGTACTGCTTTAATAGGTCGGCGCACTGTATAAAATTTTCTGCCAGGAGATTAGTTGTTTCTTGTTCTCTTGAGGGGCCTCATGCAATTTTTATACTTTTCTCTACAATTCCCCATATAATTGCTGAGCTAGCGTGCCATTCATCCCTTGCTATACTAATATCTTATACATATTTACACTCAATTTTATAGTCAAGCTGCTCTTTCTCACTATTTATTCAGAATGCACTTTCGATTGTATTTACTCAGCTGTCATTGGCTTTATCATTGTAACATCCTCTAGAGATTTGTATGTTTTTCATGTGCCAGACTGAATATTGCAGACAAAATATAAAAATACAGTAAACCGAATATGTATTATTGGTATTATAATTATTAGCATCAATAATTTACATTGTGCGATCAGTTCCACTGCAGTGTACAATGTAACTGATAGAAACAAGAATAATGCATGTAATGCAAATATGTTATAAACAGTTGTCTATACAATATCAAATTGTATAGTAAAAAACAAAAAAGCAAGATATAATAGAAGACATATAGTGGTATAAGGGGTTAGTCTAGGAAAGGCAAGTCAAACTCAAGACCAAGGCCACAAAAGCGGTCACACCTTCATCTGTGGGGACACTTTGACAGATATAAATGGTAATTGGAAGATATGGCAACTTTTATCTAAATTCACTGGCCAGAAACACCTTCTTGAGCTCAAATTCATTGTGCAGCATCCTCTTTAGGATTTACTTCTTTACCACATCTATTGCCACTAATAGCTACTGTTCACTTTCAGTAAATAGTTCAATTAATTTTCTTTTTTTTTTTTTTTGTATCAATAATTGTTATTAGTATTTTCAAATAGAGAGATTAACAGAATCTTGCAGACACAGCTGCTTAAATACAGTACAAGGGTACATTCAGAAAAGTTGTACAAAATTATGCAGATTCAGATTAGTAGAACATATACAGCATAAGATATACACCCATGATAACACAATGTACTGCTAAAGGTAATACAAAGAATATTATAACGGTTAACCCAGGATGCAGAAGAAACACATGTTATGCTGATTTTTCATAAGGGGCCACCTTGAGTAGGATTCCCCACCTGCCTACTACACATGAAGCTTCTAGTCTAGAAAAGGGGTCTCAGTGGTTAAACCAATTGAGCCATGGTTTCCAAGTCTTATCAAAGGCTGAAAGTGTACCAGTGTGTACAGCTATGGTTCTTTCATAGGAGTCATGGAGATGAATAATATTGGCAGCTTCTGATGGGTTTGGGGCCAGATCTTTTTTTCCAATTGCGGGTGATGGTCAATTTTGCAGCCAATAGGAGGTTGACAATTACGGTATAGGGTTGGAAAGAAATAATTGCCTATATTTAGAATGGCAAGGCCAGGAGTAGGGGCAACTAAGACACCGGAAATTTCTAAAACGATTTGGAAGATCCTTCTCCATAAACTGCAAATACTTTTGCATGACCATAGTATGTGGTAAAGATTATCTTCTGTTTCTTGTTAAACTAGGAGGGTTTGATTTGTGTTGTAGAAGAGAACTTAACTTAACGTAACATACACAATACTTGTAGAACAGCAGCTTTACTCCCTGACTTGCAGTAATCTAACTAATCTCTGTAATCTCTCCTTCATCCATGCAAACACATTCCTCTCTCTGTATTGGCTGGCTCTACCGCATTACATTTCTTTTTGCTCATCTGCTACACATAGGCTTGCAGAGGAGTTAATAGAAATGCAGATGGAGAAGAGACCAACTAGCAAAGTGGGGTAAAGATTGCATGGTAGGGAGAGGTTTAAAGACTGAGTGTGAGTTGACATAGGTGCTGTATACAGCCAAAGGCACCTTAGCTGTGGCCTGTCAAAGGTTTTCTTTGACTGCTGAATGTGACACTACTGTTCTAGGTCGATAAAATACAACACAAACATGAATACTGTTGTCTTTAACTCCTTTGCGACCGCCCGCCGCAGATGTACTGCGGCAGGCAGCTGCTCCTGGACGAATCGTCGTACATGTACGGCGCTCGCTCTCGGGACTCTAGGGGGCAAGCGCACTCCTGCCCCCACTCGTCAGCGGGGAAGCTGATGCATGTGTCAGGTGGCTCCGATTGCCGCCTGACACCCGTGATTGTTCCCCGATGAGAGAGAAGGACGGCCCGCTGTTGTAAACACAGCTGACCGTCCTTCTCCCTGGGATGATCATAGAGCCCCTGTGATCCTGCTATATAGGATCACATGACTCTATGGTCATCTCATAAGCCACGCCCCCCACAGTTAGAATCACTCCCCTAGGGTCACATTTAACCCCTTGATCACCTATACTGTTAACCCCTTCCCTGCCAGTGTCATTATTACAGTAACAGTGCATATTTTTAGCACTGATTACTGTAGAAATGTCACTGGTACCCTCAAAAGTGTCAAAAAAGTCAGTTAGGGGTCTGATCTATCCACTGCAATGTCGCAGTCCTGCAAAAAATCGCAGATCACCTCCATTACTAGTAAAAAAAACAATAAAAATGACATAAATCTTTCCCGTAGTTAGTAAATGCAATAACTTTTGCGCAAACCAATCAAAATACGTTTATTGCAATTTTTTTTACCAAAAGTATGTAGCAGAAAACAAATTGGCCTAAAATGTTAAAACATTTTGATTTTTACATTTTTTTTTTGGGCATGTCAGATAGCAGAATGTGAAAAATATTGTTTTTTTTTTTTTTTTCAAAATTGTCGCTCTTTTTTTGTTTATAGCGCAAAAAATAAAAATTGCACAGGTGATCAAATACCACCAAAAAAAAAGCTCTATTTATGGGAAAAAAAGGACGTCAATTTTGATTAGGTACAGCCTCGCATGACCGCACAATTGTCCGTTAAACTAATACAGTGCTGAATCGCAAACTAGGCCTGGTCTGAAGGGGTGTAAAATCTTCCGGGGCTGAAGTGGTTAAAGTGTTACTGAACTTACAACAGTAAAATCAGTCTGTGTATGCACTAATACATGCTTGTTATACTCACTGTGGAACCTAAGGGGTTAATCTTCCTCATTGTGTAAAAAGCCTGTTTGATCCTGTCTTCTCTGATCCTCTCCTCCTTTCAGTGTCCACAGTATATTTCCTGATAATACAGAGCCAGAGGACAAGCTGTCCATTCTCAGTTTGGTGCATATTGCTAAAGAGTTTTTTTTTTCTTGGGAGGCTGCATGTGATCAGCACAGGGCCAATCAGCACTGTCCAGACAGGGGGCCAGGGGTCAGGCATCCTGATAGGACAGCCAGTGCAGAATAAAAACTCCTCCTACAAGCTTTAACCAGACACTCATAGAGGTCACAAGACTGCTATATGCTGCTAATGACAAAAGTATTTAGCCGTTTATATTTACTAAAATAATTGCACTTCCATGTTATGTGTACAGTGTGAGACCATACATAGGGAATGCAGGCACCTGGGTTTATTAACACTTCAAGGTATCGTTCTGCAATTTTTTAAATGGGGGAAGAGCAATGCTGAAAAAGTAATGGAAAAAAACTCTTAGGCCAGATTGCATGTTTGTTTAACCACTTGCTGTCCGGGCCAATTTTGACATTTGTCACATACATGTTAAAATCATCATTTTTTTGCAAGAAAATTCCTTGGAACCCCAAAACATGATATATTTTCTGAAAGAAGAAGGCATGGAGAATAAAATAGTTGTGGTTACAATTATTTATGTGACACGATATTTGCGCAACTGGCTTTTAAATACAAATTATCAGGAAAAAAATTCACTCAAATGCATTTAAATCCACACAAACACAATATAATACCCAAATTGAGATAAACATAAAAGATGATGTTGTGCTGAGTAAATAGATAGCAAATATCTTTAGATTTAAAATTTTGCAAGCCTAGGAAATGGCAACAAACTAAGGAACCTAAAAATCTCCCTAGGAAACGCTTTCAAAGCCTATACAGGTTACCAGTTAAGAGTTAAATGTGAGCTTACATGTGTGGTGCAACCACTGTTTACATATGCCTGTCTGATAAAAAAAAAATGTTAACCTACCTGGCAGTATGATTCTTTCCAATTTTAGGTGCTGAAAGCGGTACCATTATTTTGCATGTAATTCTTAAGAACGAGCAGCCCAAACCAACTATTTACATATGATTTTTTTTTTTTTTTTTTACTGTATGTTCTTCTTTATAACATCTTGAGTATAATAAAGTTTGAAACACAAAATCATAAATTACAATATAATAAATAACTACAAATAAGTTAAAGTATGTATGTGTGTATATATATACACACACAGACATATATATATATATATTTATATATATATATATATATATATAGAGATAGATAGATATACATGTATACATATATATATAGATATATGTGTATATATATATATATATATATATATGTATATATATATATATATATATATATATATATGTGTGTGTGTATATATATATATATATATATATATACACACATACATAAAAAGTACAGTAAAACGGCAGGAAAGGGCACTGGGGGGCAAACTAATGTGAATTTATTTCTTTTTGTAATGTATCAGTGTTTTTGGTGTGTTTTACTGTTTTAATTTGCTGCCGGTTCCACCCCCCTGCGAGCGTCACGTCGCAGGAGACGGAAGCCGGGGCACAGAGCATCAGGAGGAAGATCCGGCCGCCGCAAACCGCCAGGATACATCGCTAGCTGTACCCCGAGTGTGGCTGGGGGGGTTACCGCTTTTGGCACTGAAATTTAACCCCGAGCCACACCCGGGAATACCGCTAGGGAGGTTAAAGGATACGTTCACCTTTCTGAACATATTTAGGGTGTACCATGTAACATGTTCAGCATCAGACACCTTTCCCCTCCGAACCCCCTCCTCCTTGTGGCAGTGAGCCAGGGATTTTATCCTAGTACTTGCTGCCACAATTCAAAGAGTGCGTGGCCGTGTGGGGCATTTTTTGTTAAGAGGTAAGCTAACTCTTTTAATGTTTTTATTTTTTTTATTTACATTTTCTTAATACTTTTTATGTGTTTTTTTTTTCAACTTCATTCCTATGACAAGGAATGAACAGCATCCCTTGTGATAGCTTGGACAGTGACAGGTACTCTTCATGAATAAATCTGGGGTCTTTTAGAGGTAGTCGATCAAACAGGGATCCTCTGTGCTCAGCTGACCCCACCACTTGCATCAGTCCTATGTTCCCTGCTGCGATAGGACACCCTGGGAATGGCAGCAAAGGGGGTCCCCCTCAAAGCCCTGTAAAAGTGGTCAGACAGGTGTAAAGATGCTCGGATCACCTTTACAGTAAAGAAGAAAGACACCTTAGAAGTCCCCAGAGAAGAGTGTAGAGGGTGCACTACGGCTGAGAGGATAAACCTGGAGTGAGAGCAAAGTGAAATTACTGTATATAAGATAACATCTAATATTTACACTCTATTCTCTTTAAAAGTATCAGCCAGTGGTGCAACGTTTGTAAAAGAGTAGCTTACAGTCAAGATGATGAGTTCAGCAGGACTATTTTGTATGAATTAAGACTGTTCTAAACTGTCCATTAGCAGGTAGTAGCAAAGCACATTAAAATAGATGAACTGTGATATGTTTAAGCCATGCATAACCTTTTAGTTGTTTCAAGAAAGAGTTGGATGCTTGAAATGTTTTTAAGTTGGAGATCATAAAAGGTTCTTAGAGTATGAATGTTATTTTTATTTAAAGAACTGGAGTCAGACAGTTCTTTAAAAATATCTCTAACTAAAGTTCTACTTTATCCATTTTATCTATGTAAAGTTTAAGAACAGCAATAGGAAGAATAAACCACTTTCACTAAATCAAGAACATAAGATAATAGAAAAGTTGTATGTAGAGCGTAGAGTTAAATTAAAGTATCTTCTGAATGAAAGTGATACTCGGATCCAGTTAGGCTGATAAGCTAGCCAAGAACATGGGTAAGAGTGGAAAGAGAAGACTGATGGTCCAAGGATAGAAGGGGTGGAAATGAGGGGCACACAAGATTTTTCTAGAAAGGAAAAAATTCTAAAAAGACTCTCCTTGTTGAAGAAGATTTGAGGCTCACGTTGGGATCTCTGTCCTACTGAGAGAAAATACTCTTTTGTTTTTTTCTCATTTTCCCTCTCCCCCCCGCCCCCTTTTTTTCTGTCTCTCTTTTGGTTTTCCCTTCTCCCTTTGCCTATCTCCCTATTTCCTAGATTTGTTCCTTACTTTGTCTTTTACCCCTCTTATCTCCCATTGGGCTTTCTCAGCCTATCTGATATTTTCCCACTATCGGATTTCCCCTCTTCCTTTTAGCTTGCTCTCTCATGCCCATCTTAACTGGGATAAACATAAAGCTGTTTGTATAGTGATCCTCCACAGCCATGCATGTAATGTTGGTTTACAACCAATGTATACATATTCAGTGCTACAGCTGTTTCCATCCAATATCAACTTGTATATGCTGTACTTGTCATATAAGGATACAATTTTCATTCTTATTTATGTCCTGTACAACCCATAACTTCCTTCAACAAAGGCTTAACAAATATAAAAATATTGCAGGACATTTAACATGTAAAAAAAAAGAGATTTTGGAGTATCATTGTATGATCAGCATTGTCAAAGGTTGAAGGCACATAGAGACCAATGCATATGGAGTAACAGCTTTTTGATTTTGAAATTGTTACATGAAAACATGAAAAATATATTTTTACTTACATGAAACATGATCCCATGGGCAATAAGTTTAAAAGACTAAAAATTAAACCTACATAGCTTACCTCCAAATTTAAAAAAGCTATAAAGAATAAGAAAATAGCATTTCAAAAATGTAAAATGAAGGAACACTATCATCATTTAAAAGTAACAAAGAACATAACAGAACGTGAAAAAAGTAAATCAAGGCTGCAAAAGATTCAAAGTGAACAGGTAGCAAAAGAGAGTTGAACAACCCCCGCCCCCCCCCCGAATTATTTAAATATACAGTATTTATTATTTTTAAAAAAGGAAGTTTTGAGCATGCGGGCCCTTTACAAGATCATTTAGGGATAGTGTTGAGCGAACACGGACTGTATTATTCGTGTTCGTACCGAATAATTGGATTTTTTGTACCCGAACACGGACACGGACACTTTACTGTATGTTCGGGTAAAAATCCGCGTTCGGTCGTTTTATTTCCGGGTTTTGCATGCTTTGGCGCTCTTTTCATGGCGGGCTTTCAACAGCCAATCAACAATCGTTTAACTGGTGTGCCTTAAGCCATCCCAGCCATGCCTGCAAATGTCTCAGTAGCTGTGATTGGCCATCTGAAGCATGTGACCAAGTCTTTATAAGTTCCAGGCAGCCGCAGCGTCTTCATTCTGCTGCTTAGATCAGGGACAGAGCACACATCAACGTGCTGGCTGCTGATTAGGGAAAGACAGGCAGGAAAAAAACATTTGTGTCCGGATAGAATTGAGGGACAGGTCGGAGTGTTTAGGCAGGGCGAGTTGTAGGCATTTTAGGGATAGAGTCTGCTGAATTATAGGGTCAGTGTCTTCTACAAAGTACAATCGATATTGCTGTGTGGGGGGTGGGGTGACTCTGCACTCAATCCTGATCTACGATCTCTTCTCAATCCTGTTAGGGAGAGGCTGCTGCTGCTGAATTTTAGGGAAACTGTGTTCTACAAACTACAATCGATATTGCTGTGTGGTGTGGGATAGGAGATAGGCAGGTGTCAGTGATCCACATCCATTTTTCTGTGTGTGAGCTGCAGTGAACACAATCTTTTTGGGCTGCAGTGAACACAATCTTTTTGGGGTGCAGTGAACAACGTCCTTTTTGGGGTGCAGTGAACAAAATCTTTTTGGGGTGCAGTGAACAAAATCCTTTGTGGGGTGCAGTGAACAACATCCTTTTTGGGGTGCAGTGAACACAATATTTTTGGGGTGCAGTGAACAAAATCCTTTGTGGGGTGCAGTGAACACAATCTTTGTGGGGTGCAGTGAACACAATCTTTTTGGGGTGCAGTAAACAACATCCTTTTTGGGGTGCAGTGAACAAAATCCTTTTTGGGGTGCAGTGAACACAATCTTTTTGGGGTGCAGTGAACAAAATCCTTTGTGGGGTGCAGTGAACACAATCTTTGTGGGGTGCAGTGAACACAATCTTTTTGGGGTGCAGTGAACAAAATCCTTTTTGGGGTGCAGTGAACAACATCCTTTTTGGGGTGCAGTGAACAAAATCCTTTTTGGGGTGCAGTGAACAACATCCTTTTTGGGGTGCAGTGAACAAAATCCTTTTAGGGTGCAGTGAACACAAACTTTGTGGGGTACAGTGAACAGAATCTTTGTGGGGTGCAGTGAACACAATCTTTGGGGGGTACAGTGAACACAATCTTTTTGGGGTGCAGTGAACAAAATCCTTTGTGGGGTGCAGTGAACACAATCTTTGTGGGGTGCAGTGAACACAATCTTTTTGGGGTGCAGTGAACAAAATCCTTTGTGGGGTGCAGTGAACACAATCTTTGTGGGGTGCAGCGAACACAATCTTTTTGGGGTGCAGTGAACAAAATCCTTTTTGGGGTGCAGTGAACACAATCTTTGTGGGGTGCAGTGAACACAATCTTTTTGGGGTGGAGTGAACAAAATCCTTTTTGGGGTGCAGTGAACAACATCCTTTTTGGGGTGCAGTGAACAAAATCCTTTTTGGGGTGCAGTGAACACAATCTTTTTGGGTGCAGTGAACAAAATCCTTTGTGGGGTGCAGTGAACACAATCTTTGTGGGGTGCAGTGAACACAATCTTTTTGGGGTGCAGTGAACAAAATCCTTTTTGGGGTGCAGTGAACAACATCCTTTTTGGGGTGCAGTGAACAAAATCCTTTTTGGGTGCAGTGAACACAATCTTTTTGGGGTGCAGTGAACAAAATCCTTTGTGGGGTGCAGTGAACACAATCTTTGTGGGGTACAGTGAACAGAATCTTTGTGGGGTGCAGTGAACACAATCTTTGGGGGGTACAGTGAACACAATCTTTTTGGGGTGCAGTGAACAAAATCCTTTGTGGGGTGCAGTGAACACAATCTTTGGGGGGTACAGTGAACACAATCTTTTTGGGGTGCAGTGAACAAAATCCTTTGTGGGGTGCAGTAAACACAATCTTTGTGGGGTGCAGTGAACACAATCTTTTTGGGGTGCAGTGAACAAAATCCTTTTTGGGGTGCAGTGAACAACATCCTTTTTGGGGTGCAGTGAACACAATCTTTTTGGGGTGCAGTGAACAAAATCCTTTGTGGGGTGCAGTGAACACAATCTTTGTGGGGTACAGTGAACACAATCTTTGTGGGGTGCAGTGAACACAATCTTTGGGGGGTACAGTGAACACAATCTTTTTGGGGTGCAGTGAACAAAATCCTTTGTGGGGTGCAGTGAACACAATCTTTGGGGGGTACAGTGAACACAATCTTTTTGGGGTGCAGTGAACAAAATCCTTTGTGGGGTGCAGTGAACACAATCTTTGTGGGGTGCAGTGAACACAATCTTTTTGGGGTGCAGTGAACAAAATCATTTTTGGGGTGCAGTGAACAACATCCTTTTTGGGGTGCAGTGAACACAATCTTTTTGGGGTGCAGTGAACAAAATCCTTTGTGGGGTGCAGTGAACACAATCTTTGTGGGGTACAGGGAACAGAATCTTTGTGGGGTGCAGTGAACACAATCTTTGGGGGGTACAGTGAACACAATCTTTTTGGGGTGCAGTGAACAAAATCCTTTTAGGGTGCAGTGAACACAATCTTTGTGGGGTGCAGTGAACAAAATCCTTTTTGAGGTGCAGTGAATACAATCTTTGTGGGGTGCAGTGAACACAATCTTTGTGGGGTACAGTGAACACAATCTCATACTTCTGAACATTTGAGGGTGCTGCCTGTTCCATACTCCTCCTCCTACTGCTCAACCATCCTTTTAGGGGTACAAACAATAGTAATTGGGGCCTAGTGTGGTGGTGTACTGTGAGATACATACACTTTCTTTTTGATCATATTTTCTATTCCGCTATTCAATTAAATCCTTTGGGGATCAATTAAATTGCGTGATAGTCTGTGTCGGTACGTGTGAGATCCACCTTTCCAAGTTTTTGGGGTTCATCTCATACTTCTGAAGATTTGAGGGTGCTGCCTGTTCCATACTCCTCCTTCTACTGCTCAACCATCCTTTTAGGGGTACAAACAATAGTAATTGGGGCCTAGTGTGGTGGTGTACGTGTGAGATACATACACTTTCTTTTTGATCATATTTTCTATTCCGCTATTCAATTAAAACCTTTGGGGATCAATTAAATTGCGTGATAGTCTGTGTCGGTACGTGTGAGATCCACCTTTCCAAGTTTTTGGGGTTCATCTCATACTTCTGAAGATTTGAGGGTTCTGCCTGTTCCATACTCCTCCTCCTACTGCTCAACCATCCTTTTAGGGGTACAAACAATAGTAATTGGGGCCTAGTGTGGTGGTGTACCTGTGAGATACATACACTTTCTTTTTGATCATATTTTCTATTCCGCTATTCAATTAAAACCTTTGGGGATCAATTAAATTGCGTGATAGTCTGTGTCGGTACGTGTGAGATCCACCTTTCCAAGTTTTTGGGGTTCATCTCATACTTCTGAAGATTTGAGGGTGCTGCCTGTTCCATACTCCTCCTCCTACTGCTCAACCATCCTTTTAGGGGTACAAACAATAGTAATTGGGGCCTAGTGTGGTGGTGTACGTGTGAGATACATACACTTTCTTTTTGATCATATTTTCTATTCCGCTATTCAATTAAAACCTTTGGGGATCAATTAAATTGCGTGATAGTCTGTGTCGGTACGTGTGAGATCCACCTTTCCAAGTTTTTGGGGTTCATCTCATACTTCTGAAGATTTGAGGGTTCTGCCTGTTCCATACTCCTCCTCCTACTGCTCAACCATCCTTTTAGGGGTACAAACAATAGTAATTGGGGCCTAGTGTGGTGGTGTACGTGTGAGATACATACACTTTCTTTTTGATCATATTTTCTATTCCGCTATTCAATTAAAACCTTTGGGGATCAATTAAATTGCGTGATAGTCTGTGTCGGTATGTGTGAGATCCACCTTTCCAAGTTTTTGGGGTTCATCTCATACTTCTGAAGATTTGAGGGTGCTGCCTGTTCCATACTCCTCCTCCTACTGCTCAACCATCCTTTTAGGGGTACAAACAATAGTAATTGGGGCCTAGTGTGGTGGTGTACCTGTGAGATACATACACTTTCTTTTTGATCATATTTTCTATTCCGCTATTCAATTAAAACCTTTGGGGATCAATTAAATTGCGTGATAGTCTGTGTCGGTACGTGTGAGATCCACCTTTCCAAGTTTTTGGGGTTCATCTCATACTTCTGAAGATTTGAGGGTGCTGCCTGTTCCATACTCCTCCTCCTACTGCTCAACCATCCTTTTAGGGGTACAAACAATAGTAATTGGGGCCTAGTGTGGTGGTGTACGTGTGAGATACATACACTTTCTTTTTGATCATATTTTCTATTCCGCTATTCAATTAAAACCTTTGGGGATCAATTAAATTGCGTGATAGTCTGTGTCGGTACGTGTGAGATCCACCTTTCCAAGTTTTTGGGGTTCATCTCATACTTCTGAAGATTTGAGGGTGCTGCCTGTTCCATACTCCTCCTCCTACTGCTCAACCATCCTTTTAGGGGTACAAACAATAGTAATTGGGGCCTAGTGTGGTGGTGTACGTGTGAGATACATACACTTTCTTTTTGATCATATTTTCTATTCCGCTATTCAATTAAAACCTTTGGGGATCAATTAAATTGCGTGATAGTCTGTGTCGGTACGTGTGAGATCCGCCTTTCCAAGTTTTTGGGGTTCATCTCATACT
Organism: Pelophylax lessonae; assembly: GCF_965119305.1. NCBI lineage: Eukaryota > Metazoa > Chordata > Amphibia > Anura > Ranidae > Pelophylax > Pelophylax lessonae. The sequence continues at coordinate 473,434,810 of NC_138769.1, read as the reverse complement.
TCTGAAGATTTGAGGGTGCTGCCTGTTCCATACTCCTCCTCCTACTGCTCAACCATCCTTTTAGGGGTACAAACAATAGTAATTGGGGCCTAGTGTGGTGGTGTACGTGTGAGATACATACACTTTCTTTTTGATCATATTTTCTATTCCGCTATTCAATTAAAACCTTTGGGGATCAATTAAATTGCGTGATAGTCTGTGTCGGTACGTGTGAGATCCACCTTTCCAAGTTTTTGGGGTTCATCTCATACTTCTGAAGATTTGAGGGTGCTGCCTGTTTCATACTCCTCCTCCTACTGCTCAACCATCCTTTTAGGGGTACAAACAATAGTAATTGGGGCCTAGTGTGGTGGTGTACGTGTGAGATACATACACTTTCTTTTTGATCATATTTTCTATTCCGCTATTCAATTAAAACCTTTGGGGATCAATTAAATTGCGTGATAGTCTGTGTCGGTACGTGTGAGATCCACCTTTCCAAGTTTTTGGGGTTCATCTCATACTTCTGAAGATTTGAGGGTGCTGCCTGTTCCATACTCCTCCTCCTACTGCTCAACCATCCTTTTAGGGGTACAAACAATAGTAATTGGGGCCTAGTGTGGTGGTGTACGTGTGAGATACATACACTTTCTTTTTGATCATATTTTCTATTCCGCTATTCAATTAAAACCTTTGGGGATCAATTAAATTGCGTGATAGTCTGTGTCGGTACGTGTGAGATCCACCTTTCCAAGTTTTTGGGGTTCATCTCATACTTCTGAAGATTTGAGGGTGCTGCCTGTTCCATACTCCTCCTCCTACTGCTCAACCATCCTTTTAGGGGTACAAACAATAGTAATTGGGGCCTAGTGTGGTGGTGTACGTGTGAGATACATACACTTTCTTTTTGATCATATTTTCTATTCCGCTATTCAATTAAACCTTTGGGGATCAATTAAATTGCGTGATAGTCTGTGTCGGTACGTGTGAGATCCACCTTTCCAAGTTTTTGGGGTTCATCTCATACTTCTGAAGATTTGAGGGTGCTGCCTGTTCCATACTCCTCCTCCTACTGCTCAACCATCCTTTTAGGGGTACAAACAATAGTAATTGGGGCCTAGTGTGGTGGTGTACGTGCGAGATACATACACTTTTTTTTATCATATTTCCTATTCCGCCATTCAATAAAAACCTTTGAGGATCAATTGAATTGCGGGATAGTCTGTGTCGGTACGTGTGAGATCCACCTTTCCAAGTTTTTGAGGTTCATCCCATACTTCTGAAGATTTGAGGGTGCTGTCTGTTCCATACTCCTCCTACTCCTCATCCATCCTTTTAGGGGTAGAAACAATAGTAATTGGGGCCTAGTGTGGTTTTGTACGTGCGAGATACATACACTTTTTTGGATCATATTTCCTATTCCGCTATTCAATAAAAACCTTTCTAGGGCAAGATCTTAAATTACAGAAATATGAGGAGACCGTCAAATAAGGGCCGTGGCCTGGGTCGTGGTGCTGCTGGTAGAGCTCCTGTTGCAAGGAGAGGACGTGGTCGATCTGTGCCAGCTACACGCACAAGTGAAACACCTTCCTCAAGTGTGAGTAGGCGACAAAACCTGCATCAGTATTTGGTAGGGCATCATACGCCCCTAGAAGTGATGAGGCCAGAACAAGTGGAGGCGATAGTAGATTGGTTTGCTGCTGACAGTGCCTCCAGTTCCTTCACATTGTCTCCCACCCAGTCTACTGCAGAAAGGTCACAGTTGGCACCTGCAGCCGATGTCCAACCGTCTTTCACCTCACCCCCTTGCAAATCAGGCAAGCAGTCTGAGCCCCAAGCCATACAGCAGTCTCTTCTTCTTTTTGATGACTCTGTCAGCAGGGTTTCCCAGGGCCATCCACCTAGCCCTGCCCCAGAAGTGGAAGAGATTGAGTGCAGCGATGCCCAACCACTTATTTCTCAAGATGAGTACATGCAAGGATCATCGCAGCACGTCTCCGATGATGACGAAACGCAGGTGCCAACTGCTGCGGCGTTCAGCATTGTGGAGACCGACAAGGAGGGCAGGGGTGAAGACTGGGTGGAAGATGATGTGGAGGACGATGAGGTCCTCGACCCCACATGGAATGAACGTCATGCAGGTGACCTGAGTGGTTTGGAGGAAGAGGCGGTGGTCGCACAGAGCCACCAGCACAGCAGAAGAGGGAGCAGGGTGCAGAAGCGGAGCGGCCGTGCCCTAGACACTACGCCCGCTACTGCCCAACGCAGCAAGGGAACGAGCGCACCAAAGTCAGCTCAAAGGAGTTCTCTAGCGTGGAAGTTCTTTAGAAAATGTGCTGATGACAGGACACGAGTGGTTTGCACCCTGTGCAATCAGAGCTTGAAGCGAGGCATAAACCTTCTCAACCTGAGCACAACCTGCATGATCAGGCATCTAAGTGCAAAGCACGAGCTGCAGTGGAGTACACACCTTCAAAACCAAGAAACGTCTCTGGCTCATCCTGCTTCCTCTTCTGCTGCAGTCTCGGCCGCTCCAGCCACATCTGTAGTGATACCGGCACCTGCCACCCCGCAAACAGACGATCTGTCAGCAACACCACCACCTGGGTCACCAACAACCATCTCCACAATGTCCCGTGGAAGCGTTCAGCTTTCCATCTCCCAAACACTTGAGAGGAAGAGGAAGTACCCCCCTACCCACCCACGATCCCTGGCCCTGAATGCCAGCATTTCAAAATTATTGGCCTTTGAAATGCTGTCATTCCGTCTGGTGGAGACGCACAGTTTTAAAAACCTTATGTCGGTGGCTGTCCCACAGTACGTCGTGCCTAGCCGCCACTACTTTTCCAGGCAAGCCATCCCTTCCCTGCACAACCAAGTGGGGGAAAAAATCAGGTGTGCACTGCGCAACGCCATCTGTGCCAAGGTCCACCTAACTACCGATACGTGGACCATTAAGCATGGTCAGGGGCGTTATATCTCCCTAACGGCACACTGGGTAAATGCAGTGGCGGATGGGCCTGAGGCAGATAGCAATTTGGCGCATGTCCTTCCACCACCGAGGATTGCAGGGCGCTTCAGTTTGCCTCCTGTTCCTAACTCCTCCTACTCCGCTTCCTCATCCTCTACCGCCTCCTCATCCGGACAGCGTAACACCTTCACCACCAACTTCAGCACGGCCAGGGGTAAACGACAGCAGGCAGTTTTACAACTTGCCTGTTTGGGGGACAAACCACACACCGCGCAGGAGTTGTGGAGGAGCATGGAACAGCAGACAAATGAGTGGTTGCTGCCAGCGAGCCTCAAGCCCGGCCTGGTGGTGTGCGATAACGGGCAAAATCTCATAGCAGCTCTGGGCCTAGCCGGTTTGACGCACATCCCTTGCCTGGCGCATGTGCTGAATTTGGTGGTGCAGAGGTTCCTTAAAAACTACCCCGATATGTCAGAGCTGCTGCAGAAAGTGCGGGCCGTTTGTGCGCACTTTCGGCGTTCTCACCCTGCTGCTGCTCGCCTGGCAGCGCTGCAGCGTAACTTCGGCCTTCCCGCTCACCGCCTCATATGTGACGTGCCCACAAGGTGGAACTCCACCTTGCACATGCTGGAAAGACTGTGCGAGCAGCAGCAGGCCATAGTGGAGTCTCAGCTGCAGCACGCACGCGTGAGTCGCTCTGCGGAACAGCACCACTTCACCACCAATAACTGGGCCTCCATGCGAGACCTGTGTGCCTTGTTGCGCTGTTTTGAGTACTCCACCAACATGGCCAGTGGCAATGACGCCGTTCTCAGCTTAACTATCCCACTTCTATGCCTCCTTGAAAAAACAATTCGGGCGATGATGGAAGAGGATGTGGCACAGGATGAGGAGGAGGAGGAGGATGAAGAGGTAACATTTCCAAGGCTTTCGGGGCAGTCATTCGCAAGGGGCTCCGAGGGTGGGTTCCTGCACACACAAACGCCAGGGACACAATTGTCCAGCAGGGGCACAGTTCTGGAGGATGAGGAGGATGAGGAGGAGGAGGAGCTGGAGGAGGAGATGGAACCATGTTCACAGCAGGGTGGCACCCAGGCCAGCTCATGGCCATCACTGGTGCGTGGCTGGGGGGATACAGAGGACACGGACGATACACCTCCCACAGAGGACAGCCTTTCGTTGCCTCTGGGCAGCCTGGCACACATGAGCGATTACATGCTGCAGTGTCTCCACAACGACCGCCGAGTTGCCCACATTCTAACTTGTGCTGATTACTGGGTGGCCACGCTGCTGGATCCCCGTTACAAGGACAACGTACCGTCCTTAATTCACTCACTGGAGCGCGATCGCAAGATGCGCGAGTACAAGCGCACGCTGGTAGACGCCATGCTGCTGGCATTCCCATCTGACAGCGGGGCCGCAGTGGAAGCACAAGGCAGAGGAGGAGGAGGAGGAGGAGGAGGTCGCCAACGCAACCAGGGCACCACCAGCACCTCAGAAGGCAGGGTTAGCATGGCCGAAATGTGGAAAAGCTTTGTCAGCACGCCACAACAAACAGCAGCACCAGCAGCTCAGATGGAACGTCTTAGCAGGAGGCAGCATTTTACCAACATGGTGGAGCAGTATGTGTGCACACGCCTACATGTAGTGAATGAGGGGTCTGCCCCCTTCAACTTCTGGGTCTCCAAATTGGGCACATGGCCTGAGCTTGCCCTTTACGCCTTGGAGGTGCTGGCGTGCCCTGCAGCCAGTGTATTATCTGAACGGGTATTTAGCACGGCTGGGGGCGTTATAACAGACAAGCGCAGCCGCCTGTCCAGAGACAATGTGGACAAGCTCACGTTCATTAAAATGAACCAGGCATGGATCCCACGGGACTTTTCCGTACCTTATGCAGAATAGCAATGGATACCGACCTTACCCACCCATTGTTCCATTTTTGCTCTTTCTCACTCTTTTGGGGTGTACCCTCATTTAAAATTTGTGAAAAGAAGCAGTGTTGGCTACCTCGTCCTCCTCCTCAGGGCCAGATTAACGTAGGGGCTATTGGAGCTGCAGCTCCAGGCCCCTACCTTTTATATAGGCCCCGGGTTGGCCATATTCACTGTTTCCGCTCTTCTGTCACTTGTAAACACAGAAGTCTGGCTTCTATGCTCGCTTCCCCAGGCAGCACCCTCAGAACCTCCCCACGCAGCGCGAAGGCCGGACAAGGAGGCACAGTTGCCGATGCATGGATGTGTTTATGGGCTTCAGAGACAGCATCCCATGTTTAATTAGGCATGCATGGCTGCACCCTTCCTCCTCTGGGTGCATGGCAAGGCACGGCCCTTAAGGCCCTTCAAAATCCTCAGCACCAAGCCCATGATGCTCTTAATCCGGCCCTGGTCCTCCTCCACCGCCGCTTCCACCTACACCGCCCATAGGTGTGCGCAGCCTATTGCATTAAGGTGTGCACCCCAAAGTTGAAATACACATGCATGTTTTTGCCAGCAGGGAGAGTAATGTATCGGGGCCATGTACCTGTAGGCAAAGAGAAATAGAGCAGAGCAGGTCCGAGGGAGATCTTTCCCATCTCCTCACTGGCAATGCTATGTGCCCTAGGTGATTAGGGTGTGCCCAGGCACACCCGGCACACCCTGTGCGCATGCCTATGTCACCGCCACATCCACCACCACCTCAACCTCCCTCCTACTCCATATGGGCCTCGTCCTTCAGAGATGAAGAAGAACATTGTTTTATTTTTCTGTTTTTTTTTGTTGTTTTAAGTTATTTCCCTATCCACACTTGTTTGCAGAGCACTTGCCATGCTCTTAATTACGTTTTGCTGCCATTTGCAGCACTCTAGCCCTTTCCTTTGGTGTTTTAGAGCCATTTTAGTGCCTTAAAGTTCGGGTCCCCATTGACTTCAATGGGGTTCGGTGTCCGGGAAAAGTTTGGTAAAAGTCCGGGACACGGACCCGAACTTTTTTTTAAAGTTCGGCCGAACCCGTCGAACACGGACATCTAGGTGTCCGCTCAACCCTATTTAGGGACAAAGAGAAGGCAATACCTTCTCCAGTTCTGTATAAAAGAAAATGGGGGAACTCAAGTACATAATCAGGATAGTATTAACATAGCCCCAAAGGACAGTCCACCATCTATTCCCAGGTTGGAGGCTAAGAAACTTGAAGCCACATTTTCCAGAGAAGAACTGGATAAGGCTCATAAGGAAATGAACCCAGGCAAGAACCCCAGCCTGGCCTGACTCTTCAATATTATTAAACTTTCCTCGACAACCTGAAACTAAGATGCTTGGCTGCCTTTTGCATTCTAGATGCCCCTTCACCCCATTCTCCTCACCTCTTAGCAGCACACATTACTGTGATAGCAAAGGAAGGGAAAGATGATACTCAAGTTACCAATTATCGTCCCATATCCCTTCTAAATGTGGACATACAACTTTACACCAAGATATTGGGAAATAGGCTGTTATCCTTTTTGTCTTCTCTTATATCTTTGGACCAGGTAGGTTTTACCCCAGGGCTGGAAGCACACAACAACACTATAAAAGCCCAAACCTCCATCATTGGTTGACCTTGCAAAAAAAAGGGTTTTTTTTCTATCACTTGACACCAAGAAGGCATTTGGGAAAGTGGCCTGATATCTGTTGGTGACCCTCAGGGTGATTGGCCTTTTGCTGTATATGTGCGGTAGCGCTCAAGCACTTTATTCCAATCCCTATGCAAGAGTTTGTGTTAATGGCCACCTATCTGACACATTGCGACTAACCAATGGCACGAGGCAAGGCTGTCCTTTATCTCCTATCCTTTTTGTTCTCATGCTCGAGCCATTTTTGAATAGATTGCGCTCTAACCCTGACATTCTTATGATAACTGTCCACGGCTACACTTATCAAGTGGCCGTTTTCGCAGACGACATGTTATTGTTCTTATCTAAACCTCATATCTTTCTACCAAACTTCTTTGGGACCTAGAGCAAATTAGAACTATTTCTAATCTTAAAATCAATTATGCCAAGTCTCAGGCCCTAAATATTTCTCTCCCAGGAGGAAGAGGTTAAACTGTGCCAATCGAACTTCCCTTTTACGATGTGTTCAGGTGCTCTAACCTCCTTGGGTTTTCAATTACCAAAAGACTTGTCAGAACTTTATCATAGAAATAATTATGTCATATTGGAGGTAATGGGCAAGTACATGTGTTCCTGGAATTTTCTTAATGGTTCATGGTTTTGCAGAGCGGCCCTGGTTATAATGTTGCTTCTCCCCCTCGTTTTGTATATGCTACAAACAGTGCCCATCCAGCTTCCTCAGACATTCTTCTCAATGTACCAGAGTGCGTGTATGCATTTAATTTGACATCATAAATCCCCTTGGATAAAATTTAGACCTTTTATTTTCGCTGCCTTTGTTACTATTTGCAGCCTAATGCTCTGTTTTTTGTGCACTTTGTATTTTTCAATAAAACATTTATGAAGCAAAAAAACAAAACATAGCCCCAAAAGAACTTCAATGGCTCAAAATGTATAGTCCAAAACATTTAAACAAAATAAAGGTAAATAAAGCATCTGAACAAGATGTCTTACAGCTTTGTATCCTCAAATAGGTGAGCTCTGTTATTTAAAAGCCATTGTTACTAATTTTTATAGAATCTTTAACGACCGGCTGGGTGCCACAAGATTGGCGCAAGACAGTACCTATATTTAAAAAGGGATCAAAATCTTTACCTAGTAGGTACACACAGGTTAGTTTAACTTCTATAGTCAGGAAGATACTTGACAGTTTGCTAAAATACCACATAGAAGAGTTTTTGCTAGAAAGCAATTGACAGCATAGATTCATGAAGGACGGAAGTGGTCAAACAAATCTGCTTTCTTTCTTTATGATAAACGACAAAGTGGCTGTGGCTATAGTTTAAGTGGACATTGCAAAAGCATTTAACCACTTGCCGACCGCCGCACGACTATTTACTGCGGCGGTCAGCCCCGTACAGGCAAAGTGACGTAGTACTACATCGCTAGCCTGTGGGCCTCTAGGGGGCGAGCGCACGCCGCCGGAGGCGCGCTCCCGCCCCCACTCGTTCCATAACATGTCCGCGCGTGTGACCGGTGGACCTGATGTCCGCCGGTCACTCACGATCTCCCCGTGGAGAGGGAGAAAGGCAGGCGGCTGATGTAAACAAAGCCAACTGTCATTCTCCCTGATCTAACTGCAGAGATCATACGATCCTGCTATGTAGGATCGTATTTGTCTCTGTGGTTACATCACTAGCCACACTCCTTTATAGTTAGAAGCACGCCCCTAGGGACACACTTAACCCCTGCATCACCAAAAAAGTTAACCCCTTCCCTGCCAGTGTAATTTTTACAGTAACAGTGCATATGTATAGCACTGATTACTGTAGTAATGTCACTGGTACCCCAAAAAGTGTCAAAAATGTCAGTCAAGGGTCTGATCTGTCCGCCGCAATGTTGCAGTCCCGCAAAAAAATCGCAGATCGCCACCATTACTCGTTAAAAAAAAACACACCAAAAATGACAGAAATCTTTCCCTTAGTTAGTAAACGCAATAACTTTTGCGCAAACCAATCAAAATGCGCTTATTGCGATTTTTTTTACCAAACATATGTATCAGAAAACAAATTGGCCAAAAAGGTTAAAAAATTTAGATTTTTACATTTTTTTGGGGGAATTTCATTTAAGAAAATGTGAAAAATATTGTTATTTTTTCAAAATTTAGGCTCTTTTTTTGTTTATAGCGCAAAAAGTAAAAATCGTACAGGTGATCAAATACCACCAAAAGAAAGCTCTGTTTGTGGGAAAAAAAAAGGATGTCAATTTAATTTGGGTACAGTGTTGCGCGACCACGCAATTGTCCGTTAAAGTCACGCAATGCCGAATCGCAAAATAGGGCCTGGTGAGGAAGGGGGTAAAATCTTCCGGGGCTTTAGTGGTTAACACAGTTCCCCACACATGGCTAATGTGTAAGTTAAAGTCTACAGGCTTAGAAAATTGCTGTTTGTAAATGGATAAAAAACTAAAAGACTGTATGCAGACAGTAGTAATTAATGATTTAAACTCTGAAAGGTCTAAGGTTATTAGTGGTATGCCCCAGGGTTCAGTGTTGGGACCCTTACTTTTTAACCTATTTGTAAATTATAAAGAGTTGGGATTAAAAGTACCATTTTCCTGTTTGCAGATGACACCGGCCTCTATAGTGAAATACCATTCTTACAAAAAGTTTTCAACTTACAAACAGATCATACTGCAATTTTTCTAAACCAAGCAAAATGCTTTCTTGTATTAAAGTGATTCAGATTCTAGAGAGAGGGAGACACACAATTGTGCCCCTGTGTAAAGCATTAGTAAGACCTCACCTGGAATGTGCAGCTCAGTTTTGGGCACCAATTCACAAAAAGGATATTGGGGAACTGCAGACAGGGCAACCAAACTGATAAAAGGCATGAAGGAGCTTGGCTATGAGGAAAGGTTAACTGAACTAAATTAATTCTCTCTTGAGAAAAGGCAATTAGGGGGAAATGATCACCATAAATAAATACATAAGTGGTCCATATAGGGAGCTTGGTGGAGAAGAGATTTATCCTCCACATGTGGAAAGACTTCTTCAGAGTAAGAGCTGAGAAAATGTGAAATATACTCACTCAAGAACTAGTCCTGGCCAGTTCAGTAGACAGTTTTAAAAAGGGCTAAATGCATAAGTGTACACAATGGTAATATGGCTATTATCATATACAGATAATAACACCAGGGATTGTTGATTTAGGGAATATCTGATTGCCTTCTGGGGGATTAAGAAGGAGTTTATTTTTCTTTTGCTGGAGCAAAATGTGCCCTGCTTTTATATATATTTTTTGCATTCCTCTGGATCAGGGCTCTCCAAACTATGGCCCTCCGGTTGTTCAGGAACTACAATTCCCATCATGCCTAGTCATGTCTGTGAATGTCAGAGTTTTACAATGCGTCATGGGACTTGTAGTTCCACAATGACTGGAGAGCCGTAGTTAGGAGATCCCTGTTCTGGCTCATCTGTGGGTGTAGGGCATGGGTGCCCAATCTTTTGAAGAGCGAGGGTCACTTAAGCGACTTGGTAATCGGTCTCGGGCCACAATGAGCGGAGTGGGCGGATGACAGGTCTGTGTGTACTTCGCATATGCAGAGCGGACACGGACACAGCACACTGTACTCTATAAACCCTCCAATCCTATGCACCCAGATGGAAGAGAAAGGATCCCCTTCTGTTTTTTTGAGCGGATCGGTTGGAGGTAGGCAAGTGTATATGGACACAAATCTATTTACATCTGCCACTCCATAGAGATTAATGGAGGGTCTGTTTGGGTCTGCCTAAAAAACAGACAGGCGGGTATGGCTGGCGGCTGCTGCTGTTCCCCAGGCAGGTATGGTTGGCGGCTGCTGCTGTCCCTGAGGGTGGGTATGGCTGGTGGCTGCTGCTGTCCCCCAGGTGAGTATGGCTGGAGGCTGCTGCTGTCCCTCAGGTGGGTATGGCTGGCAGCTACTGTTGTCCCTCATGTGGGTATGGTTGGCAGCTGCTGCTGTCCCCCAGGGCGAGTATGGCTGGTGGTTGCTGCTGTCCCCCAAGGTGGTATGGCTGGCAGCTGCTGCTTGCAGTCCCCCAGGGTGGATATAGGTGGAAGGTGCTGCTGGCTGTCCCTCAGGGCAGGTATGGCTGGCAGGTGCTGCTTGCTGTCCCCCAGAGTGGGTATGGCTGGCAGGTGCTGCTTGCTGTTCCCCAGGGTGGGTATGGCTGCCAGGCTCTGCTGGCTGTCCCCTAGGACAGGTATCACTGGAGTGCATTTGGTATCACTCTGCCAGTGACAGGAGATGGCACTATGCTGGAAACACTGGCTCTGTTCTATACTGCAGCCACATGCTTCCTATACCACTGGCTCTATTTTTACCGCTGGTGCTCTGGAATGGTTGGTCGGGTACCTGCGATCTGGACTTGCTGACCTGCCATCCCAGAATCAGAGGGTGCGGCGGGCAAGCGGTTGGGCGCCCCTGATGTAGGGTTTTGTATATGGAGGTTTTCTATTTATTTATTCTGTTTGTTTGTTTTCTGTTGGTTAGGCTAATGGACTTGCATGTACAAAATGATAAAAGGCTGAATCACAAGGTGATGTTCTCAAGCCGAACTGAGCCAGTGGGCGAGAAACAATTTGGTCGTACCTAGCGGTCTATTGTGAACGGGAACCCTACGCAACCAGGGGTAGGAATGTCAGTGAAATGGAAGGGGGGAAGATTCCCTCCTGGAGTGGTTGCAACAAATGGGGCTCACAGGGATACAGGTGCAGACATAAACTTTATTGGTGATGATGCACACAAAAGAGTGAAAATAACATACTAAAATGTGTGAAAAACCTCGTCAATCTGGACTGAATGACCCCGAAGACCCCTACGGGTGTCAGGATGTACAGAGACAGCAACAACACACGCTTCTGTGCCCCACCACCCAGCCCTGCTCTTGAACACAGTTGGTATAGGCTGGATGTGATATGTCTCAAACAGACCTGCAATCACTTCTCCAAAACCTGGACAACTGTGCGTTTGGCCAACAATAAACACTTTGGGGGGCCTCTTGTAACTAACTGCGCATGCCCGTATGTTTCACCTTTGAGGCTGTGTGGCTTTAACTGTGTGTGAAGAAAGTCACCGATAGGTTACTTGATTAGTAGGTATAATTGTTCCATGTAAGAGAAAGCAGAAAGTTAGTCTTCCTATGGTGCTTATCTTAACTCCTGGCAGGATAACTCCAGACAGACCTGACCACGCAGAGCAGTACAATAAACAATATCCTGGAGGGGTAGTGGCTTAAACAGCCGTATTGCTTAAACAGCAGTGAAGAGTGTAATCATCTCCAATGAAAAACCCCATGCGTGTAGAGAGGGGATATCAAACTTTCCCTGCAGCGGCAGATTGCCGGGGATGTGACTAACTGGCTCAATAGTCTGGATGGGGCTGCACTAAGGCATCACCTGGTTTAGTTGGATATGGTATGGCTGAATACATGATATCCATTTTGGACCCCGAAGCTGGGATTCCTTAGGGTTCCCGGGGTGTGGTAGACCGAAAATGCAAGATATGTAATCCAGTATAGGATATAAGTATGGAAAATCGGCTCTTACCAGACGTCCCCCGTTTTCACCAAGACAGCCAGGAATGAGATGCCTTCTCTAGCATTCAGGTCCCGAGAGTAGGTAGCAGGTGCAGATCGTGGCTAGCCATACCATCCAATGCCAGGGTGCTACTGCTGCCGATTGCAGCAGGCGTTCCAAGTACTTCTGCCAATGAGTTTGTTTGGCAGGCTAAGTCCCGTGTCCGGAAGTTGTCTCCGCGGCTTTTCCAGGTCGCGGCAAAGATGTAGCAGCCAGTCAGGTTCACACAGTATAATCTCGAGCAGGAGACTGTGGGTGGGTGGAGCGTCAGCGTGTGACATCGACGCGTTTCGCGTGCTTACGCACGCTTCCTCAGGACGTCATAGCGTTGTCCGGGCCTTGTTTAAATAGCCTGTTACCTTGGCTACGCTAATCAACAATTATGTGCTCAGGTGAACGTCAGGACTGAGGCCATCTAGCGGTACTAGCATGGTACTACTGACAGAGTACCGTTTCAATCCAGTCCACATTGTTCCAAGTGTTACTCACAGCTGACCATTAAAACTTGACGATAATGAATTCTAAAAACGGGGAAAAGAACCCCCCCTTTTATGCCTCTAAAAAGTTCAGATGACTAATGGCATAATTTTCAAAGGAATATACAAATATAACAAGGGTGAATAGTACATTTAGCACATATAGTGATGGATGTCTACATACATACATGCTCCCCTTTAATGTAGACATATAAATGATCACAAAAATAATGCAGAGCGTGGCAGCAACTACAGTGTCGAACCTCATGCACTGTATTTGTTTATTCTCTATTTTGGTTATTGGGTACCTGGTTTTACTGTTTCTATACATAGAAGCTCCCCTTGACTGCAGACGGACTGCTGTAGTTATTGCCCCCAGGGGACATATGGTAGATACTGATGGGGAGCCATCAAAGACTACAGGGGAGGGGAGAAAAAATACAGGGGGGGAGAAAGAGACATAGGGGAGAAGGACGCCTATGGTGCATTTGTGAACTACCTATCTAGGATGGAATCAGAAAAGAGATTACCATCTCTAGTGGACTGCTTTAAAGTATATGCTGATATCACAGGTACTAATAGTGAACTGATACATCAGGTTGGACCCTATAGGGGGTGAGGGACCACACCAGGGTAGCAGTTGTACTGTAGTTGAGTCCTAACTAAATAGTCACTATGATGGACAGGACTCCACAGTCCTTAATGAGGGACACCAACCATAAATGTCATGATTTCTCTTTAGTTCGGTGTGTGTGCCTCAAACCCATAGACTTAACAGAAGAGTAGTGGGAATTAGGGGTCCAGAAAGACCTTAAGGTCTCCCCCCCTGTATTCCCCCCCCCCCTGTAGTCAAATAATACAAAATAATAGGATCCACAGTAAACATGATCCAGCACAAAACTATTAGAGTCATATGGGTTGATTAAGTAAAAGAATATAGGTTGCTTACTTTATTAATAAAGTTGCATAGTGCAAGGGAATTTTCCCCAGAGCTTAGTGACCGTAGTGAAATTTAAAAAAAACACCCATTGACTAGCAAGGAAAATAAATTAACAGCATTTTTGCTTGCATGTGGTTGCATAATGCAAGTCAACAGAGCTTCACCTCATTTACTAAGCTCTGGGAAAATTCACCTGCAAAGTGAACAGTCTACTTGCCATTAGTAAATTATTTCTATACTTTCTAATCCTGAATAAATGTGTTATTTAGTGAGTTTGGTTATAAAGGGAAAATGAGAGACAGTGCAGGAGCTGGAAGGAACTGAATGGTCCAGAGATGCCTTTTTACGTTGTGGCTCTATGTTGCCAGCATGAATGGTCAACTTAAAGCATATGTGAATATTCACCATATAAAACAACCCATTCACTTTAAAATAGAAGTGCAAGACTGATCTTCCCAGTAATAAGCTGATCTTGGGAAGAGGCGTGTCAGCACAAGTCTTTGCAATTAGAGGACAGGCTGGTTATGCTCTCAGCCTGAAAACTGACCACTTGGAGATGGATGTGCTTTCATGTCTAGTGTGATCAGTTTGAAATAGGACAGTAGGGGAACTGTCAGGATCGCCAGATATTATTATTATTATTATTATTATTATACAGTTTCACACAAAGGAAGAAATACAAAAGAATAGGACATTTTTTACCACTTTTTTTTTTTTTTTACTTTTTTAAGTACATGCTCGTGTACAACATACACATACCAGAAATGTGAAATGGTAGGTTAAAATACACATTTAACTGCCCATGGAAAGGAATAGGTTTAAAGGAGATGTTAGGCAGGAATTAAAGAGTAAGATTAATGGGTAATGATGTGGGAAGGAATATAGTCAGATGAGGTTTGGAAATAAGAGAAATACATTTTTTTCATTTAAGGATGAAAAGCATAACAGAAAGGAAGATGTATTCCCTAGGGAAAACAGGGGAAAAGAGAGGACACGGTTGAAACCTTTAAAGTATGTTAGGTGTTAATAAGGTTCATGAGGGCAGTATTTTAAATGTGGATCAAGAACACAGCACCAGGACTTTAAAGCGGTAGTAAACCGAGGCTGGCAAAAAAAAATCCCCTGCAAGGGGAATGGCATAATGTGCTTGTATGCATTAGGAAATACTTACCTTACAAACTGAGTTCATGGTCTCCGGCTGTATAAGTGACCGGGGCTGCAATGATGTCAATCCCACCCATGTCTGTTGCTTTTCAACAGAATACAATGTTCTGCAGATGTTTCACTTTGAGACAAAGGGGTTAATTTCCTAAAGGTAAATAGATTCTGACTATTGAGACAGAACAAGTGGTAGTAAACGTCTTTTTTGGACCTGTACCTACAGTATAATAAGGCTTACCTGTAGGTACTTGCGGTGTTTAGGAGATATTCACGCAGCATGCAGCCGATGACGCCCTTGGTGCATGCCCTCATGCCGTTCCTTCAGAACTGTGTGCAGTGCCCATGACTCCCACACGCATGCGTGGAAGTGACGTCATCGTGGCTTGGCCACTCAGGTGGCCGGAGCACACGAACCTGTAAGGAAGACTGGGTGAAGACGGAAGCCCTGTCAGCGGTGACAGCGTGCTGCTGGAGGGCTTCGTTTTATGGAAAATATTTCATAATGTGCTAGTATGCAATACAATACTTTTTTTTTTTTTAAACATGCTCAAGTCTACTATGACTTTAACATTGACATGGGTGCTTACAGTGATAAGCTTTTATTTTTTTATGTAAAACCTTCACCTCAAAAGGAACAAAACTGTTGCTATAACTGCTTAAAAGGTGCTATCTGGAGTTTGGCTTCAGTTTATTAGTGTATTTAAATATACTAGTACATCCAACACTACACTCCCCCCAGACTGACAATGCTGCTGTCCAAAGGTGTCTTTATGCTCCTTCATCCAGAGTGTAGGAACTCTAATACAGGAGTTGTGTTACTGGTCAGATCACCAGGTAGGAAAAACAGAGGTAAAAAAGGCAAAAAAAGAAAATGAATGAAGCCAACATATCTAATGATTGGTAAGCTGCAAAATATTACATTTTTGAATTAGGATTTTTTGCCCCTTTAACTGCATGTGAGTGCCATTCATTTATTTCCGCACATGTTTGATGCACATAGCTGAAAGGAAATGCTAGCTTCTTCATAGCATAAATAAAAGCTATTACAGGTATTGTACCACAAGGTGGCTCTGTTGCTCTGCTATATTTTTATCTCATAGAAGCAAATGTGAGCAGCACATTTCAGTGTTAAAGATCGTCATTTTACACAAAACGTAGTCTGAATACAAAACATCACCATATACAATCTAAGTTTAATTGTGGTACCTTCTAAAATGCCATTTTTACTCGAACTCAAGTCATTTCTGTTTCATTCCTAGTGGTGAAAGTGGTTCTGGGAAGACAGAAGCCTACAAGCATATTATCAAACATCTGGCCCTCAGGTGTAGTTCCCGCAAATACTCTTTTAATTCAAAGATTAAACACGTAAGTTAATTCAATGATATGATTATTGCCACTTTTTTTCCCCAACAGATCGTCCCCAGAGAATGTATACATTTACCTAATCATGTATCATTACTGCATAAATCAAAGTGTACCACTGCATGAACACTGTCATTGTGCTGCATGCAGCCATTGCAGGACCGTCAGAAGTTTGTGGGACTGGCTGGGGCTGCTGGTAGCAGACCTCAGTCTTACAGTGAATATGTGCATGCCTTGGTTATTGTAGCTTCATAGAGACAGGAGCAAAGATGGCTACAGAAAGCATTATGTTGCTTTATCTTGCTGTTACTGTACCCAAAGTTTAGCTATTGTTGTGTCTGTTCAGACCTAGCTTCAGGTACTGGAAAAGGAGTCCTTGGACACACAACTGATAAATGATGACCTCCTATTGGAGCTTGGACTGCCCATTGGAGCAGTTTTGCTGGGACCAGAAAGTAGGGAACATCCTAAAAACTTGTTCTGAAAATGTAAATGTCAGTACAAATAAAATAGTACACAGTGGACAGTACTCAGCAGAATTGTGAAAACATTGTGAAAGGTCCTGGCTGTGACTTTTTAAGATGGACTGATATGTCACTGCCCTTTGTTCATGATTAGACATTTAACAATGATCTGTAAATAGTTCTTGTCTAACGAAAAAGCAAGATATTGTTTTGAAACAAAGAATAGCTGGAGTCACAAAATAATAGCACTTTAAACTTATATCTATGCTAGAGCTGTACGATTAATCGTATGAAAATCGCGATCTCGATTCACCCCTCCTGACGATCTAACCCTGAAATATGCTCGATCCTTTGCATAGCAGAGAGAACAGCTGTGGAAAAAAAAAAAAAAGCCTCCCGACAAACGGCTATCAGCAAAGTCTCCCAGTAACTATAAACAAAAATGATTACATTGTATCTTTTCCTTCCCTCTGCCAGAGAGAAAGGAAGTTTAACCTCTTAAAGACTGGATCTTTTTCTGACATTTGTTGCTTGCAAGTTAAAATCAGTTTTTTTTGCTAGAAAAGTACTTAGAACCCCCAAACATTTTTTTTAGCAGAGACCCTACAGAATAAAATGGCGATTGTTGTAATATTTTATGTCACACTGTATTTGCGCAGCAGTCTTTCAAACGCAATTAATAGACTTTAATGAATAAAAAAAAAAAACGTAACAGTAAAGTTATCCCAATTTTTTTTTTGTTACACAGAGAATCGTGAGAGAATCGTGATCTTTATTCCAAGCTAAAAAATCGTGATTCTCATTTTGGCCAGAATCGTGCAGCTCTAATCTATGCTATGCAATGAGAAGGCACCTAAAATACAGCCTGTGAAAAATGTTCACCTATATGTCCAACAACCCTTTAAAAGAGAAGTTCAGGTTTTTTTCTTTTGTTCAGAATCATGCTTACCTAGGTGGATGCTGCATCGATCCGATACTTCATCTGTCCCCCGTCGGCTCTAACACTGAGGGCCTAAATGATCAAACACCGCCAATCGCTCGGTTCTCAGGGCTCCATGAGCAAGGAGCTGGTGAGGGCAGGAGCAGCCGGCTCAGGCCCTCAGCAGCTCGCTGAGAGGCTGAGTCGAATGCCAGTCCAGGCATGTGGACTTGCTCTGTGATGTCAGCCAACAGCGGTCTATAGAATGTACTGCACTCTTGTGATCCACAGGAGAAGTACAGGCAAACGTGCTTTGGCTGTACTTCTCCTTTAATGATTGTAGCCAGTTTCAGAGGCACAGAGTCGCCATAAAACTAATTCTGTTTCACAGCGGGCAGTTTAGAATTTCAAACATATATCTGGGTGAGAATATCTGGACATTTTAAAAACAACAATGGATAAGTAGAATCAAATAATCTACTTTCAGATTTATTTGGTAATGTGCAGATGATTGCTGCAATGGGGGGGGGGGATTTACTAAAACTGGAGAGTGCAAAAATTGGTGCAGCTCTGCATAGAAACCAATCCGTTTCTAGGTTTTATTGTCAAAGTTTAATTGAACAAGTTGAAGTTAAGCTGGCCATACATGGGTTGAATTCTTCTGAACAAATTTTCTTTTGAAAATCATAACTAAGAATTTTTTCTTGAATTTCACACTATTAGTTGGCTGCAACAATGGGCAATTTTCATGCGGCCATCAAATTTGAGTGATCGGGCATGTTGGAAATTTTTGGAAAAAATTAATGAATTTCTACTCAATGATTAGAGAATCATGATAAAGATATCATTGAAAAAGAAATGAGCATGAGCTGTGACCTGGAAAGAAAAAAAGATTTCCAGCCATGAAAATTCTTTAGCAACATGAGGTGAAATTGAAGGCTTAGTTGGTTGAATTTTGAAATAAATGGTGGCACCTTCGGATTACAAAATGCACAAAATTTCAGATTTTTAAAAAATAAATTAGAATTAGAAGCTGATTGGCAATGGCTACCATGCACAGTTGCACTAGATTCTAAATGCTCCAGTTTTAGTAGGTATCTCCCATTGTCTTTTATGCTTTAGTAATATTTTTACAAGTTCTGTACTTTTGCTATGATATAACTTTCCTACTAAAGGAAACCAGAACTTAATATGTTTATTACATTACAGGTAAACACAATCCTAGAAGCATTTGGGCATGCCAAAACAACGCTTAATAATTCTTCTAGTCGTTTCATAAAATTTCTTGAGCTACAGTTTTGTGAAAGGACATCAACTTTATGGGGAGGTAAAATATATTTATCATCTACTTAAAATAATTGTTTTTAATACTGTTTCAAAGTTTTTTCAGAAATGTTGAATCTATTTAAGAATTAAAAGGTAATTTTACCTTCAGTTAAAAAGTGGACAAAGGGTAAGCAGTGGCTTAGAAGCTTAAGAGGAAACTGCCATAGTTTTGGATATACAAGGTCTGGAAAAGTTCAGCCTTTGTTACTACAATGAGAACAGTTTGCACAACATCAATGTAATATGGCAGCCAAGGAGAGTGGACTGAAATATGCATGTGTGAACAATGACAACTTCACTGTACTGGTCAGTGGGGGCACTAGACGCCGTTGAGTGAGCATGTATTCTGTGTGGTCAACACATTCAAAATGACTGTATGAGTAGAGCAACAAATCTGCATCAAATTTTGTGTAAAACTTGAATATTCCTTTGCAGAAGCTATTCAGACGATTCAGAAGGCTTTTGGTGACCATGTAATGAGTGTGGCACAAACACTTCAAAGATGGTCAGGAATCTGTTGAAAGAGATTAATGTTCTGGGAGGACTGCAAAAGCAGAACCCCTGAGAATGTTGAATGTTTTGGGCAGGTGTGCAAAAATTTTATAAATTAAGAATGCTTTCAGAAATAGAAGTGTTAATAGTTTATTTTATTCAATTAAAAAGGAAAGTAGATAAATGGAAGAGAAATCCAAATCAAATCAATATTTCGTGTGACCATCCTTTCCCTTCAAAACAGCATCAATTCTTCTACGTACAATCGCACGACTATCTACTTCGGCAGTCAGCCCCTCACAGGCAAAGTGACGTAGGTCTACGTCACTAGCCTGTGAGGGTCTAGGGAGCGAGCGCGCGCTGCCGGAGGCGCGCTCCCGCGTGCTCACGGACCTCCCCGCGCGTGTGACCGGCGGACCCGATGTCCGCCGGTCACTCTGCGATCGCCGCTGCAGAGGGAGAAAGTCAGGCAGCTTGTGTAAACAAGCCGCCTGTCATTCTCCCCTGTGTAGAAACTGTGATCACACGGTTCTACATAGTAGATGTGATCACTGTTTCTACAGCTCAACAGACAGCCAATCACAGTAAGAATCACGCCCCTAGGGACACACACAGCCCCTCCCTCTCAAATAAAGTTAACCCCTTCACTACCAGTGTAATTTTGCAGTAACAGTGCATATGTATAGCACTGATTACTGCAGTAATGTCACTGGTAACCCCAAAAGTGTCAAAAATGTCAGTCAACGGTCCGATCTGTCCGCCGCAATGTCGCAGTACCGCAAAAAAAATCGCAGATCGCCGCCATTACACGTTAAAAAAAAAACAACAGAAATGACAAAAATCTTTCCCTTTGTTAGTAAACGCGATAACTTTTGCGCAAACCAATCAAAATACGCTTTTTGCGATTTTTTTTACCAAACATATGTAGCATAAAACAAATTGGCCGAAAATGTTAAAAAATTTTGATTTTTACATTTTTTTGGGGGAATTTCATATAAAAAAATGTGAAAAATATTGTTATTTTTGCAAAATCGACGCTCTTTTTTTGTTTATAGCGCATGATCAAAAAATCGCACAGGTAATCAAATACCACCAATGTGATAATCAAATGTGGGGAAAAAAGGACGTCAAATTTGTTTAGGTACAGCGTCGCACGACCGCGCAATTGTCCGTTAAAGTCACGCAGTGCCGAATCGCAAAATACCCCCTGGTCAGGAAGGGGGTAAAATCTTCCGGGGCTTAAGTGGTTAAGGAACTTTGTAAACATCTTAGAGAACTAACCATAGATCTTCTATGGATGTAGGCTGCCTCAAATCCTTCTGTCTCTTCCCAGACCTACTCGATGATGTTGAGATCAGGGTTCTGTGAGGTCACTTCCAAGCCTCATTGTTCTTCCTCACACTGAAGATAGTCCTTAATGACATTGGCTGTATGTTTGGGGTCCTTGTTCTGCTGCATAATACATTTAGGGCCAATTACATGCCTCCCTGATGGTATGGTATGATATATATGTATCTGCCAGTATTTCTCAGCATTGAGGACACCATTGATCCTGACCAAATCTTCAACTGTTTACAGAAATACAGCCTCAAACTTCCAAGGAACCTCTGCAATGGTTTTATTGCTCCCCGGCCCTTTGGTGAACAAACTGCTTCCTGCTACAGCCAAATATTTTAGGTTTTGACTTATTAGTTCAGAGCACCTGCTGCTATTTTTCTGCACCCCAGTTCCTATGTTTTTGTGCATAGTTAAGTTGATTAGCCATGTTTCGAAATTGAAGGTATGGTTCTTTGACCACAATTCTTTCATGAAGATGACTTCTGGCCAGACTTCTCTGCACAGTAGATGGGGGTACCTGGGTCCCACGGGTTTCCCCAAGTTCTTTTCTGATGGCACTGCTGGACATCTTTCAATGTTGAAGAGAAGTAAGCATGGTGTGCTCATCTACTGCATTAAGTATCCTTGACTGACCACTGTGTCTGTGGCCCTCAATGTTGCCTGTTTTAATGTGCTTCTTCAAAAGAGCTTGAACAGCACATTTTGAAACTCCAACCTGCTTTGAAATCTATACCTGAGAGAGACTTTGCTGATGCAGTATAACTACCTTGTGTCTTGTTGCTGTGCTTAGCCTTGCTATGGTGTATGAATTGTGATATGAAATTGTCTTACACAACCTCACCTTAGTAGCAAAGTTTGGCTTTTTCTTACCCAGTTTTAAGCCTCCTACACACCCATTTCTGTTTCAGTTAATGACTAGGTGTTTCAACCTACATATGGAATTGATGATCTTTAGCACCTGCTTGGTATATTTGATTAATTATACACTTGACTTGAAACCCCTGAAGGTGTGCAAACTAATGCTGGTTTGAAGCCAAAGGGTAGTCACACCAATAATAAAAAAACAATAAAAATACATATTTTTGAAAGTTTTCTTACATTTTTTGTTCTAAAAAAGAAAATACATGCAAAAACATGCCTTTTAAAGCATCTTCCAACTCTACCTAAAACAGGGTAAAAAATACACCTAGAGCAGCCTTTCTTAACCAGACTTTAATTAAACTTCAAGGTTCTAACAGAGGGTGCTACGCATTCCTTGATCAACTAGAAATTTCTACCTTTCAGATAAGTCACCAGTGGCACAATGATCTTTCCTGCTTATCTGTGAGGAGGACATTCTTCCCACGCTAACCTCAAATGTAAGAAGCATTCCTTGAACTGACTAAAGAGGCCCTTCTGAACTGACCACCAATGTAAAGGGTACCTCCTTCTAAAGACTGCCGATATCTGGGATCCTTCTAAAAAATGACTATCAATGTAAGGGAGCATCTAACTGAGAAATAATATAAGGCGGCACTGCATTCACCACTAATGTAAGGGGAACTACACTGACCACATGTGTATATGAGTATTCCACTGATCATTATTGTAGGGGGGAGGCACTTTTCCACTAATCCCAATGCAATGGAGCATCTTTTCACTAACCACCAGTCTAAAGACTGGAAAGCACTACAATGCTTACAGTTTTATTTTAAGGCAATATTATTTGTTTAATTTCATTTTTATTACTGAAACTATTTAATTATTATATATATATATATACATAATAGCAGAGCGTACCAGAGAGAACCGGGAAAAGTCCTGTTTGGGGTTTATACATCCCCCAGGCACCTAACATACACCTTTTAGGATCTCTGATCCATGATCCAGTTTGGATCTTGTTCCTCTCCCCCAGGCCAATATAAACTCACCTGAGACAGACAGCCAGTGCTCTCTCTGCCTGGGAAATCAGACAACGTTTGTCTATGAGAGCAGAAGGTCAGTAATACTGTCAGATTGTGTCTGTGGAAGCTGACAAGCGGTAGGCTTGCTCAGCCTGTTAGCGAGGGCCTGCATTGTGTATAGTAAGTGCCACGCCACAGCTAGGTTTTTGTTTTGTTACTATTTCTCCTGCTTGTTTTTCCTTAAAAACACTGTGCAGCACTTGTATATAGACTTGTATATAGCACCAATAAAGACCGCACTGTTTGTCACTACCTAACTGGAATTTGGTATCTGTGCCTGAAAGACTGCTTAGCCCAGGGAGATTTGTACCTGCTACCTGTTCCCCAACTAACATATGGTGGAGGATGCGGGCAGTGGTAGTAAGTTACTAATTAAAGAGCCAGTAGCTGGAGTGACTGAACATGGAGGAAATCCTCAAACAGTTGGTGTTATCAAATGCTGCACAGCAGCAAGCAAACTCTTTGCTTCAACAACAGATTGGTGCTGTACAAGAACAAACCCAGTTGATGTTTGAAAGCTGGCAAGTGCTGCAGAAGCATACAGAAAGGCGCTGGCTGAGGTGGTGCAGACACTTGCACAGGAGTCTGCTGCTAAAACTGAATGGGTTAGTGACAGCTCCTCAGCCATCCATGTGGGTTGCTTCCTGTCAAAGATGACTGCTGACAATGACCCAGAGGCCTTTCTGGTTACATTTGAGAGAACAGCTGAGAGGGGAGGCTGGCACAAAACCCAGTGGGCAGGACTGATTGCTCCCTTACTTACTGGGGGATCGCAGAAGGCCTATTATGATTTGGAGTCCGTGGATGCAAGAGAGTATGAGAAGGTCAAGCAGGAAATCCTGGCATGTCTCTGTGTTACCTTGGCCGTTCAAGCCCAGCGGGTCAACAGCTGGTCCTTCCAAGATGAGAGGCCCCCAAGAGCACAGATGTTTGACCTAATCCACCTGGGGCGAAAATGGCTACAGCCAGAGTCCTTGTCTGGGCAACCAATTGTGGAGCGTGTGGTCATGAAACGGTTCCTGAGGTCATTACAAAATCCTCTGCAGAAGTGGGTGAGTCAAGGAGATCCCAAGTCGGCGGAAACCTGGCAGAGCTTGTTAAGAGGAACTATGCTGCAGAGAGCCTGGTCACCACCCCTACAACCGCACTGGCTTTCCACCCAAAACCACGGTCTCCCCAGGCAACCGGTAAGACTGTTCCAGGGGAAGTGGGTGGTCAGCATGGCAAGGAGACAGGGGGGAGGATTTTTGGTGCCAGAGCTGAAGTTTGGCGTCCCAAACAAGGGAAGCCATTGCCTGTCATAAAATCAAACTGGGGCAACATCAGGTGTTTCCATTGCCAGGAAGTGGGACATGTTGCAGCAAACTGTCCATTGACAGATGAACCCATGCAGTGTGACATGTCTCTTAGAAGGCAGTCTATGTTTGCTGCTGTTTCATGTGCTGCAGCGCCAAGTGTAGGAAAACACATATGCCAAACGACTGTTAATAATAAGCCTATTGGGACCTTGCTGGACTCGGGAAGTCTGGTGACTTTGGTTAAAGCAGAAATGGTTGAAACTGTGAAATGAAATTCTAAGAAGGTTGCTGTGATCTGTGTACAAAGTGATACTCGGGAGTATCCTATAGCTACTGTTAGCTTTAAAACTGATTTAGGTACGGTGACCCATCCAGTCGGACTTGTGTCCCACTTAGTGCATGAGGCTATCATTGGTAGAGACTTCCCTAAGTTTTGGGAACTGTGGGACTGTCCCGACTCAGTCACAGTAACTGACTCAGTGGCGGAGCCAGAACTCCTGGCCAGCACCGACCATATGGGTTCAAGGGATTCCTCTCAAGGTTCCCCGGATTTTCCTTTCTCTGTTATGGCAGGAGAATTGGAGGAGCCTGAAAAGTCCCCACAGCCACTGAAGGTGGACAACCTTCTGCTGACCCTGAGACTTCATTGGAGTTTGCTGATCTTAACGTGCACAAGGAAAACTTTGGTACCGAGCAGAGAAAAGACCCTACCCTTGCCAGGGCCTGGGAGAATGTAGTAATGTTTAATGATGTACCTGTCGAACCAGGGAACAGGCCCTGTTTTCCTTTTTTCAGCAGCAATGAGAATTTATTGTATCATGTATATAAAAAGAATAATGAAATTTCTGAACAGTTGGTGGTCCCTAAGCCTTACAGACGAGTGGTGCTGGAATTGGCTCATGGACACTTACTAGGAGGTCATTTAGGGGTTGAAAAGAACCACTGAAATGGTGTTACGCAGGTTTTACTGGCCTGGCATATAGAAAGATATTGACAATTATTGTCAATCCTGTCCTGTGTGTCAGATGTCAGCCCCACCACCCCACTTCCGAAGTCATTTAGTGCCCTTACCCATTATTGAAGTGCCCTTTGAGAGCATCGTCATGGACCTCGTAGGTCCACTCCCCAGATCTGCCCAGGGTCATCAACACATTCTTGTAATCATGGATTATGCTACCCGTTACCCCGAGGCAGTTCCCTTACGCACTGCATCCACTAAGAACATTGCTAAGGAGTTGTTCATGATGTTCAGTCACGCTGGGATCCCTAAGGGGGTCCTTACGGACCAGGGCACCCCATTTATGTCACAAATAACTAGAGGGTTGTGCAAGTTATTTAAGGTGACCCAGTTGCGAACCTCCGTATACCACCCTCAAACTGATGGCTTGGTAGAACGCTTCAATAAAACATTAAAGACTGTTAAAAAAGGTTGTGGACAAGGATGGAAAAAACTGTGACTTCTTTATTCCGTACTTGATGTTCGCCATCAGGGAAGTACCCCAGTCCTCTACGGGATACTCTCCGTTTCAATTGCTTTATGGGAGACACCCTCTGGGACTCTTAGACATAGCCAAGGAAACCTGGGAGGGGGAGCAGACACCCCACAAAAGTGTCATTGAGCACATCGCTCAAATGCATGACAGGATTGCAGCGATCATGCCTATGGTAAAAGAACACTTACTGCAGGCCCAGGCAGCCCAACAGAGAATATACAACAGGGGAGCCCGACTCCGTGTCTTCTCACCTGGTGACAGGGTCCTGGTGTTAGTTCCCACTGTTGAGAGCAAGTTCCTGGCTACGTGGCAGGGTCCCTTCGAAGTATTGGAAAGACTTGGGGAGGTAAATTATAAAGTGCATCAACCAGGAAAAAGGAAGCCAGAGCAGATTTACCATATAAATCTGTTAAAGCCCTGGAAGGATAGGCTGGCCTTGACTGCGAGGTCAGTCCCTGTAACATCTAGGGGTACTGAGTCCCCTCTGGTCCCTGAGGTCATGATTCCAGACACCCTGTCTTATTCCCAAAAACAAGAAGCTAGAGAGTTCCAGATAAGGAATAGAGAGAAATTTTCAGAGTTACTTGTTATGACTTCAGCCGTTCAGCATGATATTGTTACTGAACCTGGGGTCCGTGTCAAGCTCAAACCGTACCAAATTCCCGAAGCTAGGAGAAAGGACATTAGTGATGAAGTAAAAAGGATGCTGGAGCTAGATGTCATTGAGGAATCCAATAGTGACTGGTCTAGCCCCATTGTTTTAGTCCCAAAACTGGATGGTGCTTGGAGGTTTTGTAACGACTTCAGAAAACTTAATGCAGTGACAAAGTTTGACATGTACCCAATGCCCAGGGTGGACGAACTTATAGACAGACTTGGCAAAGCCCGCTACCTAACTACTTTGGACTTGACCAAAGGATATTGGCAAATACCCCTGACTGGTAGCGCCAAAGAAAAGACTGCGTTTGTGACCCCAGAGGGTTCATTTCAGTACAAAAAAATGCCTTTTGGGTTGCAAAATGCCCCTGCAACATTTCAGAGGGCCATGGACAGGACCCTAAGACTTCCCCGACAGTATGCAGCAGCCTATCTGGACGATATAGTGGTACATAGTACTGACTGGGAGTCTCACTTAACCCATGTACAGGCCGTTCTTGATTCCCTCTTCAAGGAAGGTTTTACAGTGAACCCTAAAAAATGTGGCATTGGTTTAGAGGAAGCCAGGTATTTGGGCTACACTATTGGTTGTGGAGTCATTAAACCTCAGTTAAACAAAGTAGAAGCCATCCAAGAATGGCCACGTCCTGTAAACAAGAAGCAGGTCAGAGCCTTTCTTGGGATGGCAGGGTACTATAGGAGGTTTATCTAGAATTTTGCAACTCTAGCTGCCACACTGACTGACCTACGAAAGGGAAAGAATCAGTAATGGGAAAATGGCCCCCAATAGCAGAGGAGTCTTTCCAAGTCTTAAAGAAAGCTCTTTGTGCACAGCCAGTGTTGTACTCCCCTGATTTCTCAAAGGATTTCTTGGTTCAGACGGATGCGTCTGATGTAGGTATTGGGGCAGTATTGTCACAGGTACACAATGGGGAAGAACACCTTGTGGTGTAACTGAGCAGAAAGCTTAATGAACACGAGAGAAAGCATGCAGTCATTGAAAAGGAATGTTTAGCCATAAAGTGGGCCTTGGACGCGCTAAGGTACTATCTGTTAGGGCGCCAGTTTGATTTGATAACTGACCATGCTCCTCTGAAATGGATGGCCCAAAAGAAGGAGATTAATATATACGGGTATATACGGCTCTACAAGATTACTCCTTCACTGTAAAACACTGTATAACACAGGCCATGTGTTGAGATGGGGAATGGGGAATGTAGATGCCCTGTCCCGGGTCCACTTCTGTTGGGCCACATGTGTTCCAACCCTGGGGTTGAAACAAGGTGGGGGGGGGGGGTTATGTAGCAGAGCATCCCAGAGAGAGCCAGGAAAAGTCCTGTTTGGGGTTTATACATCCCCCAGGCACCTATCATACACCTTTAGGGATCTCTGATCCATGATCCAGTTCAGATCTTGGTCCTCTCCCCCAGGCCAATTTAAACTCACCTGAGAAAGACAGCCAGTGCTCTCTCAGCCTGGGAAATCAGACAACATTTGTCTATGAGACCAGAAGGTCAGTAATACTGTCACGCCACAGCTAGGTTTTTGTTTTGTTATTATTTCTCCTGCTTGTTTTTCCTTAAAGCACTGTACAGCACTCGTATAAAGACTTGTATATAGCACCAATAAACACCACACTGTTTGTCACTACCTCACTGGAATTTGGATTCTGTGCCTGGAAGACTGCTTATCCCAGGGAGAATTGTACCTACTACCTGTTCCCCAACTTACATTATATATATGTATATATATATATATATATATATATATATATATATATATATATATATATATATATATATATATGTATATATATATTGTTGTATAGAGCAACTTTGGGTGTCAAATGCACTAAGTACATCACATTCCTTATTCTTTTATTCTTATAATATTCAGTTCACAGTAGTACCTTGTAGGTTAATAGCAGGTTTCCTAAGACCAGAATGTTAGGGTTTCTCTGTGTTAAGGTTTGTAATTATATACCATTTAAATATGTTATATTAATTAATGAATATGTTATGAAGACTGTATTACTGACTATGTTATGAAGACTGTATTAATCCACTATCAAAGGTTTGAAAAGATTCTTAGTTACAGACAAATGTAAAGGTTATAATGTGTGTTATGGAATACACTTGCTATAAAACCTAGAGCTCATTACCACTGCAGTTACACCTCAGGCTTGTTAGTACAAACCTATCAGTTCAATAGCATTTATTGACAACATAGCAGGGTCAAGGCCAGTAGACTGACAACAGTAGTGTGAGCTCTTCATTGTTAAATGACAAAGCATTATACATCTGAGACCTATATTGACGAATACTACATTGTATTAATGGCACAGACATTTAACAGAATGCCCTGATCAATTAATCAGCAAAATTAATAAAGAGCCACTAAAGACATTTCCAATTAAATAGTAACAACTAACACAAATAAACTTGGAAGAGGAGGGCAGTACAGAAGAAGAGTTAAATTGCTGTGGATTTTACCCCTTAAACTGTACCTTTAACAGAAGAACTGAGGGGTACAGATTAAATGCTTTCCTAATGCAAAAGGTTCAGTAAGATCAGCCCCTTTTCAAGCACAACTAATTAGAACGTCAGGGCTAATTTTTTTGGTTGTGGTGTGTCACTGACCTGTATGATTGTAGTGCTGCTTTAAAGACCAATTTGCATATATAACTACAGTGGATAGCGCACAAATACAAAAGGAGTGATTTTCAAATATTACAAGGCTACTGAGACCTGAACAAAATGAGAAAAAATGGGGATTTGGTCACACTATATGGCCAAATCGTGCTTAAGCCCACCACTGCGTCAAAGTACCCAATTATCAGTGTGTCCTATACTATCCATAAAATGAAGGATAAATCCCACCACTCTTAACCATGGGAGATACTTACTCCCTACATGGGAGAAATGTGCTAGCTGCAGAAAACACTGCTTAAACTACAATATACAGGGACTCCTCCTATATCTGCTTACTAGTGGACACTGATAATGAAGTACTTGTGTGGGAGATTGGAGCAGGACTCAAGGACTCAATGTGTAACAAACAGACAAAGGGTTGGGGGAGCACACCCTAAACTTGAATTTCTAAAGCTGTTGCTGCGTTAAAGACCAATATGCATATATAACTACAGTTGATAGCGCACAAATGCAAAAGTAAGCCCACCACTGAGTCAAAGTACCCCATTATCAGTGGGTTCTACACTATTCATAAAATGAAGGATAGATCCCTCCTCTCTTAACCATGGGAGATACTTACCCTTTACATGGGGTATATGTGTGTGTGTGTGTGTGTGTATATATATATATATATATATATATATATATATATATTTCTCATGATTCTCATTTTTCAGAGAATTTTAATAACACAAAAACCTTTCTTTCACTCATGGTTAGTGTTTGGCTGAATTCATTTATTATCATTCAACTGTGTTTACTCTTTTTAAATTATAATGACAACAGAAACTACCCAAATGACCCTGATCAAAAGTTTACATACCCTGGTGATTTTGGCCTGATAACATGCACACAAGTTGATACAAAGGGGTTTGAATGGCTATTAAAGGTAACCATTCTCACCTGTGATCTGTTTGCTTGTAATTAGTGTGTGTGTATAAAAGGTCAATGAGTTTCTGGACTCCTCCTGGACAGATCCTTGCATCTTTCATCCAGTGATGCACTGACGTTTCTGGATTCTGAGTCATGGGGAAAGCAAAAGAATTTTCAAAGGATCTGGGGAAAAGGTAGTTGAACTGTATAAAGCAAGAAAGGGATATAAAAAGATATCCAAGGAATCGAGAATGCCAATCAGCAGTGTTCAAACTCTAATCAAGAAGAGGAAAACAAGGGGTTCTGTTGAAACCAAACCTCGGTCAGGTAGACCAACTAAAATTTCAGCCACAACTGCTAGGAAAATTGTTTGGGATGAAGAAACTCAATAGCGTAAAACCATTTAAAATCACTGATTTATTAAAATCATTAAGAAATTTTTCAAGGTGTCATCCTTACCCTAGGGAACAAATTCCTTTTTTCTATGTGTGCCTATGTAACGCTCCTGCGTTTTTGTTATAGGCTGGATTTGCAGCTGCAAAATCTCCACTCAGTAGTCATGTAGAGATGTGTTGAATACCAGATCCAACTCTCCAGGACTCATCACCGTGGGCCTGTCAGCTTCAACATACAGATATATGCACACTCAATTAGATGTTCCTGGAGTGATAGGATGTATATGATAGTATGAAGGTGATGTGCTGAAGGGACAGGTGTGAACAGTGACAAGGATGGTAAGCACTTGATAGGTTTGTACAGAAGAGTTCAAGATGGTATTTAGGAATGCAGATAGGTTAATATCGAGTATGCTAACAGGTGGTGAGGACAGCAGATGACAAATACAGGATAGACTAACCCAGTGCAAGGATAGATAGTAGTAGACAGGAGAGCTAGCAATCTATGCAGCAGTGCAGATGATAGATGGTAGTAGACAGGAGAGCTAGCAATCTATGCAGCAGTGCAGATGATAGATGGTAGTAGTCTCAAGAGCTAGCAATCTATGTAACAGTGCAGATGATAGGATAGTATGGATAGATAGTAACAGTCCTTAATGCAATAGTATTAGTGTAAGTTATGGAGGTTTCCCCTGCGGGGTACTTATCACTATAGTATAGTAGTAGAAGGGTCCGGTGATGAGGAAGTGATCCAGTAGCGAGATACAGGGATCAGTAGCGAGGTTCGGGTCTGAGGAAGTGATCCTGGTAGCGAGATACAGGGATCTGTAGCGAGGTTCCACAGCGAGACACGCTTGTAAGCATAGATGCAAGGCAGGTTGAACGAACATGTGAGTGAGAACGCCGGCGGTTGAAATAGCCGCTCTGCGGCGCTCAGTGATGACAGCATCGGTCTTAAAGGTGTATGCGCACCTACCAGAAGAGAATGGTGGGACGCATACACGGAATGGAAAGTGGAATAAGGGTACCAGAGGTACCAGAACATTACAGCCTATTGCCTCCGGCTGCAAAGCAAAAGCTGCGAAAAGTCCAGGCAAACACGATGATGTCAGCGTCCTAAGCCCCACCCTACCAGTGTCGTCATGCAACGTCCTAATGTATGAATGATGAAACTAGTAGCGTGGAGCTTAGGACGCTTGCCTAACTCGTGCTTGCGGCTTTTGCTTTGCAGCCAGAGGTGATAGGCACACAAGGAAACAAGGTGTTTGTTCCCCAGTGTCGGGATGACACTTGAAAAATGTAAGTGTTCCTAATGCTTTTAATAAATCAGTGATTTTAAATGGTTTTACGCTATGGAAATTCTTCCTTACTCTTTTTAAAACCTCATCATGTAATACCGTGTCTGGGTTGGAAGAGTGATTGGCGAGAGGGTACATCAGAAGCAACAGCGCGGAGATTCTTTCTGTCTGATTTTTTACATAGAGCGATTCTGCTGTATTATAATTTGACCAGCCATTCCTTCTGGTTAGTCAGTTTGGGCGAGTGGTGAAAGAGCACACGGGGTTTTTCTACACGATTAAGATTTCCAGTGCTTGGATCTCTGTTCACCTCTTTTGGACTTTGTGTTTTTGGATCACTTATGATTTTTCTGGATCACTTCATGAACCTAAATAATGAACAAGAAAGCATTTATTTTGCACTAAGCACTTTTTATCATAGTGATAACATACACTGTTTTGCACTTTGTTTAAGCATTTTGCACTCACAGAGATTGTTTGTTTAACAATATGCAGCACTTTTTTTTATATAAATATACATTAATTGATACACTTTTGATATATATTGCATACAATTGTATATAATTGTTGGGTGTATGATACTACACACAGTCTATCGATACACTATTCTTTGAGGGAGTGGGGGTATAATATTAGGTTGTGGAATTATAGATCTGTGCTGCATGTTTCCTTTTTTTTTTCACAATATTTTATATTTATCTGACCATAGAAAATATGTACAAACCACTATGCATTGCCTTTAGCCTTTTTTTTCCAAAAGGGTGAAGCTAATTTATTGTGTTATATCTCAAATGTATTTCTTGACATATTCTGGGGAAAAAAGAACCTTATTGTACAATGTAAATGTGATTCATGTCATTCTGATGGATAATTTTCATTCAGGGATTACCTGAGTATGGAAGTTCATTCTCTAAACTAAATGCTAAAACAGTTTCTCACACAAATCTTTTACAATTCTAGCCAGACTGTACACATATATGCTGGAGAAGACCCGTCTCATCACTCAAGCTCAAGGCCAAAGCAACTTCTTAATATTTTACCTGATGATGGATGGCCTGTCTGCTGAAGAGAAATATAATCTGTATCTCAGGAGCACATCAGCACATAGGTAATGTACACCCTCTTCATGTTTGTCACATACCTGGTAGATGAGCCTGACATGAGGAGGAAGGCCTCTCTTACACCTCTGACTCGGGGGGCCCTTGATAGAGCAGACACTTAGTGCAGGAGTACAGAGTGGCATTAGTGCATATTGGTCTTGATAGCAGTAGGGCTGAACGGACTCTCTGGATCAAGCACGGGAAGACTATCAGTATTCCACAGTGGATGGACACCAGCAAGCAGGACACAGGAGCAGGGTGGCACTGAGGACAGCAGACAGGTACAGGCTGGTACTAGACAGGCAATGAGCAGACGCCAGAGGAATATAGGCAGAAGTTTGCATCAGGCAGTGAAGGAGGGCAAGATCAGTGTCATGTCATACATAGGCAGATGGATCATGTGCAGATGCATAGGCAGGATGGAAGTCAGGATACAGGCCGTGTAGATAATAGATTAATGGAGCAGCAGCAAGGGGCACAGGCAGAAGCAAGGTCAGAGGCAGGCCGGGGTCAGTGCAGGTGGAGTACTGGAGTAGTCAAGACAAGCCAGGTAGGTAGCAGTGGTCAGATGCAGAGTAACAGGTTGCAGATATGCACGGTAATGCTGTAGAAAGACAGCACAGAAGCATAGCACAGGTTTAGTTTAAAAAACCCGCTTGGCACCAATGCAAGCAACAGATGAGCGTGCGTAAGCACGAACATGCATATGAGCACATGCATATTTCTACATGCATGCGAAGGAACACAAATTAGCCTGTGTCTATGCACAGGACGCTGTTCAGAAAAGCCATCTAGCCTGCTAGTATGACCTTCCTGACATTGCCGCCTCCCAATGGATAGCCTCCAGATGCCCTACTGGATTATCTTCTCAGGGTGGGCACGACTGAATATTCGAATACGTCTCTTGACAAGGATATTGTTTTCAGACTCTCAGGAGTTCTATTCAGGGCCATACCCCTTCTATTTATTCAGGTATTAAATTTGATTCCTTCTCTTTCTACAATCCAGAATTACTTCAGCTTCATGTTCCTCTTCCCCATTAACTATTACGGGCTAAAGTGGACTAGTATTTGGGTAAGAAAAGGATCTGGGATTGCAGGCTTCAGTCTTGTTACAGGAAAGACAGAGTGAAACTTGAAAGAACCTGGCAACATAACTGATCCTCCTTTTAACTGGAAATGGCCCCACATATTTTGGTCCAAGGTTCCTTAACAGACAGGCCAACTTTAAGGTTTCTGTAGATAACCACATCTTTTACAAATTTTGCTAATCCCTAATCGCTATGCTGGTTTATTTTTAACATACTGATCTGAGTTTATTCCTGTTGGAGGTTTTGGTTTCACATTTCTTACAAGTTCAGGAGAAAATGACTTGCATACATGATAAAAAATAAATAAATAAATTAACCAGCCAGGACATCTTGTGATTTGTACCAAAGACAAGTGTATTGTTTTCTGTACTGAGCTTGTGTTTTCACATCAAACACTTCTAACTACAAGGTAGCAGTGCCTGTTATACCGATTACATTGTTCCACTGGCCTTTCGTAATAGCATGACAAATGTGAAAACTAAACAAAACGGAGAACTCTGCAGCTTGAAACCTATGATTTTCTTTATTTAGGCAGGCATGCAATTAGCCTAGAATTCGGCTAACACTGGCTGCTTCTATTTATGCACAAAATTGTACGTATTGTAAACAACACGTCATATGTGCAGAAGATAAACATTGCTACTCTGGTAATTTGTAGAAAATCATTGTGTGATGCAAAAGCGTGCTCAGCCATGGATGTAAGGAAATAGATTACTGGTGGCAAGAAAAAGCATTTTTTTTACATTTTCAGTATACTAATAACGTTAAAATTCCTACACAGATATAAAATTACAGACACGGGTTTCTATATATAACAGTTAATAATTGTTGAAATATAAAGCATACATCAATAAGAGTGTTAAAATGGACAACAGACTAAATCATATACAGTAGATGGATATCAGCACTACTCCACATCCACCAATCAGAATCCAACTTTATTATTTAGGTTATTGTTCGAGACAGGCATAAATTTATTTGACAGATGTGATAAACGAGCATCTCTATTATTCTATTATCATTTTTCTGTTTTTGTCTGTATCTGGGGACACTTAGGGAACACGATGTGGCATTTATACCTACCTTATGTTCGTTATATGTTCTCATTCACATATCTATGCTGCATGATACCATATAGTAGGTTTTTTTGTTTTTTTTTTCAAATTTGACTGCAAATGTGAAAATACACTTTAAAAACTCTGTGACTTAAAAAAAAAAAAAAAAAACAGAAAAACAAAATGTTGCTGTACAGTACATGGGCAATGAATGGTCAAACTTGAGAGCATGCAAACAAGCAACACTCCACAGGCAAAAGGACAGGAGGTGATCATGATAATACGGCAAACAGGAAAATGTAACAGTATGTGGCAAAAAATGGGCAATTGTGAGAAGTAAGCTGGCAACTAATGGCCATTTGCTACAATATATAGGTGATAAACTTTCAGTTTTGAAAATACACAAAGAAATATCTGATCCTCACAATATGCTGGCAACAGATGGGCAGTAGTTGCAATATATGGGTAGTGATGAGTGAACTGGGAAAATCTCACTTCACTTCACATTTGTTGAACATTACAAAACCTGTAAACCTCAAACAGCGCTGAACCCCACTGAAGTCTATAAAACTATTTTTTTCTGGTAATTTTAGGGCCATTTTGCAAGCTTTTAGGTAGTAATGGGGCATGCTTTGCTAGGCACTGCCATGAGGGATATGTACCAATGTAAAACAGGTTTTTATGAAATACACTTCAGTGAAAAGAGGGGATTTTAATACAGCTTCAAGGGCAACATTAAAATTACACAAATAATTTGGGGGCTTGTTTACACTACTGTGTAAACTACACTACTGTTTACACAGTGCCTGGCATTATCCCACACTGGATAAATGGCGATCTCTGCAAGGGGACATAGAAAACATAGAAAAGAACAGACAATGCAAAGTGTTTAGTGCATGGGCATTGTGAATGAGATCTTAAAAAAAAAGCTTATGGACTGCCTTAACCACTTCAACTCTGGACTGCCTTAACCACTTCAGCTCCGGAAAGGTTTACCCCCCCCCCATGACCAGCCCATTTTTTGCGATACAGCACTGCATTACTTTGAATGACAATTGCGCGGTTGTGCAATGCTGTACCCAAATACAATTTATGTCCTTTTTTTTTCTAAAAAAAAATATCTTTCTTTTTTCCCACAAATATAGATTTCTTTTGGTGGTATTTGATCACCTCTGCGATTTCTATTTTTTGCACTATAAACAAAAAAGATAGACAATTTTGAAAAAATACAATACTTTACTTTCTGCTATAAATCATACGCAATAAATTATTGTAAAAAATCTAATTTCATTATCAATTTGGGCCAATATGTATTCAGCTACATATTTTTGGTTAAAAAATCCCAATAAGCATATCATTGTTGGGTTTGCAGTCTACAAACTATGGGATATATTTTTGGAATTTTTTTTTTTTTTTTTTACTAGTAATAGTGGCAATCAGCTAATTATACCGGGACTGAAATTGCGACAGACAAACCGGACACCTGAGTGACACTTTTGACACTTTCTGGGGACCAGTGAAACTAATACAGCAATCAGTGCTAAAAAATATGCACTGTCACTGTACTAATAACACTGGCAGGGAAGGGTGTTAACAGGGGCGATCAAATGGTTAAATGTGTTTCTAGGGAGTGCTTGCTAACTATGTGGGGGGTGCTTGTACCGTGGGAAGGCAGAGATCCGTGTTTATCCGTGTTTTCAGAAACACAAGATCACTGCCTTCCTTTGTTACAGAACGGCAATCTGCTTTCTTTACATTTAGATACAGTAGTGAATTTACATTTACATTTAGATACAGTACTGAATTTACATTTACATTTAGATACAGTACTGAATTTACATACAGTAGTGAATGTGGCAAAGCTTCACTTTGTAAAGAATACCCAATCAGTTGCAAGGAAAATAGAAAAAAAAAAAATTTTTGCTTGAACATGCTCGGATGATGGAAATCAGGAGAGCTTCACCGCATTCACTCAGCTCTGGGGAAAGTAAGTGCAACTGCACTTGCAAAGTGCACATTCTATTACATTTTTGTAAATCAACCCCTTAGAGTCCATTGTACTACTGAAAACCCACCTTAATTTTGCATTCTTTTGTCTACATTGCTAAAACATCCACATTTTTGTAAAGAATTTGGGAAAGCATGAAACCTCAATTTTACTTATTCCTAGATAAGATAAAAATCCATTTACAAAAAGTAAACGATTCAGATATATGGATACATGTGTAAACATTTAGTCACATTTGCTTTATTTATAAAGTTGTAAATGTGCATAGTCAGTGACTGTTGGGGGAATATTTAAATGGAAGATATTGTGTTTTTTTATTCATTTTTTTTTTCTGCTCACGGCTAGAAAATTACATAAACATTTTTATTCTGTTTTACACATATCAAATTTATTCATCGCCATTTGCACCCAGCAGGTGAGCTTTTGTTGCTTTATATTTTACACGGTTTCAGCACATGGAGCATTAATTTTTTTTAAAAAGCTAACCTCTATAAAAGATGCTTTACATGGTTGGTTGAACCACATTTACATTGTATGCTCATTTGAAAAAATAATTTTAATTCTCTGCACCCAGTCTTGTAATCCAAGCACCACTGTCACACAGCTTAGCCCGGTGTGAAACCTCCATCACAGCTACAGGACTATGGGAGAACCCAGCCACCCCTCAGCTTGCTGACAAGGAAGAAAAAAAGGAGCATAATGATGATGTCATCCCTCTGCTCACCCTGTTCTTGCCTCCTGTCATTATATTCAAAATACCTGGGTTTTTGGCACTCTCAGTGATCAGGATGAACCACACTTCAACTTTCATACCTGTTCACACCCTTTGGACCAGGGAGATTGTGTACATTTCTGCTCTGGGCCTATTTATTCAGAAATCACTTGTCATTACTTAAGTAGAGTGCTCTCCAGTTTCAGAGCTGTGGGCACAGCCTCTGATGTTAACCAGTCTCAACGATTCAGACTATGAGTAAACCTCTGGTCATGGCAAGGCTAACCTGTAATGTGACCCTTAGGCACTGTGCTGTGTATTGTGGCACTTTCCAGACCTTGAGTACTATGTTAGCCTCAGAGTGCTTGACAGGTTGAGACCCGTGGCTCTGCCTCTGGTGTTACCTAGTCCCTGAGTATGGAAAGTTGAATCACTGAAAGCTAAACTCATAATAAGTACTGTTAGGCACCATTTTGTAATGGTAACATTTAAGGCAGAAGGAACAGAGCACTGGTGCTATCCAGTCGCCTCTTGCTCCAACCTTTTCAGCCTTGAGCAAGCGACTTTACACTGCCGCTCTTGCCTTTCCAGGGCTTTGTGGATTCGCCATTCTCTGGCCTTAAGCCGCTGCTTACTTTCAGTGACTCGGTCACTTCCTGCCATCTATGAACTGCCTCAGCTTTAGCTGCTTGGGTTTGTGAATAAGTGGGGCCTTTCCTTTCCTTCCCTGTGGTATAGGTGATGTCCACTTCATGGTGCAAAATATCTCTTAATAGACTTACAGAGGAAAGGCTCACTGCATCTGGTTACTTCAACCCATACTACTCCATTGTGGATAGGTGTGGTTTCTCAGTTTCCCAAGAAGGGTCCAATGCCAGCAATCTTAATCATGGGAACCATATAATTATAGGGTTTTCCTCATCAAAGTCTTAAATAGTTTCAAAGCATGACACTGAGACTTAACATCTGTCCAAAAGTCCTTTAATATCAATTTTTTTACAGGTTAGTGCTCAATTAGTGCATCAATCTGCCCACAGGGCTTCCTAATGTGTTCTGATAACTTCCACAATTAAAAATTTTTTTTATCCCAGTGTGCCCTACCTCCAAGTGTGCCTGAGGCCCCTATTGCTATCTCTAAATCCGAGTCTTCACAGCCTTTTTATGAAAAGCCTGCATTTTAGCAGGATCTGTACAAATCAACCTTATACTTCTTTATACTGTGATTGATTCATCGTGTTCTGCCCTGCAATTTAAGGATCATCCAGTTGTTCAAGGCATAGGGTCTTTTAGAACTGTTGCTTCTAAGGCCTTTCCAATACACTCTATATAAAAATCCTTCCTCTAGGGAGCAACCCGTGAAATCATGAATTACTCCTGACCATGTGAAGGAGCTTTGTCCCTTTTGAAAGGGAGTTTATTGATAAGTGATACATTTTATAAAACAGGTGGATGGTGTTTTTACCTTAAGGGATTATACTGACTATCAGTTAAATTCCTAACTTAGGTCTCAGTTTTAGTTGCCTGGGATAACTGTAGGTCCCTTATTGGGGTTGCCTCCGTATCATCGAATTCTTACCATTGTTGTTCAACTCTCCTAAATGAAACCACTCCATTCCGAGGTTAAACCCTCATGTTCTGGAGCTTTTGGATCAATTTGTTTGAAACCCTTTTCGTTCAGCTGTGATGATCTCTTGCAAGTCTCTAAACTGGTATCTTGCATAGACGTTATGTCTGATTAGATATGTAGGGTTCTTTGGCTTCGTACATGGCATTACAAAGATACACAACATTTCATGTAATCACTTACTAAGGGTATGCTTCTCTTTAGTATCCTTGTCACTGTTATTTCTAATACCTCCAGTGCTCGGAATGTGTACCTGCCTCAACGCTGGAGATTTTGGGACAGGTCAGAGGATACTCATGCTTCCTTTACTACTACAGTAGCATTATATAAAGCTTTAGCCAGCTGTCTGGATTCTGCACCTTTTACTAACACTATATGCCTGTCTGACCAATGTGATCAAAGATATGCATCAAATGCTATGAGCATCTGCAAACTTCTCCAAGCATCATGTCTTTTTTAAATACCTTTATTTCAGCTCATAGAAAAGTAGCTGTGTATGTTTTTTTATCTCACTGTGCTAAAAGTACATAAGCTGACAGTAATACCATGAAGTACATAGCCACAAATTCAGTGGAAAAAGGTTAATAATTACTACTGCTGACAGTTAAAGTGAGGGCACTAATGGGAGCAAGCACAAACTGCTGACACTGTCACATCTGTGTCTGACAATACCCCTTGTAAGACCTTTTCAAATGTTTAAAGACTAAAAAGATTTCACTATATGGAAAGCTAAGGTTTTTGCCTAAAGAAATGTTTTAAACAATTTTAGGAATGCAAGGTTTTTGGTTCCAAATATCATCTAACTTTTAAATGCAATATAAATAAAACTAGCCTAGTGGTGTTAGGTTAGTGTTGGAGATTTAGAAAAACTGTTAATTGTCCATTCCTGTCAAAATCACACATTTATTTATTAACTTGGGTCTAGCACATATGGAGTTGAAGATAGCTACCATGCTAAATATTTATACTATAAAGACCCCACTGCTGGATAATAATAGGGGGTATCAATATCACTGTGGAAGTTACATGTACAATCCTGCTTCAGACATACACTCTGCATGAGCTTCTGTTCTTTGAGTTTTGTTAATATTTCAGGATTAGAGTTTGGCTAAGCACCAGCACTATTCAGTTTGCACCAGAACTCCCGAACATGTGAAAAGTTCAAACCCAAGCCACATACTCAAAAAAGTCTATCCTCTATGGGACCTGAACTTGAGAAATCAAAAGTCCCCATTTTGAATTCTTATATGCAAGTTATTGGTCATAAAAAAGGGTATGGGGTTCTGGGTACTGCCCTAGGGGACATGTATCAATGCAAACATTTTTTTTTAAATGATCATTTTTACAGGAGCAGTGATTTTAATGATGCTTAAAATGAAACAATAAAAATGTAAGATTCCTTTAAATATAGTGCTGGGGGGGTCCCCTTAGTCTGCCTGTAAAGTGGCACATCTGTACCATGTAGAGAACCTGCTGCTGCAAAACAAGAATGACATTAAAATTACCAGCAATACAATACCATTGCAATACAAAAATGCAAAAAATAAATGGTGTGGGGGTTTCCCGTAATCCATACCAGGCTCTTTTTCGAGCCTGCAGTAAGGAAAGGAGAGGGACAAGTGAGCCCCCCCCCCCCCCCGAACAAAAAGGCAGTTTTTGACAATCCCTTTATTAAAAATAAAGAATAAAAGTTCAGATCCAACGTCAATCATGCCGCCCGCCACCACTGCCCGACCCAAAAAAAACCCTCTGCCCATGACAAAGGCTATCCGCCAACTACCTGCTCTGCCGTTTGACAGGTATTTTAAAGGTAAGGGGCAGGGCCACCTGGCGACATCACCTAGTGGCACTGCCCCCATGT
This sequence comes from Pelophylax lessonae, assembly GCF_965119305.1. Lineage (NCBI taxonomy): Eukaryota > Metazoa > Chordata > Amphibia > Anura > Ranidae > Pelophylax > Pelophylax lessonae. The sequence goes on along the minus strand of NC_138769.1, from coordinate 473,394,100 downwards.
GAAATCACCGACTGGTGCATGCTGGCTCAGTGATGTCACAAGGGGGCGGTGTCACCAGGTGATGTCGCCAGGTGGCTCGTCCCTTACCAATACAAGAACTGTCAAATGGCGGAGCAAGTAGTCAGCAGTTAACCTTTGTTGCGGGTTGAGCTTTTTTTCTTTTTTCAGGTCCGGCAGTGTTGGCGGGCATCGTGATTGCCTATGGATCTACATCGGGGGACATTGTTTTTTTATTTTTAATAAAGGAATTGTCAAAAACTGTGTATGTTTTTATTTCTTTTTGATACTTTTTTGGTGAATTAGTAGAAGTATAATGTACCTCTACTCATTCACATGGGGGTCCAGGATTTGGGGGCCCCCTGTTAAAGGGAGCTTCCAGATTATGACAAACCCCCTGCCCGCAGACCTTCACAACCACAGCCCAGGGATGTGGGGAAGAGGCCCTTGTCCCCATCAACATGGGGACAAGGTGCTTTAGGGTGGGGGAGCAGAGGCCCTCCTGCCCAAAAGCACCCCCCATGGTGACGGCATGTAGTGTGGTATGGTTAAGGAGGGGGGCTGCTCACTTATTCTCTCCTCTTTCCTAGCCTGCCAGGCTGCATGCACGGAAAAGGGTCTGGTATGGATTTAGGGGGGACCCCAAGGCATTTTTCTTAATCTTGGCGTGGGGGTTCCCCTTAAAATGCATACCAGACCTAAGGGGCTTGTATAGATTTTTGGGGGGGACCCTACTCTGCATTTTTAACATTTCCCTATAGCCAGCAATGTTTTTTTTTTTCATTCATCTGTCAGTGGGTAAGCTCATTGACAACTAATGACTCATTAGCTGTTAGGGATGCCACGGCCAGCTTCCCGGCCTGCTTCTTAATAACCAGCTATTTACTGTGCCCTGATTGGGCAAAGTTTTGTCCGATCGGGGTTTAGAATGTACTGTGCAGCATGCAGTGCATTGTGGGCAAATATCCTGCCGAGCACCCCACAAATTTGGGGGTTCAAGGAATGGGCGAACAGGTGATGTTCTGGCTGAACTTTTGCTCAGCCCTAACTTCTCACCCAACAGTTTAGGATACATGATAAAACAAAGAAAATGTTTGCTTTTATTCTTAATTATTCTCTGGGACAGAGACCAGTGCGTGCTGAATGTAAAAATATACATATTTGTCTCATGTAGTAGTAAATATATCAATAAACCACAATATCTTGGTGGTTTTCCAAAGATGTTCATTATGTTATTTTTCTCTGCACAGGTATCTGAATCAGACTAAGCCAGAGGAGCTGCACAGCACACAAAACAGAGAGAAGTTTGCAAACTTCAAACAAGCGCTGAATGCACTGGGGTTCAATAGTCTTGTAAGTCAAATTTGTATGACTCTTACTGTATAAATGAAAACAAATTATGTATGTAAAAGATTCCATATTAATCAGGTGTTAGCTTTGAAGTATTCAGTTTGTTTGTTTTCTAGGTAGGAAAAATTCAGCTGCAGTTCTGTTGATCCGAGCTCAAGAACCTATGAATTTAACCAAACACAGCAGACATGAGAATATTTCTTGATTTTGCATAATGTTATACTAGATAGTATGAGGTATATTGGCCTTGATCAAGGTCAAGGTCCTGGTCAAGGCCCCTAATACGTCCAGCTTCAGCTAATCAAGTGGACTTAAAGTAAAAAAAAAAAAGAAGATTTGATATCTAGTGACATCTAGTGAGGTTTATTTTGTAGACGGTTCCTTGACAAACCTGCATCTTTTGCGTGAAAAATGCAGTGTAGATTCTGGCATGTGACTGTGGCTAGTGTGCCTATTGTGCCTAGTCATTTCTCTGTCTAAAACTTCATAGCAGTTAATTTTTTTTTTTTTTTTTTAAGATACTGCTGCATTTTACTGCTAGTCTTATGAGATTTGGGGTGAGAATTGATGATGTTAATGCTCTGGTGCTCACTTTTCTGGCTGTAGAGGGATCGTTAACTGAGGAATGGAACTGCCCTATTACATACCTGACTCCTTGCAAAGAATTTGTAATTACCACAGAAAACTTTCCTTGAGGAAACACAACACTACACAACTAGAGTTGAGCGGACACCTGGATGTCCGTGTTCAGCAGGTTCGGCCGAACTTGAAAAAAAAGTCCGGGTCCGTGTCTTGGACTTTTTCCGAACTTTACCCGGACACCGAACCCCATTGAAGTCAATGGGGACCCGAACTTTCAGGCACTAAAATGGCTCTAAAACACCAATGGAAAGGGCTAGAGTGCTGCAAATGGCAGCAAAACGTAGTTAAGAGCATGGCAAGTGCTCTTAAAAAATTCCCCTTTAACTTAATTTTTTAATAGCAGATTAGAACAGCAATCTGTAGTAAAATATAGCTGAACGCTGCACACAACAGACTGATAAAAATAGAGATTTTTTTCCTCCTCAGTGGGCTCAAGTGAGGGCAAAAAGATTGTTCACTGCACCACCCCCCACACAGCAAAATCGATGTATACTGTCCCTGCCTAACCTCTCCAGCCTGTCCCTATAATGCTCAAAAAGATCGTTCACTGCACCACCCCCCACACAGCAAAATCGATGTAGACTGTCCCTGCCTAATCACTCCAGCCTGTCCCTAAAATGCTCAAAAAGATTGTTCACTGCACCACCCCCCACACAGCAAAATCGATGTAGACTGTCCCTGCCTAATCTCTCCAGCCTGTCCCTAAAATGCTCAAAAAGATCGTTCCCTGCACCATCCCCCACAAAGCAAAATCGATGTAGACCAGGCATCACTAAATGGCGGCCCGCGGTCCGTTTCCGGCCCCCCTCCTTCCCCCTCCCGGACTGCAGCTGTCTCGCCATTTATCAGCCTGCTCTCCTTTCAGCTGTGATGATTTCTTTGCAGAGCCGACAGCGTGAGGCAGGACAGCTCTGAAGGGAGGGCGGGAACTGCCCGAGGTAAACAGCCAGTGATTGGTTGCCAAGATGAATGGCAGTCTAAGCAACCAATCACCATCTTGCAGCTTCCTTCCTCCAGACCTGCTATGCCTCGAGTTCTCCTGGCTGTGTAAGGTAGGGGAGACGTAATGTAGGAAGGGGGAGAGACACTGAGTACAGCAAAGAAGAGTACTCTAATGTGTGGGGGGGCTATGTACTCTAATGTGTGGGGGGGCTATGTACTATAATGTGTGCGAGGGCTGTGGGCTCTGATATGTGTGTGTGGGGGCTGAGGACTCTGATATGTGTGTGTGGGGCTGAGGACTCTGATATGTGTGTGTGGGGGCTGAGGACTCTGATATATGTGTGTGGGGCTGTGGACTCTGATATGTGTGTGTGGGGCTGAGGACTCTGATATGTGTGTGTGGGGCTGAGGACTCTGATATGTGTGTGGGGGCTGAGGAATCTGATATTTGTGTGTGGGGGCTGAGGACTCTGATATGTGTGGGGGGCTGTGGACTCTGATATATATGTGTGTGGGGGCTGAGGACTCTCATATATGTGTGTGTGGGGCTGAGGACTCTGATATGTGTGGGGGGCTGTGGACTCTGATATATATGTGTGTGGGGGCTGAGGACTCTGATATATATGTGTGTGGGGGCTGAGGACTCTGATATGTGTGTGTGGGGGCTGAGGACTCTGATATGTGTGTGTGGGGGGCTGTGGACTCTGATATATGTGTGTGGGGGCTGAGGACTCTGATATATGTGTGTGGGGCTGAGGACTCTGATATGTGTGTGTGGGGCTGAGGACTCTGATATGTGTGTGTGGGGGCTGAGGACTCTGATATGTGTGTGGGGCTGAGGACTCTGATATGTGTGTGGGGCTGAGGACTCTGATATATGTGTGTGGGGGCTGAGGACTCTGATATTTGTGTGTGGGGACTGACGACTCTTATATTTGTGTGGGGCTGAGGACTCTGATATGTGTGTGGGGCTGAGGACTCTGATATGTGTGGGGGGCTGTGGACTCTGATATATGTGTGTGGGGGCTGAGGACTCTGATATATGTGTGTGGGGGCTGAGGAATCTGATATTTGTGTGTGGGGGCTGAGGACTCTTATATTTGTGTGGGGCTGAGGACTCTGATATGTGTGGGGGCTGAGGACTCTCATATATGTGTGTGGGGGCTGAGGACTCTGATATGTGTGTGGGGCTGAGGACTCTGATATATGTGTGTGGGGGGCTGTGGACTCTGATATATGTGTGTGGGGGGCTGTGGACTCTGATATGTGTGGGGGGCTGTGGACTCTGATATATGTGTGTGGGGGCTGAGGAATCTGATATTTGTGTGTGGGGCTGAGGACTCTGATATGTGTGTGTGGGGGCTGAGGACTCTGATATATGTGTGTGGGGCTGAGGACTCTGATATGTGTGGGGGGCTGTGGACTCTGATATATGTGTGTGGGGGCTGAGGAATCTGATATTTGTGTGTGGGGCTGAGGACTCTGATATGTGTGGGGGGCTGTGGACTCTGATATATGTGTGTGGGGCTGAGGACTCTGATATGTGTGTGTGGGGGCTGAGGACTCTGATATATGTGTGTGGGGCTGAGGACTCTGATATGTGTGTGGGGCTGAGGACTCTGATATGTGTGTGTGGGGGCTGAGGACTCTGATATATGTGTGTGGGGGCTGAGGACTCTGATATATGTGTGTGGGGGCTGAGGAATCTGATATTTGTGTGTGGGGGCTGAGGACTCTTATATTTGTGTGGGGCTGAGGACTCTGATATGTGTGGGGGCTGAGGACTCTCATATATGTGTGTGGGGTCTGAGGACTCTGATATGTGTGGGGGCTGAGGACTCTCATATATGTGTGTGGGGTCTGAGGACTCTGATATGTGTGTGGGGCTGAGGACTCTGATATATGTGTGTGGGGGGCTGTGGACTCTGATATGTGTGTGGGGCTGAGGACTCTGATATATGTGTGTGGGGGGCTGTGGACTCTGATATGTGTGTGGGGCTGAGGACTCTGATATGTGTGGGGGGCTGTGGACTCTGATATATGTGTGTGGGGGCTGAGGAATCTGATATTTGTGTGTGGGGCTGAGGACTCTGATATATGTGTGTGGGGCTGAGGACTCTGATATGTGTGGGGGGCTGTGGACTCTGATATATGTGTGTGGGGGCTGAGGACTCTGATATATGTGTGTGGGGGCTGAGGACTCTGATATGTGTGTGGGGCTGAGGACTCTGATATGTGTGGGGGGCTGAGGACTCTATGTGTGGGGGCTGAGGACGCTGATATGTGTGGGGGCTGAGGAGTCTATGTTGGGGGCTGAGGACTCTGATATGTGTGGGGGGCTGAGGACTCTGATATGTGTGTGGGGGCTGAGGACTCTGATATATGTGTGTGGGGGCTCAGGGCTCTGATATGTGTGTGGGGCTGAGGAGTCTATGTGTGGGGGCTGAGGACGCTGATATGTGTGGGGGCTGAGGACTCTGATGTGGGGGGAATGGGGGTTAAGGCTGAGTACTGTAATGTCGGGGGGGGTGAATACTGTAATGGGGAACTGAGGACAATGTGGGGGAGCTGAGTACTGTGATGAGGGGCTGAGGCAGAGGCGTAACTAGAACCTTCAGGGCCCCGATGCAAGAAACCATGAAGGGCCCCCCAGACCCCTGGCCGGGCCCTTCCCTTCAAGCCCGGGGCTCTTCCCACTAATCCTGGGGCTCTTTACTCTCATTGCATGGCCTTTTATTATGGTCCCGCATCAGGATCCTTTCACAAGTTCTGCAGTGGGCCCCCTTCCTGCAATCTTGGGGTCTCCCCACAGTGGTGAAATGCCAGGGCCCGGTCGCAAGTGTGACCTTTGAGATCCTAGAGGTTCACCCACTGTTTTGCTACCGGGCCCCCTGGAGCATGGGGCCCGGTAGCGATTGCAACCCCTGCAACCCCTGTAGTTACGCCCCTGGGCTGAGGATAGTAATGTAGGGGAGTGGGGTTCTGTAATGAGGGGATAAGAAGGGTGTTGATGTTAAGGCGGTATGATAACACAAAGGGGATCTTGGTGAAGGGAAGGGAACTGTGATGTGCAGTGGACAATGTGGAATAGATGTAAGGATGGGATTGTGATATGGGGCTCAGTGTCACAGGTAGGTCAGCCCATTCATTTTAATGGGCTGCACTACCCATGTGAAATGCAGGAAAACAAGTCCCTGACCCTTTTTTTAAATTGCGCAGTACCAAGCTGTGCTGAAGTGTGGCGTGTTCCTCTGCGGGCCGGGAACATGTGCAGTTTCATCTGCATTCCCCAGCTGCAGAGATGGGACCGCCTAGGAGAGGGTGCTGTAATGTAAAGGATCTGAATCAAATCACAAACATGATTCGGACCTCCGCTAGAAGAAGATTTTACTAAGCGGACCTCCATGAATTTTAATTCAGTACCCCTGATGTAGACTGTCCCTGCCTAATCTCTCCAGCCTGTCCCTAAAATGCTCAAAAACTTTCCCTGCCTATGCTCCGACCTGTCCCTGCATTCTTTTTGGACACAATTTTTCACTGTCTGTCCCTAATCAGCAGCAGCCAGCACGTATGATGTGTGCTCTCTCCCTAAACTACAGCAGAATGACGCACCGCGCTGTGACTCTCAAACTTATAAAGACATGGGTCACATGCTTCAGATGGCCAATCACAGCTACTAATACATTAGTAGGCATGGCTGGGATGGCGCACACTAGTTAAACGCTTGTTGATTGGCTGTTAAAAGCCCGCCATTAAAAGCGCGCCATTACATACAAAACAGGAAATAAAATGACCGAACACGGATTTTAAACCCGAACATACAGTAAAGTTTTCGGGTCCGTGTTCGGGTAACAAAAATCCAATTATTCAGTACGAACCCGAATAATACAGTCCGTGTTCGCTCAACACTATACACAACACTTTATCACCACCTTCATCAACACTCACTTATGCTGAGGCAATGAAACAACAGTAATCAAGGGCATATAGATAACATACAGTAAATATGGATAAATCAAAAGATAACATTTCTTGAGTGTTTGCATTCAAAAAGATACATACGTTCAGGTGTAATGGATTAAGGGACATTGTAGTTTTTTGCAACAGGTGCAATGCATGCACACCAATGAGATGGGACTTAGCGGGAAGGGATGAAGTTTAGAACAATCGTGAAAATCCGTTCTTTTTTTCTCCCTCCTTTTTGACTGAAAAAGTTAAGTTTTACTTTATTCACCACAAACTACTTTGCCAAATGAACATTCACAAATGAACAGCTTCTACTTGTTTGGAAAATCAATCTAAAGCAATTTAGGACAGTCTAGTATTATTTCTGATGTGTATAACTAAAATTAACTCTTCATATTACTCCAAAACTAAAGCTTAAACTCCAGCCAGAATTAAGCTATTTTTCTACCAATAAAGCTTATTTCTGTTTTTTGTTATGCGATAATCCTCTTTATAATTATATAAAGCATCCACTTGTTAAAATGTTTTTCAACTATTTAGATATATTGCTACCATGATAACACCAATTTTTGTTCTTATGTGTGATATATTTTTATTGCAGCACCAAACAGTTGATGCTTACAAACAAATGCTTGGGCGCTTGCATGACATAAAATGAATCTGCTTGTGTCCATGTAGAACTCGTCAACATCATAGAACTATCTTGTAAAAGCATAGGCTAACGCATTCCGAGGTTTCCCCGAAGAGGGAACCCGTGAAACGTGTTAGCCTATGCTTTTACAAGATAGCCCTATGATGTTAACAAGTTCTACATAAACACAAGCGGATGAATTTTATGTTATGCAATGACCCAAGCATTTGTTTATGAGTAAGATTCTTACCTCTGATCTACCTATTAAAGACATACATTGAGGATAATGCACTAGGCCAGTGATGGTGAACCTTCGCACCCCAGATGTTTTGGAACTATATTTCCCATGATGCTCATGCGCTCTGCAGTGTAGTTGAGCATCATGGGAAATGTAGTTCCAAAACATCTGGGGTGCCAAGGTTGGCCATCAGTGCACTAGGCCCACGCACCTTCTATTTTCTTCTATATCCCCAGTCTTTGGAAACCAGTGGGGCATGTGTTATCCACTTAGATGTGTCAGAAGAGGAGCTTATAATTGCAGTAGGGCCCACTGCACAGCGCAGGAGTTTGAACAGTGTGTTATTGTATCTGAACCAAACAATTTATATCTCTTTGTTCAGTACACATATCACATTATAAAATCATTAAAAGAAAGCTGAATCATATGACAGATGCATTCTGAAAACATTCTGAATTCATCTGACAAATAGATTGATAGGAGAAAAACATCCTTTAAATATTCAGAGAGGAATGTAGTGTATAATTTATTTCCTAATATGAGCGAATCCACAACACACTTTGAAGCTGGTTAAAGCTTTAGAATTCATTTGTGCTGACACATTTTTTTGTTAAATAAATTCATAATATATTATTAGTAATTTTTTTTATTATTTAAAGGTGAATAAAGCTCAAAAGAAGGCAGTATACTAAGTTCTGTTAAAATTTGTGATATATATTTCTTGAGTAATAGTGCTTTTATGCTGGTTCAACTTTTGATCATTTGTTGCATAACCCTCATGTATTCTTTCTAATATCATATCTTTCAATATCGCACTAAGCTGATATATAAAAGTAAACAATCTTAAATAATGATCCATGAATTGGTTTGAAAACCAGATCAAACTAGCTGGTGAATCTGTGCATTGTGATTATGTTTGATTCTCTTAAATACAAATTTGTCCAATCTAATCAACTTTAAATCACTATTCCTGTATTCTTGAAGTGCCTGCATACATGTGTGTTTGCATTGAATCACATATGTGCGTGTTTGCATTGAACTGCATACATGCGTGTTTACATTTTACTGCATACATGCGTATTTGCATTGAATTGCATACATGTGTATTTGCATTGAACCGTGTACATGCGTGTTTGCTTTAAACTGCGTGTTTGCATTTTTTCTGCGTACATGCATGTTGGCATTTAACTGCATAGATGCATATTTGCATGGAATTGCATACATGCGTATTTGCATAGACCTGCATACATACATGCGTATTTGCATAGCACTGCACATATACAGTACATGCGTATTTGCATTGAACTGCATACTTATATAAAGTGCATGAACTGCAAGAATGCATACTTATATACTTGAACAACTGTATATCTGGGTGCCCACATAACGGCATACTTGAGTATCTGCGTAATTACATACCTATGTGGTTGCATAGGGGTAGACCAATGTGATTTTGGGCCTGCATCCTTAGGGGATTGCGTATTAGGTTTTTGGCAAATATAGTTGCTACAATATTTACCTGTTATATGAGTTAAATGGCTCCAGAATGTGGGGGGGGGGGGCAGGTGCACCGCCCTCATGGCCAGTGATCTGGCTATGCACATATCTCCCAATGGACCAGTGGTATCAGGTGTATCTGAGCCACTGTGATGTTTGGCATTGCAGTGATTCTTGATGCATTAGAATGTCATTAGGAGAGTTTAGCAGAGCTGCAATGAAATAAGGCTGCATCACCCTGAACCCACCTGATCTCATTTGATCTCGGAGCCTAAACAGGATCGAGCCTGGTTTTTACTTGGATTTGGAGAATGCCCGTGAATACCAGGTGCTGTAAGCTTTTCCCCTCCAGAATGAGAGAGGCATCTGAGGCTGCTGTGTTTTGAGAGTATCTTGGGCCAGAGGATATTAGGGCAGTCTCTGAGGTGGTTCAGTCCGTCTTTAGCCGACAGAAACCTGGTAGGTTAAGTACACCTCTTGGGACCTTCTGGGTACACCACAGAGTCATCAGCCTTTTGCCTTGTATTGGTTTTTGGAGTAGAAGTTATGGGCTCATTATTGTAAAAACTCAATCTGTAGCAGCCCCAAAATTATAAGGTCTATCTTACATCTCAAGGCACTAGACAAATTTGTAAACATCTTTCTGTTCAGATGGGGTCGGTCCAATCAGTCATGACCTCTCTGCAAGATGTAGATTTTGGGTGTCCGTAGTCATCAAGGATGTATATCTTCATGTGCCAGTTTTTTTCCAAAGGTTTCATTTTGTGACATTGCCCTTCTGGCTGGCCACAGCCCCTAAGGCCCCTTTCACACATACGGTCCGTTCAGTTCTTCAGTTCAGTCACGTCAAAATGTATCAGTTTTCTATCCGTTTTTCATACATTTTTCATCCGTTTTTCGTCAGTTGTTATCCGTTTTTCGTCAGTTGTTATCCGTTTTTCATCCGTTTTTCGTCAGTTGTTATCCGTTTTTCATCCGTTTTTCGTCAGTAGTTATCCGTTTTTCATCCGTTTTTCGTCAGTTGTTATCTGTTTTTCATCCGTCATCTGTTTTCCATCTGTTGTCATCCATTTTTCATCTGTTTTCATCCGTTTTTCATCCGTTGTCATCCGTTTTTCGTCCGATCCGTTTTTTTGACTGATGAAAAATAGGGCATTCATCCGTTCAAAAAAACGGACATTGACGGAAGCGGATGAAAACGGATGTTAACTGATGATCATCCGTTGTCATCCGTTTTTACATAGAGATACATTGATGCCCGTTTTTCATCCGTCAACGGATGGATGAAAAACGGACAAACGGACAGCATGTGTGAAAGGGGCCTAAGGGTTTACAAAGCTCCTATCCTCAGTACTGGACTCACTGAAGAAGTAGGGGGTGTCAATCTCAAGATACCTCAATAATCTTGCTCAGGGAGCAGTCGATTCCAGATTTAAAGCGAAATATAGGAAGCAAAGAATATCCTTTAACATGTCTCTGCAGGAGGAAATTATATCTATGTTGAAACCGTTCCCTAAGTACAGTTCTACTCCAGGTCTTTTTTTTTTTTTTTTTTTACAATCGCTTTGGCAAGAAAGGTGTCAGAGTTGGTAGCTCTTTCATGTAAGGAGCTGTTTTTGGTCTTGCATTGGATCTGCCAGTTAATCAAAAACAACCAAATAAAATAAGTAAATACAAAATGATCATTCCTTTATAGACCAACTTTGTATTGCATCAGTAGTATCTTGTTTTGTAAGTTTGTCTCTGCATATTTCTAATTGCTCCCCTAAGTTATTTGTTATACTACCTAATGCACCCTCATACAGTATATCACAAATGTGAGTACACCCCTCACATTTTTGTAAATATTTTATTATAACTTTTCATGTGAGAACTCTGAAGAAATGAAACTTTGCTACAATGTAAAGTAGTGAGTGCAGAGCTTGTATAACAGTGTAAAGTTGCTCTTCCCTCAAAAAAATTAAACACACAGCCATTAATGTCTAAACCGCTGGCACCAAAAGTGAGTACACCCCTAAGTGAAAATGTCAAAACTGGGCCCAAAGTGTCAATTTTTTTTGTGGCCACCATTATTTTCCAGCACTGCCTTAACCCTCTTGGGCATGGAGTTCACCAGAGCTTCACAGGTTGCCACTGGAGTCCTCTTCCACTCCTCCATGACAACATCACGGAGCTCGAGGATGTTAGAGATCTTGCGCTCCTCCACCTTATGTTTGAGAATGCCCCACAGATGCTCAATAGGTTTTTGGTCTGGAGACATGTTTATCCAGTCAATCATCTTTACCCTCAGCTTCTTTAGCAAGGCAGTGGTCATCTTGGAGGGGTGTTTGGGTTCATTATCATGTTTGAATACTGCCCTGCAGCCCAGTCTCCAAAGAGAGGGGATCATGCTCTGATTCAGTATGTCACAGTACATGTTGGCGTTCATGGTTCCCTCAATGATCTGTAGCTCCCCAGTGCCGGAAGCACTCATGCAGCCCCAGACCATGACACTCCCACCACCATGCTTGACTGTAGGCAAGACACACTTGTCTTTGTACTCCTCACCTGGTTGCTACCATAGACGCTTAACACCATCTGAACCAAATAGGTCTATCTTGGTCTCATCAGACCACAGGACATGGTTCCAGTAATCCATATCCTTAGTCTACTTGTCTTCAGCAAACTATTTGCAGGCTTTCTTGTGCATCATCTTTAGAAGAGGCTTCCTTCTGGGATGACAGCTATGCAGACCAATTTGATGCAGTGTGTGGCATATAGTCTGAGCACTGACAGGCTGACCCCCCCCCCCCTTCAACCTCTGAAGCAATGCTGGCAGCACTCATATGTCTATTTCCCAAAGACAACCTCTGGATATGACGCTGAGCATGTGCACTCAACATCTTTGGTTGACCATGACGAGGACTGTTCTGAGTGGAACCTGTGCTGTTAAATAGCTGTATGGTTTTGGCCACCATGCTGCAGCTCAGTTTCAGGGCATTGGCAATCTTCTTATAACCTAGGCCAGTGATGGTGAACCTTGGCACCCCAGATGTTTTGAAACTACATTTCCCATGATGCTCATGCAGTGCATTTGAGCATCATGGGAAATGTAGTTCCAAAACATCTGGGGTGCCAAGATTTGCCATCAATGGCCTAGGCCATGTTTATGTAGAGCAACTATTCTTTTTTTTTTCAGATCCTCAGAGAGTTCTTTGCAATGAGGTGCCATGTTGAACTTCCAGTGACCAGTATGAGAGAGGGAGAGCAATAACACCAAATTTAACACACCTGCTCCCCTTTCACACCTGAGACCTTGTAACACCAACGAGTCACGTGACACCGGAGAGGGGAAATGGCTTTTTGGGCCCAATTTGGACATTGTCATTTAGGGGTCTACTCACTTGTTGCCAGCGGTTTAGACCTTAATGGCTGTGTGTTGATTTATTTTGAGAGGACAGCAAATTTACACTGTTATACAAGCTGTACACTCACTACTTTACATTGTAGCAAAGTGTAATTTCTTCAGGGTTGTTACATGAAAAGATATAATAAAATATTTACAAAAATGTGAGGGGTGTACTCACTTTTGTGAGATACTGTGTATATCTATCTATCTATCTATCTATCTATCTATCTATCTATCTATCTATCTATCTATCTATCTATCTATCTATCTATCTATCTATCCATATATATATACTGTATATGTTATTTACATAATTTATTGTATTTGCATGTATGTAATAACCAACACTGTTTATTTCAATAAAATTTGGGGGAAAAAAAGTAAATATAAGATATAGCTATAAATGTCAAATATTAATGAAAATAGTATAAAAAATCCCACACATATATAAATACCCTTCTTCCACACACAAAAAAAAGTCAGCTTTGTCATTGGGGAGATTTCCCTTCACTTCTGTCCCATGATCAAAACAGGAAGTGAGAGGAAATCCCTACAAATTAAAAGAATCCCTTGGGGACACCTACGTCACCAGAACCGGTGTCTCTATTAGAAGATTTCCCCTCTTTTACCCTTCTGGGGACAACCCAACATTTGTGATTTTCTTTTACTTTCACTAAATGATAAACAGTTACAGGACCAATAGAGAGGGTGAATCTTTCTAATTAAGGCAGAGACAGCAATAAACACCTAACAGAGTTACTAATCCCTCTCCACTCTATCTAAAAAAAATAAACAAATAATCTTTTAGTTATACTTTAGGTAAATCAGCCCTGATGATTCTGTGTTTTTCTATGATTAGGTTTCTATGCATTACTGTTGAGAAACTGATCCAAAATGGTAGAGACTACTCAAAATTGGCTATTATATTTTTAGATTCCTGAAATACCTGCCTGGACCACTACTTATTTAATTCGTGAATTTATTTATTTCCTTTAGTGAATTGATTTAGAATGCTGTTTTATGAGTTATTTACCTGATGTTTTTGGTTTGTGAGGTAAATAACTCATAAGGTGATAGTGAATTAACATTTTCAGAATCTCATGAGATAATTGGAGAAAATGTGTCACATGATTCAGTTATCTCATGAGATATTATTTAGTGAATTGAGCATGCAGAAAGGTTAGCTGTGGTTCAGGACAGATGTCCGAGCCTGAACGCAGCTGTCCCTAATCCCTGTTATCTGCTTTGTGTGCAGCTACATGCGAATAGCAGCAGCTGCTGTCAGCCCACCATTAGTATAAATAGGCTGAGCGGCAGCTTCTGGTCATTCCAATTCCAGTCCTGGTCAGCCAATTCTTCCCTCAGGAATCTGACAGCCGCAGCTATCTGGCTGGGTAAAAGGGGCATAAGGGATGAATTCTAGATGAAAGGTACTAAATAAGCTAAACTCTGGCAAATGATTTGGGCTCATCAAAATAAAATAGTAAATAAAATAATGCACCATCTTCACAAATAATCATGCAGCTTCCTTTAACAAAGGAGCTCAGCACACTTTAGAGTTTTGAATTATTCCAGCACTGTCATTCACTGCATCCCTCGGCATTCAGTCACATAACATCACATAGCAGACAATACTGGAAAACATCCCTCTGCCAAACGCAGAGATTTCAGGTCTGAACATGCAACATATAGCTATATAATGCCCAGCAGCTGTCACTAACTGCAGGTCCCATCTAAATGGGGGAGTATCTTCATTCATGGCCACCAACTCAACATTGACTATATTACCAAAATTATTGGGATGCCTGCCTTTACCCCCACATGAATTTTAATGGCATCCCATCTTAGTTCATAGGGTTCAATACTGAGTTGGCCCACCCTTTGCAGCTATAACAACTTCAACCCTTCTGGGAAGGCTGTCTACAAGGTTTAAGAGTATGTCTATGGGAATGTTTGACCATTCTTCTAGAAGTGCATTTGTGAACTTTAATATAATCCCAGTCTTAGTCCGTAGGGTTCAATGTTGAGTTGGCACACCCTTTGCAGCTATAACAGCTTCAACTCTATGGGAATGTTTGACCATTCTTCCAGAAGCGCATTTGTGAGGTCAGGCACTGATGTGGATAAGAAGGTCTGGCTCGTAGTCTCTGCTCTAACTCATCCCAAAGGTGTTCTATCAGGTTCAGGTCAGTCAAGTTCCTCCACCTTAAACTCGCTCATCTATGTCTTTACCGACCTTGCTTTGTGCACTGCTCCAAATAATTTGGTGGAGGGGGGATTATGGTTTGGGGTGGTTTTTCATGGTTTGGGCTTAGCCCCTTCGTTAAAGTGAAAAGAACTCTTAAGGCGCCAGCATACCAAGACATTTTGGACAATTTCATGCTCCCAACATTGTGGGAACAGTTTGGAGATAGTCCCTATTTTATCTGTTTCAACATGAGTGCGCACCAGTGCACAAAGCAAGGTCCATAAAGACATGGATGAGCGAGTTTGGAGTGGAGGAACTTGACTGGCCTGTACAGTCCTAACCTCAACCAAATAAAACACCTTTTGGGGTGAATTAGATTGGAGACTGCGAGCCAGGCCTGATCCAACATCAGTGCCTGACCTTACAAATGCGCTTCTGGAAGAATGGTCAAACATTCCCATAGACACACTCCTAAACCTTGTGGACAGACTTCCCAGAAGATTTGAAGCTGCTATAGCTGCAAAGGGTGGGCTAACTCAATATTGAATCCTACGGACTAAGACTGGGATGCCATTAAAGTTCATGTTCATGTAAAGGCAGGTGTCTCAATATTTTTGGCAATATAGTGTATATTATTTATTTATTCATTTATAATGGCAAAGGGGGCCTTACTACTCAGCAGTATGGTGGAAAAGCAGGGCTAAACAGGTAGGAAACACAAAGCAGAGCAGAGTGGAGACACAGCTTTGGATTGTTCTTCTATGTTAATCAGAAAGAAGATTTACTGGATCTTCATGTTAGACATTAGAATTTCTAGAGGCATGGATTTTGAATAGCAGGTAACCCACTACTATGGATAAGCTCATTCCCTTTTTTCACCCTACAACCTTCCACCCCTCCACCTTCCTGTCCCGTCTTCCCTTTCTTCTTCCTTCCACCCTTCCCACCTTCCCTTCTTTCTCCTTTCCCCCCACCCTCCATAATTACCCTCTCCTCACTCTGCTCTATCCTTTTTTTCACCTTTCATTCACATTTTACTTGTTTTGTTATCAACGATATCTTTTAGCAGGAATGAGCCATTAAGCATAGTTTGAATACAGATATATAAATCTGGTATGCACACATAGCACATGTTTTTTTTTATCGATCAGTTGATTGAGGTCATTTTGAATAATGAGTACTGCATAAATAGGTTTTCCCCTTATCTCTACAATTAAGCCCTATCCAATTGAAATGTGTTAGTGTAAGCAGGGTCTGGGATCCTTTTGTGATCTTGTCTAGAACAATAAATATTTCTTATTACTGTAGTCACCAGAATGCAGCCACGTTTTCTGTTCACTACACATTTATTCAGGTGACACTAGCCTCACTGGTGCAACCCAAAACATTTAGAGAGTTAAAGATCATCCAATGTATGATGATAAACTAAACATACATATATCTGTTTTATTTAGGAAGTGGAGAATATATTCATGATCTTGTCAGCTATTCTGCACATTGGTGATATCCGATTTACAGCCCTAACGGATGCAGAAACAGCCTTTGTGTCTGACCTGCAGCTTTTAGAACAAGGTCAGTAAGTGATGTAATGCATGATTTTGTCCACTAGATGGTGGTCATATTGTACTGATACACATAACAGGGATCTCATCCAGAATATACTGTGTGTTTTTCTGCTTCACCATAACACATATTTTATTGTTCAGATGTATTTTTTGTTCAGAACATGTATTTAAAATGTGGTATTTGATTTATTGCTTTATTTCTTGACACTACTAAAGCTTTTTTTTTTTTTTTTTTAAATTTCCCAAACTCCTTTACAAAGCTCTTGTTTAAATTTATTTCTGATCATATTTACTCATCTATCTTGACCTGGAAAGGTTCCAGTATTTGTACTTCTGTTATACGCCATCCTGGTGCTAATAATGGGATACCTTGGTGCTAAAAATCCACATAGTTCTTTTCTATGCTGTAGAAGAGTACTTTCTTCCTGTTTTTCACACTTTGGTGATAAGACACTGTCACTTGGGTAGGGTGACCAGATGTCCCCGGTTTCTGGGGACAGTCCCCGCAATGAGGACACAGTCCCCGGACCAAGTCTGTCCCCAGTTTTGTCCCTGGATACAGGGCCAGATTAATGTAGACAGGGCATCCCATGCTGGCTGAGAAACAGCTTGGTGGCTTGGATGCTGACGCTCCCTGCTGGGCAGTCTCAATGCAGCTCCTGCTGCTGTTCAGTGGAGGAGAGGCAGAGCCAAAAATTGACTGTGTGAAGGGCTGTCCTCTGTGCATAGCAAACCTCTGAACCCTGCCTACCACCCTCCTGTATATTATGTAGTCCTGTGCTCAGCGCTCTACATGTTACGTAGTCCTGTGCCCAGCACTCTATGTATTTAGTCCTGTGTCTGGTACTCTGTGTATTATGTAGTCCTGTGCCCGGCGCTTTGTGTATTATGTAGTCCTGTGCCCGGCGCTTTGTGTATTATGTAGTCCTGTGCCAAGCGCTCTGTGTATTATGCAGTCCTGTGCCCAGCGCTCTGTGTATTATGTAGTCCTGTGCCAAGCGCTCTGTGTATTATGCAGTCCTGTGCCCAATGCTCTGTGTAATATGTAGTCCTGTGCCAAGCCCTCTGTGTATTATGCAGTCCTGTGCCCAGCACTCTGTGTATTATGTAGTCCTGTGCCAAGCCCTCTGTGTATTATGCAGTCCTGTGCCCAGTGCTCTGTGTATTATGCAGTCCTGTGCTGTTTGCTAATAAAAAAAAATGTCCCCAGATTTAATTTTGAAAATCTGGTCGCCTTACACTTGGGCCAAAAGCAGACAGTTTTAAAACATGGTTTTATCAAATTTTATTTAAACCAAGGATGTTTGTGGGAATTAAAACCTAAAGAATAAACATAATTTAGTATATGTGCCCAGACTATATTTGCCATCAAGCAGGTTCTGGCACCAATTTATTTTCCAGATTATATTAATAAATGTTACCTGTACATCTTTTATTGTTGAATATATTTTTAATGTTATAAAAAAGTTTCAAGGGAGTTACAAAAACAAGTCATTTTTCGAATGCATATATTGTAAAAAGTAACAAGATTCGACAATGGAGGGGCCAATGACCCCAAGGCATTAAAAGAACATCAGTAATACCTGTACATCTTTTATAAAAGAAGCTGCAGATCTTACTTAGATCTCTGTTGAAGGTGGATTCTTCCTATGTCCCATCATGCTGTACTAAGGCACGATCCTGCACTACCTTCTGGCCACATGGAAGATTTAGCAAGGGCACACTTGAAGGGAAAGTGGTCAGCTTCACATAATCTTATCAACGGCTGCTAAAAATGTATTTGCTGCCACCCCATTATAAGCGAAGGATTGCAATAATTACTGACCAATATTCAGTTTTACTATAAATGAAGTGTGCCTGTGATGACACCAGGTGTTAGACATACATTTTGCTCTATACACTAGAAGAGTGCCTAAGTGAAATGAAACATTTTGGTAGTCATAGCTCGCCAGCTCAGCAGTTCTTAGTGCTGTTCCGATCCCTGCCCGCTTACTGGATTCTACTTATGTTTGAGTTATGACTCTGCCTTAATGGCTCCATTGTTGGAATAACACCTACTGATTATAGCTTTTATACAGACTTGCCGCTTGGCTAGGTACCTCTCTTCGCTTTTTTATCCTAAATGATACCTGTTTACAGTAGGCACATCGGGGCACCATAACCTTGGAACAACATGCAGAAAAACACCTATCTTCTGGAGCTTTCTACTGCAAAGTGATTACTAAACAATCATCTGACTCTTTTCCTTAATTTAAAAGTGGTATTAAACTTCAAAACAAAACAAAAAAATGTTTTAATGCAGCTTTCCAATTCTTAAATGTGGTGTCTGCAATTTTTTTTTTGTCTTTTTCTGTTATGTTGACCTGGTGATCCAGCCAGTAAGTTTATTAGTTTTCAACTCCTTTAACAGACCAAGCTGTACAGAAAATGACAGTTTGAGAGCTGAGACAAACAAGTGAGCTTACAATAATCAGCTTTTATTCAGTTATGTAAAATCATTATACCATGAGAGTAAAAAAAAACAGTTGTTGTAACTGTTTAGAAAGTTAGTTGGAGTTCAGCTTTAATCTGTTAGCCAAGTCCATCTAAATCTGCTTGTGCGTCTAACACTACCCTCTCCCCAGAATGACAAAAGCTATGGTCCAAAGGTGCTTCCACTGCTCTTCCATCTAGAGTGGAGATACAGAAAGTGTGTTACTGGTCACAAGGTAAAAATAAAGTAATAAAAAGTCTAAAAATAAAAATAATGCAGTCACCACATTAAGGAATTGGTAAACTGCAATAAATTACATTTCTGGTTTTGGCTTTAGTATTGCTTTAAAGTGGATGTAAACTAATTTCATGAAATTTGACCTGGGCACATATATCTGTAGTGTTTACTTATCTTTTTCCAAAGCCCTAAGTCATGTGTCTTTCTGCTGCTCTGTTCCTCTGTTATCAGCATGATAACTTCTGATATGTTCTCCGACACATGAGATAAAAGCAGCTGGAAACTTGTGACGGGGTGGGTGCATAGAGATAAACTAGCAGAGAGCTGGTCTATTCACAGCACAGCTCTGCATGTTTTTTTTCCTTCCTCTGCCTATGTGGAGAGGAGGGGGGGGGGTGTTCCTTTCCTCCAATCAGCTCTCACACAGTGTATGTCAAGACTCCAAACCCAGCGCTGAAACAGGAAGAAAAAGATCTAACACGATGATCTAAACAGTGTAGAAAGCTGAAGACAGCAGATATACAAATAAAACGTATGTAGGGAGATTTGTTTTATCTCTGTGTATCACCTTAGACTGTTCACTTCACTGGGTATATGTGAGGGTTTACATCCACTTTAAGGGTCGTTTACACCAGTGCATTGTGGTAGCACACTTTAATTTAACATTAACTATTGTGCTTTTAATGTGCTTTGCATTAGGCAGATAATTTATTTTGAATGACCTGCCAAAGCTCCGTGACACACGCAACCAAAATTGCTACTTTTTTTTAATTCACATTGGTGTGTTGGGTAAAGTGTTTGATGTGCCATTTAAAATTAATGGCACTGCAACACATCGCACTGTTTATTATTAATGAGTTTCTGCAAGTGGAAAATGGATAATTTCACAGTGCCACATATTGCATTTGAAAATTTCTAGTGCAAATGAGGCATTGGAATGGCCTACAATGTGGTTGTGTAAATGTACAGTATGTCTTGGCACTAAGGAGTACACATGCTATATATATATAAATATTAGTCAAATTATAGCTTTGAGATGGTGTGTTTATATCTACAATATGTATCTGCTATTGCATTTTGCATTACTGATGTGATGCATGTATTCAAAAATATGATATGGTTATAACAAGGCAGAACAACAATTAGGTAATTGTGTTTATATCCTATTTCATTTCAGTGGCAGGAATGCTGCAGATATTGCCAGATGAGCTATCTACTGCCTTAACAACAGATGTGCAATACTTTAAAGGTAAGTAGCCAGTAGTAGTTATCTTGGAATTTATGCATGTCTAGTAACAGAAGTGTGATTGTTCTGGATTACAACACTTTGCATGATGAATCAAGCCTCTTAGCTGTAAATGAGAATCTCATATATTATCAACAGCATATATATATATGTATAAATATCTGAAAAGTGTGAATTGCTGTTATACAGCTGCAGGATAGATTTCCGGCTGTACATAACTGTTTTGACTAGTGGGTATTTGCTATTTATTATTGAGATGCGCTATCTTATGTTGCACTGTTAGTAAATCACAGGAAACATATTCAGTAAGGCATTTTCACACAAAGGATCCAAACAAGTTCACCTGCCAATGTTTTGGGTGAACCTGATCGGACGGTTTATTCACTCCTAAGGACCAATGCGTGCACAGGACTTGTATCCACTTACGCTTGTCTACCTCCATTCTGATCCAGTCCTCCAAATAAAAAAAGGCGAAGGGGATGTGCCCACCTCCCATCTAGGCGAATCAGATTGGAGGGTATAAACAGACAATGGAGTCCATTTACCCCCAGCTGCCCCCAGACCTGTCATCCGTTCACTCTGCTCTGATCAGCAGCGGATCAGTGCACAGATCTCCTGCTGATCAAAACAGAGTCTGCCCTGTGTGAAAGGGACCTAAAAAATTTGATTTAGTAGTGATTTACATGTTGTAGAGATTACACCTTACCTCGGACATGCTACCAACATTGTAATACATACAGTGAGGGAAAAAAGTATTTGATCCCCTGCTGATTTTGTATGTTTGCTCACTGACAAAGAAATGATCAGTCTATCATTTTATTGGTAGGTTTATTTTAACAGCGAGAGGCAGAAAAACAACAAAAATATCCAGAAAAAAGCATTTAAAAAAAGTTATACATTGATATGCATTTTAATGAGTAAAATAAGTATTTGATCCCTTATCAATGAGCAAGTACTCTGGCTCCCAGGTGTCTTCTATACAGGTAATGAGCTGAGATTAGGAGCACTTTCCTAAAGGGAGTGCTCCTAATCTCAGCTTGTTACCTGTATAAAAGACACCTGTCCACAGAAGCAATCAATCAATCAGATTCCAATCTCTCCACCATGGCCAAGACCAAAGAGCTGTCCAAGGATGTCAGAGACAAGATTGTAGACCTACACAAGGCTGGAATGGGCTGCAAGACTATCGCCAAGCAGCTTGGTGAGAGAATGACAACAGTTGATGCATTTATTCGCAAATGGTAGAAACACAAAATAACTGTCAATCTACCTTGGTCTCCATGCAAGATTTCACCTTGTGGAGTTACAATGATCATTAGAATGGTGAGGAATCAGCCCAGAACTACACGGGATAATTTTGTCAATGATCTCAAGGCAACTGGGACCATAGTCACCAAGAAAACAATTAGCACCTCACTACACCATGAAAGACTGAAATCCTGCAGTGCCCACAAGGTACCCCTGCTCAAGAAAGCACATGTACAGGCCTGTCTGAAGTTTGCAAATGAGCATCTGAATGATTCAGAGGAAAACTGGGTGAAAGTGTTGTAGTCATATGAGACCAAAATCAAGCTTTTTGGTATTAACTCAACTTGCTGTGTTTGGAGGAGGAGAAATGCTGTCTATAATCCCAAAAACACCATCCCCACCATCAAACATGGTGGTGGATACATTATGCTTTGGGGAGTTTTTCTGCTAAGGGGACAGGACAACTTTATGGCATCAAAGGGACGATGGATGGGGCCATGTACCATCAAATCTTGGGTGAGAACCGCCTTCCCTCAGTCAAGGCATTGAAAATGGGTGTGAATGGGTATTCCAGCATGACATTAACCCAAAACACATGGCCGAGGCAACAAAGGAGTGGCTCAGGAAGAAGCCAATTAAGGTTCTGGAGTGGTCTAGCCAATCTACAAACCTTAATGCAATAGAAAATATGTGGAGGGAGCTGAAGGTTGGAGTTACCAAACGTCAAAACCTTAATGATTTGGAGAGGATCTGCAAACAGGAGTGGGACAAAATCCCTCCAAAGATGTATGCAAACCTGGTGGCCAACTACAAGAAACGTCTGACCTCTGTGATTGCAAACAAGAGTTTTGCCACCAAGTACTAAGTCATGTTTTGCAAAGGAGTCAAATACTTATTTCACTCATTAAAATGAAAATTAATTTATAACTTTTTTGAAATGCATTTTTCTGTATATGTTTGTTGTTATTCTGTATCTCACTGTTAAAATAACCCTACCATTAAAATATACACTGATCATTTATTTGTCATTTGGCAATATTACAAAATCAGCAGGGGATGAAATACTTCTTTCCCTCACTGTAAGTGAAAACAGAAACGGAGGCAAAGGAAATTCAACAGTAATTATAATCGCAAACATAACCTAGCGACTGTTAAAGTGTATCTAAAGCCAACATTTTTTTATTTTACCCTTGTAAGTTTAGTGATTCACTCCCTCTATTCATCATGGTGATCACTGTAACTGGGACTGAATATGAGGGGAAAATCTAAAATTGTGAGTTGTCACCAGAACAAGAAAACAGAGGAAGTATTCTAATAGGGGACACTTGTTTCATGGAAAGCTGTTTGTTGAGGTCTTTTCTTTGTGTCTACAAGACAGGAAGTGGAGGGAAAATTCCCCAATAGGGCGTTGTTGGTAGAAAAAAAAAAAATAAAAAAATAAAACTCTAACAGAGATTTTAACTTATCATTCAACATGTAAAAAAAAAAAAAAAAAAAGTGTTTTCACTGTATATATAACTAAATTGTAATACATGTAAATACTTTATATTTGTATCTTTATAATATTGTTTTGCAACCGCAGAAAAAAATTAAAGTATAACTAAAGGCAAAACTTTTTTCCAGTTTTTAATTGGGATTAATTAATTGGGATTGGAACACTTGTCAGTTTTTATTGCTGTCTGTGTCCTGGTTAAGGAGATTTGCCCTCTCTATTACCAATATCATTTAGGGTGAAAGTAAAAGAAAACCTCAAATTTTGGGTTGTCGCCAGAAAAGTAATAGAGGAGGACTCTCCCAATGGGGATACTAGTTCAGATGACCTGGGGGTCCCCTAAGAATTCCCTTAATTTGCAGGTATTTCTTCTCTCTTCCTGTTTGGCTATGGGACAGGAAGTGAAGGTAAATCTCCCCAATGGGACACAGATAGGGAAAATGTCCAAAATAAAAAAAAAAAAAAAAGGTTTTGCCCATAGTTCTATTTTAAGCTACAATAAGAGGAACTAAAATGTAGATACAATGGTGTGTATCAATTGGTATGAATGCCTAAAATGTTCCCTGTTTTAAATTTTGGTACTGATAATAGAGACTACGAGACTGTATTCATAAAAAGTAGAAAATGAGTAACACATGAATGTATGTCTCAAAAGATAGTAGTATGGCTATAACAATAAATTGTATTTTTTTTTCAATATACAGGAGATATGATAACACGTCGACATTCTATGGAAACTGCAGAATTCTATCGGGACCTACTTGCAAAATCATTGTATTGCCGTCTGTTTAGCTATTTAGTAAATAATGCCAATTTCTACCTCCAAAATCAAAGTGATCAAAGCAGGTAAGAAAAATAAAGGATATAGCAGAATCACATATAGCATTTTATTTGCCCAGCTCATAATACTATGAATGCAAACATATCGTGTGACAGTTATGACCACGCCAATTATGACTTTGTCCATTAATTTATTCTAAGTAAAAAGGTGATTGTTGCTCTGTACTGGACCTCTGGCTACCAAGAGTAGCAAGTATCATCCAATCTCAGCAGACAGTCTTGGCTGCACAACTTGGAAGGCAAAAAGACATTCATCCAAGTGGAATTATTTTGTCAATAGATTGTTTCAGATAAAGGTGTCTGCTAAGCATACGTACATTAAATGCATTGTTACAGTACATGCATGTAAGTCAGTGTGCATGTCTGTGGAGAATATAACAAAGAAAAGCATATACAGTGATCAGAACATTTTTAAACATCTTTCAGAAATTTTCCTTCAATAGACAGTTTTTCTAGTACCATATACATGTTGTAAATGAAAGACATTTAACAGATATCATTTCATGCTTTCCTGTACTGTACTAAAAGCCTAGCTATGTGTAAAAAATCTCACATGATAGGTGGTTGATTTTACTAATCCTTTTGTTTCTTATACTTAAAATGAACCTGTGATCGATGCACCAAAATGTGCACGCTAAAGTTTTAAACTTTTTAAAGATTCGGTACAAGTAGTAAAAGCACTTTGAAAAAAAAACAAACCCTTGTTTATGTATCTTGTGCATCTATAAGCATTGTGTAGAAATTAATTGTTTAAGTGTTTCTAAACCCACAACAGAAAAAAAATCTGTATATGCAGTAAAGCATGCTTGTTATACCTACTGTGGAACCAAAAAGGTTAATCTTATGCATTGTGTAAAATGTCTGTTTTATCCTGTCTTCCCTGATCCTTCCCTTCTTCCACAGTCCCCAACCCATCTGCTGACAGTACAGAGACTTGGGGGCAAGCTGCACATGCTCAGTTTGATGTGTGTTGCTAGAAAGTTTTTTAATTTTCTTGGGAGGGTGCATGTGATCAGCACAGGGCCAATCAGCACTGTTCAGGAAGAAGGTTTAGGGGTCCTGCAGCCTCATAGGACAATCAAGGGAGAAGGAAAATGTCTCCTACAAGCTTTAACCAAACACTGATAGAAGTCACAAGACTGCTCTAACTGATGATGAGAAAAGGTATTTAGCAGTTTATATTTATTAAAACGATTGCGCTTACATGTTCTGGATACTGTGGGAGACCATATTTAGTGAATGCAGGCTCCTGGGTTTAGTAACACTTTAAAGTTCACAACACAAGCACTATGTTTTGAGAACAGATCTTGGCAATCTGCCAAAATGTTAGAAACTAACCTAAACCCAATTTCAGAGTCTTTTAGTCTCCGTTTATGGGTAAATGGACAGAGTCATGCAAATTATTATTTTTTGCCTCTTTTAGCCATTGTTTTTGGGCTTTGCGCCAGAAGTGAGGATTTTTAAATACCTTCTGTTATAAAAAGACAATGCTGCGTCACACAGTACTTCAGAGATGGGCTTTTCTGTTCCTTTTGTACTGCCTCATTATGACCCTAGTGGTTTTACTGTTCTCCTGCACTCACAATACCCACACCATGGAGCAAATAAAGCCATATCTAAGAAATCATGAATAGCTGTATACAAGTTAATAATACTGTCTCTTTTAAATTGATGGCTTTTTATGTGCTATGGGTTCTAGATATTCTTATGGCTTAAAGAGGCAAAAAGATATGATTTGTATGAGTTTGCCCACTTACCAATTAGCAGAAACTGAGCTCTTTTTTTGTGTCTTGTGCTAGAAGTGAGGGTGTTTATATATCTTCTGACTGTATCATTTAAGTTGCACGCTTAAAAGGGAAGTATATTCAAAGCTTTGAACTGAGCGAGAACTGAGCGGTCCTTGGTCATGTGATTGCTCAGTGTTAGAGCCAATGTGGGACAGCTGCAGCATCACACCAGCAATGAAACATGATTAATATTGTATCTTACAGGATCATTGTAAGATATGAAGATGTAAATATCACATAGATTAGCTGATATATTTACGGTGTCATGACACCCAGGCAAATATATTATTATGTGGGCCAGTGAACATAGTAGATATCACTGCAATATAAAAGTTCACTTAGTAAACAAAAAAAATGTAGATAACTGTAAATACATTACCCATGCAGGATGTTCTTGTTAGGTTTCTTTTTATAGGAGCATATGATGCAATTACACTCAAATATACAGCAACAAGAATAATGGCTTGTACATAAAAGTCAAGTCAAGTGATATCATAGTTCTCCATCTGTAAGTCATAGACCATAGAGAAAACAAAAAAAACACATCCCAATGGGGATATAGAAACAAATACATAAAATAGAGAAAATGTCCCAATTAGACCTCCATATAAGGTTACAAGGTACCCAAGGCATAGAAAATGAAAAAAAGGTTCATTAAATCATTAAAAGTCATATAGCAGTCAGTTACGAAAAGTACAAGCACTTTAATAAGATGACCAAGGTTCCCATTTGCCCTCAAAGAAGTGTATGGTATCCATGGTAAGTTTTATGACCTCCACATTTGAGACCAGGCAACAGTAGGGGAGCGCCGATTCAAGGCTATTGCCCAGTGAATATCACTAAACGAAGTATGAGCTAATTTCTGGAAAGATAGTGATACATCTGGTAACGTTGAAAAGAATAAGCAGTGTGACTTGGATTCTTGTGATCTGAGCTACCTTAGTCGAAGCCCTTTGCCAATGTGGCCTAAGCTCTTTACAGCTTCAAAATATGTGAAGATGCATTCCCCTATCTGGACAGCCCTTAAAGCAGGCCTCCGGCACCAATGGGGAGGACTTATGTAACCTAGCTGGAGTTAAGTACCATCCCGTATAAAGTTTAATAACGTCTCTTTGACTGCTGTAGATTGTGTACATTTATGCATGTTAGAGAGCTATAGATAGTAGAGATTGTGCCTTTATCCATGGTTGCTGAACAGCATATCTGTTCAAATGCAGAACATGAATTTCCAGAGGCTAACGAGTACTGTGAGGTATAGAAATGCACATCAAAAACAAATATAAATGACCCTCTTACTTGCCAGCTAGCCTGCAACAAAACTCAATTGACTCTGTCTAACAGTACGTGTTAAAAACAAGGGGTTCAGTCGCACACATATGTGTAAGCTGCAGTGGCCATATCAAGGCACCCCAGTTTACTGCTGTTCTAACTCTATAGTTTTGAGTCTTCCAAATTGGAGCACATATATAGCAGTAGGATAGTTGACGGGCAAGTTTTACGTGGAGGGGGCCACCCCTTCTTAAAGGTATAGGGATTTCCCCACCAGTTCACAAACTGTACAAACAAATAGCAACCACCCCAACCCTTTAACTAGCATTTGCAGAAAGGAGCACATAGAAAGGGAAACACACATCAAAAACAAACAAATTCCCATTTCACTTACCAGCTGGTCTACAACAAAACTGAACTGACCCTGTCTAACTGTTAGAAATTAACGGAAATTATGAAAGTCTAATAAGACATAGTGACTTAGTGGTTAGCACTTCTGCATTACAGCACTGAGGTCCCCAGTATGAATCTCTGTCAGGACAGTGCATGGAGTTTTCATGTTCTTCCTGTGCTTGCCTAGGTTTCCCCCCTTACTCCAAAGACATGCTGGTAGGTTTATTGGCTCCTTTCCAAACGGGCCCTAGTATGTGTATGCACCAGACATCGGTATCTTAGACTGTAAGCTCCTTGAGGCAGGGACTTATGTGAAAATACAGTATATAAAGTGTTGCATACATTGTCAGCGCTATTTAAACAACTGTAAAAAAATAAATGTTAGGAAGGCCTACTTTTATTTAACACTGAATTATCTGTGCTTCTATTTCCATTACTGCATTTCCTTTTGAACATACTAAAAGGGACTTCATAGGAGGCTAAGGTTTTAAAAATCATGATTTCAGGCTGCTGGAATCAAATCCATCTGTTAACAGAAACAACATTTAATTTTTCTTGTACTAAGAAAGGTACATTTTTTCTTAAAATTAATCTAATAGCAAGTACCCTTGAATTTGCAAACCAAGATTTGGCATAACTGTCTCTTAAGTAATGTACGTTTAAGGTCTAGGTTTTCTTTAAATGATATAGTACATTAGCTTAGTTTTACCTGCACAAACAGTGCAGTATCCTCAAGTGAACCCTGCAGCAAGGAACACAGCCAGAAGAAACACACTACTCTACAGCAGTACCAGTCATGAGGGAGTCCTCTCCAGGCTGGCAGGCTGCTCTGTATCCTTACTAGGGAATATTACTGTAATTCATGGATGCTTGACACTTAGCTGCCAAAAAATAGAGCTTAGACATCAACTGTCATTTACTGTAAAATTACAGTGCAGCCTTGTCTCGTTTGATCAAAATTTTCAAAGCACAAACAGAAGTAAATATTTTTCAAAAGATGGGAAATAAACATCAGCTTATTGCATCATGTATTCTGGAAAAACAAAATCCACCGAAAACAGAAAGCATAAAATCAACTCATTAGGGATATATGTATCATTTTATTAATAGGTCATACTGTTCCAAAGTATCTAAAGTTTAGCTTAAAAAAAATCCCTGCAGCATTAGTCGCATCACTTACTTGTAATGAAGTATGTTCCATGATGTGCAGGCAGCTGGATCCTGGAGAAATTGCAAGGATGTCTGTCCTCTTCCTCTCTCTGAATTTTTGGCGCTGCAATGGTTAACCGCTTCGGGTAGTCAGGCAGAATAGCAGTGCAAATTATCCAATGGAGTCCTAACTTCACCTCCCTCCTCCTCCTCTGAAAAAAGTTATTTCATTAGTACACAATATGCCACAGGTGCAAAATTGGCTCTAAGTCCCGGTTCACACTGGGGCTACTTGTCAGGCGACTTACAAGTTGCGCTCCATTCAGTGCAATAAAACCATTCTAATCAGAGCAACACAAGTCGCTCCAACTTAGAAAAAGGTTCCTGCACTACTTTGGGGCCGACTTGCATTGACTTCTATTAGAGAAGTCGTATGCAAGCCCCGTCGAATTCGCACTGCACGGGGCGGCTTCAGAATCGGGAGATTTTGAAGCTGCCCCAATGTAAACCCAGGCTAAAACGAAAATACTTGACTCCAAAATCACACTAGCAGCGCTACATTTTATCTAATAAGTCCAAATATGATGGGAGCAATGTTGCTAAATGAATTTAGCACCCACGTCTGTAACAGTCCAATAGGCAGGGTAGGTGAAAAGATCTCCAATATTCAGTGCTCAAACGATCACACCGTGCACCTCCACCACACCTCAGTGATGCCCCTATGGCAATGCTCACTCACCCGATATGACTTTAAAATGCACCTTTATTATCAAGACCACACCGATATTTGTGTCTCTGGATGGAATCCTTGTCTCGCTCCTCACCAGATCAGGATCTTCCACTTATCCCCAGACACTGCTCAATAAACTATAGCAATTATCCCGATAAAGCTCCCAGTTCATGTAGGTGACATGTAAACAAAGGAGGAGGACTCATAGCGTACACCATTTATTAAATAAAATTGTCCACTTCTCCGCTGTATAATACACTCACATTTCACCATAAAACATAGGGCATTGCGTATATGTAGTGGTAACCTTACACTCTTGAGCCGACTCCACTGTCCGTCTCCACCGCTCGGTACCTAGACGGCAGAGTTCTGTGGTGTGACGTCAGACGTTGGTTACCATGGTGACCGCGTACTCATGCTCTAACGCGTTTTGTCATCAAAGGACTTCTACGGAGGTCATTAAGTACACTCCTTATAACACGATCTGTAAATGAGGGAATCATGTGACTGATCAGATTCTTCCTCAATCATAGATCATCTTACAGGTAATGTAATCAATAAAATAACTTTTCACAATGGAGAAGGAGGGAGGGGGTGAGTCCCCATTTGACTATCTGCCTGAGGATCCAAAACTGTAAACCATTGCAGCACAAGAACTTCAGAGACAGGAAGAGGACGGAGCAGGGAGCACCACTGCAGTGAAGATTTCTCCAGGATCCAACTCTCTACACAATGTGGGACATACTTCATTACAGGTAAGTGATGTGACTAAAGCTGTAGATTTGTTTTTTTTTGGAAAACTTTAGTTTTAAATATGTAAAGTAC
The DNA here is from genome assembly GCF_965119305.1 of Pelophylax lessonae. NCBI lineage: Eukaryota > Metazoa > Chordata > Amphibia > Anura > Ranidae > Pelophylax > Pelophylax lessonae. Next base: position 473,364,007 of record NC_138769.1, on the reverse strand, counting down.
TGTGAAAGAGTCTTAGGCAGTTCTGAAACATGCTGTAAATTAAGAATGGTTTCAGAAATAGAAGTGTTAATAGTTTATTTTTATCTATTAACAAAATGGAAAGTAAATGAGCAGAAGAGAAATTCAAATCAAACCAACATTAGGTGTGACCAGACTTTGCCTTCACAACAGCATCAATTCTTCAATCCTTCTAGGTACACTTGCACACAGTTTTTAATTTCAATATTTCTTAATTGATATATAAGGTATAAACATTACAAAATTAATAGAGAAAAGGGACATATGAGATGATAATGACTATGCATAGATGGTGTACAGTGATGTACATACAGAAGGTAAACATTTGGTATTTTTATGTCAGATGAGACCATTTTTAGGTCTATAAGGTCCTTGAACATATTTAGGATTTACAGTTAGGATTAGGCTGTAGAAGAACTATGTTGCACACAGTTTTTGAAGGAACTCAGCAGGTAGGTTTACACCTCCCTAAGACTTTTGCACAGTACTGTATATTTATACATTCCTTCAAATATTGCCTTATATTACTGTTTCTCTGTATTGTAGGGGCATGTTACGTTTTAAAGCAGTACTGTAGCCAAAAATGAAAGATTTCTTAACCAGCATCATTCAACCCACTTCTCCTCAGCCCAGGTCATTCTGGACCTGCATCCAGCCTATGATAACTGCACAGTGAGATGGAAACAGAACAGTGATGAGCTCTGTCACTCTGCTTTCCCCTCCTATCAGAATGTTTCTTGCCAATGGCACCTTGCACTTCTTTCTTTAACCTCTTTACGACGGCCCGCCGCAGTTATACTGCGGCAGGCAGCCACTCCCCGGAAAAACCGACGTAGCTATACGTCGGTCGCGAGCAGGAGGCTAGGGGGCGAGCGCGCGCCGCCAGCGGTGCGCTCCTGCCCCCGCTCGTCAGTGGGGAAGCCGATGCAGCGGGCAAGCAGCTATGATTGCCGCCTGACACCCGCGATCGTTCCCCTCTGAGAGAGAACGGTCAGCTGTTGAAAACGCAGCTGACCGTTCTTCTCCCTGGAATGGTCACAGAGCCCATGCGATCCTTCTATATAGGATCACATGTCTCTATGGTCATTTCAGAAGCCACGCCCCCCCCACAGTTAGAATCACTCCCCTAGGCTCACATTTAACCCCTTGATCACCCACAGGGTTAACCCCTTCCCTGCTAATGGCATTATTACAGTAACAGTGCATATTTTTAGCACTTGCAAAAAATGTGTACCATAAATTATGTTACAAAAGTGCGCTAATAAATCAAGAAAACATAAATGTCCAAATAAATAATATCAAGGTGAATCAACAACTTGAGAGGAAGTCCTTTAACATCCAAAAGGGGGTGATCCCAAATACAGGAATGTGGACTGGTAAATGATGGGTGTTAAACGTGATGAAGGATAGGTGATATAACCTCTTCCCAGCAAACAGTGCAAATACGTGACTAAAACACAATTCTGTGATGACACCCAGTGATGTGTGTGGACTCTTACCACATGTGAGAGAGATGAAAGCATATACTGTGGTATCTGCAAATCCAATTGGCCAGCTAGATGGAACAGGATCCCAACTGGAATAGATGGATCATCAGCTTCTTGGTTGGGGGGATCTATGGGCTTCCAGGGGTGAGAATGCCACCAAGGAGATCACACCAAAAAGAGAATGGGACTGATAGTGCATTACCTCCAAAATTTATTATTAAAACCAAGTAGAAAGACACATACATCAATCCAAACGATATACAGCATATATTCAATACAGTCACGGACACCTGCAGAACGATCCGGGACTTATAGCAGCACAGCTGGCTCCCTCGGACGCGTTTCCACTAACAAGTCGGCTTTGGGGACTGGAGCTGAAGCCATGCTGCTGTTCTCTCTCATAAGTACGATAGGGAATGGAGACTTCCGGGGCAGCTGCGGCGGGGACCCGGAAGTGCAATGACACACTTCCGGTATTGTCAGATCCTCTACCAGCGGTCCCTAGCAGAAAGTGCTTATCATGACACCGGACTGCAACTGGAAATGACTTCCCTACTCTTCCAGTGCTCAGTTAATGTGTCTGAAATCAGACCAAAAAGTCCATCTGTGTTTACGGCAATCAAGGGAGGCTTTTTAGAAAGAAGTAAAAAGCCATGTTGGCCTCCACTTTGATGGAAATGCCTATACAGAGTATAAAAAGCTTCTATATAAGCCTGTTTAAAATTGTCATGGGACAAAAATATTTTTAGCACTTAGCACTGATTACTGTAGTAATATCATTGGTACCCCCAAAAGTGTAAAAAATGTCAGTTAGGGGTCCGATCTGTCCACTGCAATGTCGTAGCCCCGCAAAAAATCGCAGATCGCCGCCATTACTAGTAAAAAAAAAAAAACAATAAAAATGACATAAATCTTTTCCATAGTTAGTAGACACAATAACTTTTGCGCAAACCAATCAAAATACGCTTGTTGCGATTTTTTTTTTTTACCAAAAATATGTATCAGAAAGCAAATTGGCCTAAAATGTTAAAAAAAAATTGATTTTTAAATTTTCTTTTGGGAATGTTATATAGCAGAATGTGAAAAATATTGTTTTTTTTTTTTTTTTTTTCAAAATTGTTGCTCTTTTTTTGTAATAGCGCAAAAAAAATAAAAATCGCACAGGTGATCAAATGCCACCAAAAGAAAACTCTATTTATGGGAAAAAAAGGACATCAATTTTATTTAGGTACAGCTTTGCACGACTACGCAATTGCTCATTAAAATAATGCAGTGCCGAATCGCAAAATATGGCCTGGTCATTAAAGGGGCAAATTCTTCCGGTCCTAAAGTGGTAAAAACTCCAGCCCTGCTGTACAGAGACTGCAAGAAACTGATATCAGGTGAATTTCAGCTGCTTGACCTTTTCAAAACTGCATTAAATTGTGCGTTTTCATAGCTACTTAATGTTCAGCTTTAAGGAAAGCATACTTTCCTTATAGTGGTAAACCTAGGATAGGGTGTGTGTTAGGACTACATAATATTGCGGTTACCATTTTTTTGTACTACGCAACACCACCCTCTCTAGCAAGGAACAATAATTGATAACAGTCTGGAGTCTGCGCTGAATTAACAAATTTTGTTTTTTGCATTTGTCGAACAGATATAATAAGACCTTTCTTTGGTATATCTAACAGACCAAAAACAAGCAAATAAGATACATTTATTATTAGAGGTTTTTTTTCGACCCTATTCCTGTTAGTAGATTATTCTGGTTCTTAAACCTTTTCCTGCCAGGTCCATACGGCATGCGGACCTACAACACTGCCTGCAGCTGGCCAGGTCTAACTTCAATGACCATGAACTTATAACAGAATTGTTCATCAGATTCTGCTGAACAATTCTATAACCCTGATCAGCGGATTACAATCTGCTGATCAGAGTTATTAACCTAAAATGTGACTGCCCCCCTCCCCATTCTGCCGCTTTCCTGTCCCCAGCCTCTCCACCTTCCCCCTCTCCCTGTCACCTAATACTACCCCCCTACTTTCCTTTCCTATCTCCTAATCCCTCTTCTTGCTCCCAGCACTGTTCCCCCCTCCCCACACCTGATCTGACCCCCCCCTCCTGCAAACCTGATCCCCTACAGCTACTGTACCTTTAGAACCTGGCATCCCTCCTCTGCCACTCCCAAAGGCAGGCAAGGGGTTAACTTTTATTGGTGATCAAGGGGTTAATGTATGCCTGGTGCTTACTGACGTGTGTGGGGGGAGGGGACTGTGTGACACAGGCACAGATCGCAGGTTCAGCTATGCTGAATCCTGCAATCTGTCCCTGCCTGTCACTTAGGAGATCCACCTTCTTTCTTTACACAAGCGGGCGGATCTCCACACTCGATCCCCGATGATCGGGGAAGAGCGGCGGTGATCACCGCCATTCCTCCCCTGGCCCGACTCCCGCTGTGACTGAATACAGTGGGAGCGAGCCTCCGGCGGCGCGCGAGCGCCGCCCACAAGGGAAGGAGTCCAGCGACGTAGACCTACGTCGCTGGACGATAACGAACCACTTTGCCGCAGTACACTCAATGTGAGCGGTCAGCAAGTGGTTAAGGTGTAACCATTGGCCTATCCTAAAGCCCCGTACACACGTACCGATCGTCGGCCGACCGATCGGCCGTCTTTTGTCCCCGGGCTGTCGTGTCCGCTGAAAAGTGCAAAAGACTGCACACGAATTTTGTCCGCCGACTGCAGAAGTGATGTCATGTGATGGTTAACTTTCCCTGTGTTTTTTCTTTTCTGAGCATGCCCAGTCTTGCAAATCTGTTGTCTGTCGGCCGAATTCTGTACTGACTGGCGAATAATCGGCCGTTCTGGTGTCGGCATACAAAAATTTTAATGCTTTCATGACAGATTCTTTTCGGCCGAAAGTGCGCTGTCGGCTGTCGGAAGCATCATACTAACAATCCGAAAACCGGCCGATCGGTCGTCTGCCGAATCTTTTCGGCCGACAATCGGTACGTGTGTACGGGCCTTAAGAATATGTTGTTTTTGTGTTGTATATATTATTACATAGTGCTACCTTACTTAAGCCCAATACACACCCTACGAATTTCCGCCGACCGGTCATCCGTCTTTTGTCCACAGTGCGTGTCTGTTGGTTGGAATGTGCTCTAGACTGCACACGAATTTTGTCGTCCGACAAAAGATGACGTAACTACGTCCAACGCTACAAAAGAGGAAGTGAGTTTTTGGCCGTGACCCTTCTGGGCATCTCTCACTGATTTTGGTAGCATTTGTTTGGTAAACGACATTTCGCTATATTCCGAGACATCGTTCGAGAAGCAATTATGATGACCGAGGATTCCACTCTTGCTGTTGTTGGGCTGGGAGTAATTGCTCTAAGCCGAGTTCTTTGCAAGAAGAAAAAAAGAGGACCTCCTGGACCGAAAATTGGTTGCTCAACCGTGAGCAATTTTCCCACATGACCTTGCTGCGGGAGCTACAGGAAAATAATCCTGATGACTTCAGGAATTATTTGAGGATGACGGATCCGTGTTTTCACCGTCTTCTTGCCTTGTCGTCCCCCTTTATTCTGAAGCAGGATACATGTACAGTGGGGATCGAAAGTTTGGGCACCCCAGGTAAAAATTTGTATTAATGTGCATAAAGGAGACAAGGAAAGATGGAAAAATCTCCAAAAGGCATCAAATTATAGATTAGACATTCTTATAATATGTCAACAAAAGTTAGATTTTATTTCCATCATTGACACTTTCAAAATTACAGAAAACAAAAAAATGGTGTCTGCAAAAGTTTGGGCACCCTGTAGAATTTATAGCATGCACTGCCCCCTTTGAAAGGCTGAGACCTGCCAGCTTCATGGATTGTTCTCAATCATCGTCTGGGAAGACCAGGTGATGTCAATCTCAAAGGTTTTAAATGCCCAGACTCTTCTGACCTTGCCCCAACAATCAGCACCATGGGATCTTCTAAGCAGTTGTCTAGAAAACTGAAACTGAAAATAGTTGATGCTCACAAAGCTAGAGAAGGCTATAAGAAGATAGCAAAGCATTTTCAGATGTCAATATCCTCTGTTCGGAATGCAATTAAGAAATGGCAGTCATCAGGAACAGTTGAAGTTAAAGCAAGATCTGGAAGACCAAGAAAAATATCAGACAGAACATCTCGCAGGATTGTGAGAAAAACAATTCAAAACACACGTTTGACTGCACAATCCCTCCAGAAAGATCTGGCAGACACTGGAGTTGTGGTACGCTATTCCACTATAAAGAGATACTTGTACAAATATGGTCTTCATGGAAGAGTCATCAGAAGAAAACCTCTTCTACGTCCTCACCACAAAAATCAGCGTTTGAACTTTGCAAATGAACATATAGACAAGCCTGATGCATTTTGGAAACAAGTTCTGTGGACCGATGAGGTTAAAATGTAACTTTTTGGCCAGAATGAGCAAAGGTAGGTTTGGAGAAGAAGGGGCACAAAATATAATGAAAAGAACCTCTGTCCAACTGTTAAGCATGTGGGTGGATCAATCATGCTTTGGGGTTGTATTGCAGCCAGTGGCACAGGGAACATCTCACGAGTACAAGGGAAAATTGATTCAATAAAATTTCAGCAAATTTTGGATGGTAACTTGATGCCATCTGTGAAAAAGCTGAAGTTAAAGAGAGGATGGATGTGACAGACAGCCCAGAAATCTCAAAGAACTGGAAGACTTTTGTAAGGAAGAATGGGCAAAGATACCTCAAACAAGAATTGAAAGACTCTTGGCTGGCTACAAAAAGCGTTTACAAGCTGTGATACTTGCCAAAGGGGGCAGTACAAGATATTAACTCTGCAGGGTGCCCAAACTTTTGCAGTTGCCATTTGTTTTCTGTAATTTTGAAAGTGTAAATGATGGAAATAAAATCTAACTTTTGTTGACATAGTATAAGAATGTCTAATCTGTAATTTGATGCCTTTTGGAGATTTTTCCATCTTTCCTTGGCTTCTTTATGCACATGAATACAAATTTTTACCTGGGGTGCCCAAACTTTCGATCCCCACTGTATGTGGGTTGCAATTACTGCTGAGCAAAGGCTAATTGCAACATTGAGATATCTTGCAACAGGGAGAAGCCTGCAGGATCTCAAGTTCACCACAGGTATCTCCCCCCAAGCTCTTGGAGTCATCATCCCTGAGACCTGCTCTGCTATCATTAAAGTCTTGCAGAAGGACTATATCAAGGTATGTTTCTTATTTTTATATTACATTCCATGTATTTGTCATGTCAACCTAATTTACTTTATTTTGGATGTACATCAAATTACAGATGTCATTATTTTGTAACTACCCTCTGGCCTCATGCACATAGTAGTAAAGCTATATATTTTCCTAAGCATTTTTAAAATGACCCAGTAACCACCCCAGCATTCTCTCCTATGTGTTCCTAAACGCATAGCCTGTTAACAGTATATTGTATCTGTGTAATTTTCTGACTTTCCCAGAACCCATTATTCCTTTAGAAATTTATTCTTACATAGTTTATGAGGTTTAATAAAGACATCAGTCCATCCAGTCAAACCTATGATTGCGTATGTTTATTTTCTGATGTAAAAACGTTCAGTGGGCACAAGCCCTTAATGATGTTTAAAACCATAGTTTTACCCACCCACCCATGCTAAATGTAAAAGTCAGCATATACAAATGCTGTAGCTGGTGAATTACAATATTATGACATTAGGAGGCGAAAATTAAATGTATGTAGATGTCATATCCCAAAATGCTAAAGATTCCCTTCATGTTGTTGTTATTTTAAAGTTGCATAAGCATTTCTCTGCCAAATGTGTGTGTAATAATGTGATGTGCACAAGCACTAATTGTATTTTAATTTTTTCCCAACAGTTTCCGACCAATGCAGAGCAGTGGCAGGAAGTTGCTGGCCAATTCCAGGAGCAGTGGAATTTTCCCAATTGTGGGGGTGCTATTGATGGCAAGCATGTCCGCATCGTCCCACCACCTAATTCGGGATCCTATTATTACAATTATAAAGGTTTTTTTAGCATTGTCATGTTAGCAATTGTCAATGCTAATTATGAATTAATTTTTTTGGACATTGGAAAGAATGGCCGCAATTCTGATGGGGGAGTCATTGACCAAACCGAGTTTGCTCGGCGGCTACAAAATGGCACTCTCAACTTGCCATCCAGGGAGCAAACAATTGAGGGTCTCAATTTTATTTTCGTGGCTGATGATGCCTTTGCGCTTGGGGAGCATCTTTTGAAGCCATTCCCTCTGAGAAACCTCACCCCGAGCAAAGGATTTTCAATTACCGGCAATCCCGTGCTAGAAGAGTGGTGGAGAATGCCTTCGAGATAATGTCAAATCGGTTTCGACTTTTCTTGAGCTCCATCCATCTGGCATTATACAAAATTAATCATGTGGTCCTCTGTTGCTGCATCTTGCATAATTTTTTGCGCAGGCATGCAGAGACATATGTAAGCTCTCAGCCAATTGAGAGTGACCCTGCCATGCCAGGGCCTAGTGTAGAGGCTGAAGCACGTGGGCCTGTTGATCCTATGACACCAATGGAAGTAGCCCGTTCTGGCTTGCCATCCAGAAGTGCCCGTGATTTTAGACAACAATATGTCGACTATTTTGTGGGGAAAAGGGCTGTTTCTTGGCAGCAATTCCTGCCCGATACAGTCTAATTTGTATAAATTTATTATTATTTGTGCAATTAAAAAATCTTGCATTTATTCAGGAGTGTGTATTTTAATATTTTGGGTACACGCCAAAATCAACATGTTTTTTGTTCATCGTGTGTTATATATGTGTGACTTTTGGAGGGTTAATACATTCATCAGTGTGTTTATCTACTGTTGTCTCTCCCCAGCTGTTAAAATTTGATTTTTACCATGTGTGTTTGGTTTACCAGTTACTCCAATAGTGAAATTAGACCTTAACTGATTCACAAGGTCACTATATCGTAATTATTCTTAAGCACCACATGTTTCACTAAAGATAATCCACATTTTGTAAGCGTGTGCATTTGGGTCCATATGTCAAGTATATTGATTAATATAATTTATATACAATGTAATAAGCAAAATATGAAAAATTTGAAATTTCAAAGCTCTGGGGCATTGCTAGGTGGCCAAAAGACCAGGGCCTTCAGCACCCCAGTTAAATTCGACAAGCCCTCTCACATTGTAAAGTAGGTCACACCCAAGGTCCACCCAATGTCACCTTTGGTGGTCATTGGCCAGAAGGTCCCCATACTTTTTTTTATTTTTTTTTATTAAGACATTAGTGTAATAACAACTTACCTCCACCTGTTATGTTGTGTTAATTTATGACATCCTTCTCACTGCCCACCAATGTAAGGAGATGTCAGTGTTATGTGAAACTCGCTCAGTGTAGAGATATAAGTGTTATATATAGGTAATCTAAAGGGAAATGGACAAATGAAGCTGCGATTCATTATATATTACACTGATCTCAGTACACTTAGTGCTAGTACCTATCACAATGACATATAGAATCCTAGGAGTGCTAGTCCTTTAAATAGAACCTTAATATGTGTAGACTGATTGCCACTCAGTCGACAGATATCATTGTGCACTCAGTGTACTAGTGAATATCACTTGTTAGATGGCCACTGGTCCAGAAGGAACAATCATTCTGGCAGGCTGATAATTATACACACAAACTAAAATGCTTTAATTAACATTCAACTATGTGAACAGGACAGCCATCATACATTTTGTGCCACCTTACACAGCTTTAGACCCCCCCCCCCCACAGCAAGCCAAATAAATATTATAACACACATTGTTGAGTGGAAACATTTTTAATAACACACATTCACAGGGTTAGGGTTAGGGTGTTGTAAAGTGCTTAAACACCAGACTCTCTTTGGTGAGAACATCTAGATTGCTTTTAATTTCAGGGAGCTTTGTTCAGTAGACATGTTAAAAAAACTGAAGCAAAATAGTTCTTCAAGTCTTCTTATTTAGTACTTATAAAACGTTATCATATGCATAGGAGCCCTGTATAAAACTGTATAAAATTTGTAAAACTTTGGGACACCTCTTGCACATGATCAGTTATTGGCCAAAAAATAGGCCATATATGTTTTAAGAACATTAGGAAAAACAAAAATATCCCAATTAAAACCAAAAAATATAACATAAAAAGTAACCTTAAAATTTTGCAAGCAGATCAACAAAGTCACGCATTTTGCATTGTAAAGCTGTAGCAGCCTTCTTTATTTTTTTCCAGTTCTGAGCAACACTGCAAAGCATCAACAGTCATCCTGGCAATTGTACAACAAGGAATAACATTACCTGTTAATAAAAATAATATGTATTAAGTAAATGACAAGCAACTAGATGAGGTCATAATATGTAAACATTTGTGGTCAAGTTCATCAGAAACGAATTAATAGTTAGTTCCTACCCTGTGCATTGTTGTGTGGAACCTGCTTGCCCTTTATGACACCTATACTACTATGAAAGTACACAGTGCAAACATTATGTTCTCTTTACACTGGTGTCTGTGGCTCATAAACAATTCCACCTGTTGACACAAACAGCTCACTACACCTCTTCCTCCCCCATGGTAATGCACTTTATACTATGTACATTAGCACTGTATGGTTTCACACCTTGGTAATGTAGCAAACAGGTAGTTCCTTTGAAGCATTAATTCAAATACACAAAAATAGAAATACACTAGAACCAACATTAGAATAATACTTACTTACCCAGAGAGCAGATTCTTGATTATTAAGGGGAGTATTGCAGGCAAGGCTATTACCTTAGCTTCTGTGTATGCACCTAATGACACGCATGCCACATTTTTTAGACAATTTTTTGAAGTTCTTGACAGGTTTGAATCCCCACACATGGTGGTTGGAGGGGACTTCAATCTAGCTGCCCATCCTTCATTGGACAGAAGTAACATTACGGCCTCATCCAAGGCTTTCCCTAAAAGCCTGAAACGTGCATTAAATGATAAACAATTGATAGACACCTGGCGAGCCCACAATGTTGGTACAAAGGGTTACACTTTTTATTCTCATCCACACAATAGCTCGGCCAGGCTTGATTATATTTTTTGTACCCCGGTTTGGCTGGCTAATTCCTCAGCTGCAGGTATACATGTCTGCCCTTGGTCCGACCACCAGATTGTGCTCTTCGAATCGGGGGGAGTGGGTCTGGGTGGCACGACATTTAACTGGAGACTGAATGACTCCTTACTGAATGATCCGGCGTTGGTTGCCCAGATCTCCTCTTCACTGATAGATTATTTCCAGATTAATGAGGATGGGATTTCACCCACTCCTGTGGTGTGGACGGCTCATAAGGCAGTCATCAGGGGAAATCTGATTGCCCTGGCCTCGGCCAGGAACAAAGCTAGATTGTCAGACATTAAATCCCTCACGAAAGAATTAGATCAACTATACTATAAACATAATCTCTCCCCCTCCTCTACACTTATGGATCAGATCCATATTAAAAGAAAAGCTTTGGATGACATCCTTTCTAGTGATACTGAAAAGGCCCTTAGGTGGTCCAAAGCCAAATTTACACTCCACAGCAACTCCACATCCACTATGTTTGCAAAGAAACTAACTCAAACAACAAGACCTACTCATGTATACAAGCTCAGAGGGCCAGACGGGAGGATGGTTTCGCACCCCAAGGAAGTCTTGGAAATCTTTACAAACTTTTACAAAAACCTCCTCTCGGTGCCCTCTACGCTACCTGTAAATGAGTTTCACCCCTGGATAGATAACCTTTTTGTCCCGTCTCTGTCAAGTACACAAAAGGATACTTTAGAGGCACCTTGTACAGTAGACGAGGTCCTAGATATGATTAAAGCTCTCAAAACCTCCACCGCCCCCGGCCCAGATGGCTTTTCCTCTTCCTATTATAAAACCTTTGCCACAATTCTTGCCCCCAGACTTGCTAAATTATTCAACCATGTTCTTCAGGGAGGAAACTTTCCAGCAGAAATGCTCCTGGCTAACATGTCCCTCATCCCGAAACCGGATAAAGATCATTCCTTTCCTCAAAATTATAGGCCCATCTCGGTCATGAATAATGACCTTAAACTATTCGGCAGACTGCTAGCTAACCGACTATCCAATGTAATTCATAAATTGATCCACCCTGACCAGACCGGGTTTGTTCCAGGTAGACAGCTTTCAGACAACATTAGGCTAGTCGCTAATATTATTAATGACGCCAATCTTAGTAAATCCCCTACATGCCTTGTGAGTCTTGATATTCATAAGGCTTTTGATAGCGTCAGCTGGCCTTATCTAGAACACCTTCTTCCTAAGTATGGACTAGGAGAAGGGTTCATTCATGGATTTAAAGCTCTATATCAGTCCCCTCAAACAAGAGTTCGCCTTCCCGGGTGTAACTCTGAATTTTTCACTATACATAGAGGTACGAGACAGGGTTGCCCACTTTCCCCCCTCCTGTTCGCTCTAGCAATTGAACCCTTGGCTACAGCCATTAGAAAGAATGGCCTTATTACTGGGCATTACAAGGGGGATAACGAATACAAATTAAGTATGTATGCCGATGATGTTTTATTATTTTTATCCAAACCTCACATTTCACTCCCTCACTTGCTGATCGAACTAGAGAGATTTCGATCCATGTCGGGCTTAGGGGTAAACCTCTCCAAATGCTCTATTATGCCGATTAATCTGCCTAATTGGATGCAAACCTCCATCAGAGAGAGTTTCTCTTTCACCTGGTGTTTGAGATCTTTTCGCTACTTAGGGGTCCAGATTACTCCCCATTATGAATCAATATTTATATCCAACTTCCCTCCAGTATTTAAAAAATTAAGTTTGCTATTGAAGACGTGGTCTTCATACCACATCTCGTTTCTGGGCAGAGTTACAGCCATAAAGATGATTATCTTACCTAAGGTCTTGTTCTTCTTTAGGGCCCTCCCCGTTAATGTCCCTAAATCTCATATTAGCTCTTTTCAGCGGGAGATTTCTAAATTCATATGGAACGGTAGGAGATCCAGATATAACAGTCATATACTTTATGCCCCCCAATCCCAGGGTGGCCTGGGCATTCCAGATTTATGGTCCTATTATCTCTCCGCCAAACTCATTCAAATGGCTCAATGGAATGCAGACCCCGAGAGCATTCCCTGGCTTTCGTTCGAACAGGCCGCAGTTTTTCCGAACTTTCTCTCGGCGGGTCTCTGGAATGGTGCACAGCCGTCTAGTTATAACGCAATTGCGAACAAAATTGTTGTTCATTTATACAGGCTGTGGCAGAAATTTAAAACCCCCTTGGGTCTGTTGTCGCGAGTCTCTCCGCTAACATCCTTTTTGGGACACTTTGACTCAGGTTTACTCCCTCTAAGCAGAGAGGACTTATCCCCTTGGATAACCAGAGGCCTGGTGAACCTCAAAAAGCTCTCCATAGGCAATATTTTCTGTACATTTGAACAACTGGTAGATTTATACGGTCTTCCCAGCTCTGAAAGGGACCACTATACTCTGGTGAGGGCATTTTTTCAATCACAGGACCTCCTCACACTAAACCCTCCATTTACCATTTTCGAAAACATTTGCTCCACCTCACCTAGAGATCGAGGGCTTATATCTAGCCTTTATTCTCATATTGTTACTAGTACCCTCCCAGATAAACATAAGTATATGACTGGATGGGAACAAGACCTAGGCTGTAGTTTCTCCATTCCGGAGTGGCAACACATGATTTCAAACATGCGTAAATGTTCACGCTCTAGTGCATGCAGGGAGACACCCCTAAAAGTAGTTACAAGATGGTATTTGACTCCCTCCTTGATTCACTCCTTCTACGATTCAGTCTCTCCCCTCTGTTTCAGGGGCTGTCCAGAAGAAGGTAATTTACTTCATATTTTTTGGAGCTGCAAATGTTTGCGACCCGTATGGGATCAGGCACAGAGACTGGTGACCAGATTGGCTGGGTCAGAGGTTTCTCTCTCCCCTAAGATATGCTTGCTCTTTGTAAAAGTCCCTGGTGTCCCGAAATCTACATCTAATCTGATTCATACTTTGGTGTGTTCCATTCAATGGATGATAGCTTGTAATTGGAAATCAGATACTCTAGTATGGTCTCAGGTGCTCTCCAGGATGGAATGCATCAAACTAACAGAAAAAATCTTTCATTCCCTTAATAGCACCATGATGACATTCCATGCTAAATGGGACTCTTGGGACAATTGTGTTGGACCAGTTAGTACTTCTTAACCTATATGGTATGTCTAACTAGACAGTTCTGACCCCTCAGGTGTATTTGACTACTTTATATTCTGCTATATTATGACCAACGTTTATTGCACACTTGCTATGTTTTCAGAGTATTTTTCTATGCAATATATTTTTATATATAGATGCGATGTTACATTGTTGACCTGTGTAAAAGTTAAATTGTTTTCTTGTATTGACTTTCTAATAAAATCTTTTGTAAACAAAAAAAGAATAATACTTACTTGGGCACAAAACATGCTCCCCAACACTTGTTTGTGTTTGTTTCTTTTTTGGAGACTCACTCTGAATCATGGCAGGGGATCTTGGAGCAAATATTTCCAGATCTGATCCGGCTGTAGGTGACAGATCCCATGGCTCAAATGAGGGAACTTCGGGGACATCTGGAATGTCCATTCTGTCTGAAATACAACAATAGAAGGTTAAAGAATCATCCCAAACTCACATATTTTTCGGCTTCCATTTCTAAACATTATGTGGCTACCAACCTTGATGTTGCTGTGGTGGTAAGCTGATTTGCTCAACACTTGACTCCATCATGCTGCACTCTGGACTACTTGCCACATTGCTTTCCTCCATAGTGGTCACAGTGTGTTTTCTTTGATCATTTTCTACATAATAAAAATGTGGCATGTCAGAAAATTCACAGGGGGAAATTTCCTATGACATGGTGCACTGCTTGACAGCTTTTTTCACTGAAAATATTCTGACATGTACATGGTTACCTCCTAAAAAGTAGGGACATTAATGATCTACTCAGCATAGGAAACAATTACCTTTGTTTTGGGAATGTGTCATTGCATCAGGGACCATTTTTTTTACTCCAATGTGGATAGAGCAGGCATGGTAGATTCCCTTCTCCTCATATGTTGTCTTTCTTTTAATTAAATTTTTCGTTTTTTCCCTATTTAAAGGTGAAAAATACAATATGGAACAAATATGAGTTTGTAAAGAAAAATCTTTGCAATAATATGCATATATAGTTTATTGTGGATTCCTGTCTTTTAATTTAATATACAAATAAATCCTAAATATATCAAGAAAATACACACATGACAAATAAAATTATTAAGTAAAGGTTTCATATACATTAGTATCTATACATTTCTATACAACATCTATACAACATACACCAAATATACCCAATACATATTGCTTAAACACAACTATTGCTTACTTCTTTTCAGGATATGATGGATGTGACCTAGCTGCTCTTGTTCCCGATGTTTCAGATCTGACCATCTTTTTCGGATTTGGTCCTTGGATCGATCCACACCATAAATATTCTTTAGAGATGAAATGACCTTCTCAAGAATTCTGTCTTTTCTGGAGTTGGGCCTTTCATAATTCTCCAGCTTGCCATCATAATAGTTTTTCTCCAGTATGGCCACCATCTCAACCATCTCACCCTTACTCATAGGTGTGGCTTTGGGTTTTTTATGAGCCCAACCACTGCGGCCTTCACTGCAACTCCCCGATTCTGCCATCTCCTCCATGAATCTTCCGCCGACTCACGTGTCTATGTGTCGCATGCAGCTTAATATTGGGCATGTACACGCCCCTGCGTCAGCGCGCCACTGGAGGCGGAGTTGACGCATGCACTGTATTTAAAGGACGCCAGATTGTTCGCTCGCCGATTCGCCATCAGACAGATCTGTCACAGGAGCACGATCGATCAGCGAACCATGATTCATCTGAGCAAACAAAGGTACGACTTTAGATTCAAGCACGGGTGTTTTGGGCCCTATACAGCTTATATTGGGCCTATCTTTATTATGTGAAAAAATACATGATCTTTGACAATGTTTTGTGTTGTGTTGTGTCTTGCAGACATAAATAATGGTTGACAAATTTACGTCACTGGATTTTTTACCTCAATTTATTGAGGAATACAGACAGTTGCCTTGTTTGTGGAAGGAGAAGAGTAAGGATTACTCAAATAAACAAATAAAAAATGAGGCTCTTCAAAAATTGGCTGATTTACGTAAGCCATTTTGCCCAAATGCTGCCATTCATTATGTCAGGAACAAAATATCAAACCTGCGCAGCACCTTTAAAAGGGAGCTGAACAAAATCAGGGATTCTGAAAGGCCAGGAACTGCTGCTTCCGATATTTATGTACCAAGGCTCTGGTATTTCGAGAGCCTGCGCTTCCTGACCAAACAATCAGAATCAAGGCCATCCCTGTCTACTCTCCCTTCCACTTCGGCAGAGGGCTCATGTGCTGAAACCCAGGAGGAAGATTTACAATATATTGTCTGCAATAAAGATAATGATGCCAAAAAAAGATTATCAAGCCAATAATTTACCCTTAATGTAAAGTCTGTTATTTGGTTAAAATAATGAAACAAACGTGACATTTTATATACACTATAATATTATAATAATGTTTTAATTTCCTAAACAGGAAAGTGTCAATGTGGAGGAGCCAAGTGGAAGCCAGGCGTCATCAGAGCAGTCAGTAACCACCCAACCTCCTGAAAAGAGACGAAAAAAACCCAAAAATTTGGAGGATGCCACTGCTCTATTCTTAAGTCAGGCCTCTATGGCCCTGCAAAGAAAGCCAGATGAGGCTGACTCATTTGGCTTTCTCACAGCCAATAAATTAAGGCTGATGACTGAGGAACAGCAACAAATGGCAGAGGTCCTCTCACTGCAGGTGCTGAATAAAGGGGTCCGAGGAGAAATCCACGGACACATGCACCTGTCAGACTACCAGCCACCCCCTCCACCTCCACCACAGCCACCACAGCCACAACAGCCACAACAGCCACATGGCAGTCAGTGGCAATATGCCCCTGATCCCCACCTACCCCCATAGTTACATGACTATACCTATGTATAAATGAATTGAATTTATAATGTGTTTTTTCTGTTACCCATTATTATTTATTTCTAAGTTATTTGAGGAGGGAATGCCTTTTTTTCTGTTCTATTTTTACTAATGAGAGTATCTTTATGTTTATGTTTGGATATATTTATTTCAAAAGTAAAGAAAATGGTTAAAAAACTACTTGCCTATCTTTATTTCTAAAAATTGAGCATATTGGGAGTAGGCAGCAATATATGTATTATACATTAATGAAAAAATGAGTAAAGGGACACATCAATAGTTAGATATTTTCCATTCATAAACCATTGAGAATGGTGAAGAGTTAACATTCTAAAAAAAAGAAACATATAGAATAGCCAAATCATTGTCATCATCATAACAGAACACATGCCTCTTTAATTCTAAAGTATACAATTATGAGCAGCAGCTTCCTTCTTCTCACTTATTTGCCTGCCGCGAGACGAAAGTTCTTTCTTGATACAATGGCTAGTTTTCGTACAAAAATTCTTCCGGGTCGTTATTTGCTTCCAATCATGCGTGTTCCGATTTCTGATTTTTGTCTGACGAATTGTGTACTGACTGCACGAAAATCGGACGTTGTGTTGACGGACGACAAAAATTATATAGCCTGCACACCAGGATTTTTTTGGCCGAAAAGTGGGAGTCGGCTATCGGAAGCACCATACTAACAATCCGAAAATCGGCAGATCGGTTGTCGGACGAAATTTCCCTTCCCAATTTCTTATCGTGTGTACGGGGCTTAAGGTGCCTACTATGTTTGATATTTTAAATTATTTTTAAATAAATAATATTTTGTTTATTTGTTCTAAATTTGGAAATATTAAAAGTATACTAGTGTGTGATGATTTTTTTGCATACTCTTTGTATTCAGGAAAGAACAATTGAATAAATTCCTTTGTGATAGATCTTAATATCTGTAGAAAAAGAGAGGCCAGAGAATTCATTACTTGGGCTTGAAAATTCATTACATTCACAGTGATATCTGTACCTTTGGATAGTATTCTGCAATGTTAGATAACGGGAGGTATTAATGAATTCATCAAGGTCATATTTTTTTTCTGTGGTTTATCTGCACATATCTTTTTTGTCTCCCAGGTGTATGGAGCACTGTCTATTAAATTATACTGTATTTCCAGTGTTTTATTATATATTTCACAGATCTCTCTTTCTGCAATTTTAAAATATTGTACATTCACTTTTTTTTCCATTGTGCTTTATTATTAATATTATTGTACAGGATTTATATAGTGCCGACAGTTTACGTAGCGCTTTACAACCTTAGGGTAGACAGTACAAATACAATACACTACCGTAGGAATCAGAGGGCCCTGCTCGTTGGAGCTTACAATCTAAGAGGGAGGGCCAAGAGATACATGAGGTAATAACTGTGGGGGATGAGCTGATGGAGAAAATAAATGTACAGTTGTTAGGTGGGTGCTAGATAGGCTTCTCTGAAGAGATGTGTTTTCAGGGATCGTCTGAAAGTGGACCAAGTAGGGGATAGTCGGACAAATTGGGGTACAGCATTCCAGAGGATGGGAAAGGCTCAGGAGAAGTCCTGGAGGCGAGCATGGGAGGAGGTAATGCGGGAGCTAGAGAGCAGTAGGTCCTGGGAGGAACAAAGAGAACAATTTGGTTGGTATTTTGAGACCAGGTTAGTGATGTAGCTGGGTGCCAAGTTATGGATGGCTTTGCAAGTTATGGTTAATATCCTGAATTTAATTTGTAGATTGTAGGAGTGACAGCCAATGGAGGATTTGACAAAGAAGGGTAACAGACACTGAGTGGTTAGTAAGGTGGATGATCCTGGCAGCAGTGTTCATGATGGACTGAAGAGGGGATAGCCTATTTAAAGGTAAGCTAATGAGAAGGGAGTTGTAGTAATTGAGACCAGAGCTGCTTTGTGGTGTCGTTGGTTAGGAAGGGGCGTATCTTGGAGATGTTGCGGAGGTTGACGTGGCAAGCTTTGGACAGGGACTGGATATGTGGGTGAAAGGATAGTTCAGAGTCCAGGATAACACCTAGGACCTTGGCATGGGGGATGGGGTGATAGTTGAGTCGTTGATTTTGACAGAGAAATCAGGGTAAAAGAAACTTGGGGGAGGAAATATCATTCGTTTGTTTTGGATAGGTTCAGTTTGAGGAAGTAATGTGACATCCAGGGTGATATGTCTGTTAGTAAGTTGGTGATGCATGAGGAGACTGACAGAGTGAGCTGAGGGGTGGAGAGATAGATTTGGGTGTCATCAGCGTAGAGATGATATTGAAAGCCATGGGAGGCAATCAGTTGACCCAAGAAGGAGGTGTAGATTGAGAAAAGGAGCCGACTAAGAACAGAACCTTAGGGGACCCCGGCGGAGAAAGGAAGAGGAGAGGAGGTAGTAGAGCTGTAAGTAGTACTGAAGGTGCATTGGGATAGGTAGGATGAGAACCAGTGAAAAGTACAACCACGGAGACCAAGGGAGTGCAGCTTTTTGAGGAAGAGGGGGTGGTCCACTGTGTCAAAGGCAACAGAGAGGTCCAGGGGGAGTAGTACAGAATAGTGTCCATTGGTGTTAGCTGTTAGTAGGTCATTTGTGAGTTTAAGGAGAGCAGTTTTCATGGAATGTTGAGGGCGAAATCTGGACTGAAGGGAATCAAGAAGTTTGTTCTTAGTCAGATGGTCGCACAGTCGGTTATAGATCAGCCGTTCAAGGAGTTTGGAGGAGAAGGGGAGTAAGGAGATGGGGCATAGATTGCGAAGATTGGTGGGGTCCACTGAGGGCTTTTTAAGGATGGGAGTGGCAAGTGCATGTTTTAGAGAGCTGGGGAAGATGTCAGAGGAGAGGTTAAAGATGTGAGTTAGAGAGTGTAGAATAGAGTCAGAGAGTGAGCGTAGCATTTGCGAGGGAGCAGGATCCAGGGGTCACGTGGTTAGATGGGTGTTAGAAAAATGTCCAGCAACCTCATTATTACTAGCAGGGTTGAACGAGGGAAGTAATGATTGTACCTGTGGACATGGGGTGTTAGGTGGGGGAGGTTTCTGGAGATCTCTCCTCGCGAATTGTATCGTTCTTATTTTTGAAGTGATTGGCAATCTCTTGGGCAATGAGTGAGTTAGAGGGTGGAGTCTGTGGAGGACAGAGATAGAGAAAGTAAACAGGTTCTAGTTGTAGGTAAAGGTGGTTGTATTTCAGCAGACATACACCAAAAAGCACAGATACATAGAGAGAGTAAACAGGTTCCAGTTGCAGTTAAAGGTGAATGTATTTCAACAGGCATACTGTATACCAAAAAGTTCAGATACATAGAGAGAGTAAACAGGTTCCAGTTGCAGCTAAAGGTGGATGTATTTCAGCAGACACGTACCTGTGGAGGGAAAGAGAAGAGCTGTTCAGATGAAGGATAGCTTGAATTCCATATCACTTGTAGAAAGAATCACTTAGAGAAAGAAGCCCTAAGAAAAGATGTCCTGCAACGTGCTCCCCAGCACGTTTTCCTTTCAGTTTAATCACAGTTGTTGGATTTCGAATCCACCTCTGTAGATGTAAGTTTCTCAGCTTATATCTGATTGCCCTGAATAAATGGCATGTCTTGGGTATAATTCTTAGTTTTCGTACTTGCTTCTATACACACAAGTGTAAACATTTTTTAACACATCTGCAGTTTATTTTAGATAAACGTGACTGAAATCATAGAGCCCCCCTCCCCCCATCTTTATTTTAATGCAGCTTTACTCCATCAAAGTGTCATAACTTTATATTCAGGGATAATTATGTGGCATGCCTTTGGGAGTTAACCCTGAAGCATATACAGTATTTGGCAGATAAACAATGGGAGGGTTAATAGCAAGGTTAGCAGATCTCATGTAGACTTTAAATCTCTAAGTTCTTAAGGAAAAAAAGACATACAGTTTATAACATCTCATAAGGAAGCTACACACATTAACACATAATAAATATAGAGATACATTTTTATTAAAATTGCAAGTACATTTTATTAAAGTTTGCTAGGGGCATTGCAGCATGGGTCCTCAGGTGTGGTAAATGCCTTTGTTTTTTTTGCTTTTATTTGAATCTGGTAATCCAGCCATTATTACACTTCCAGCCTTAGGGTGACAATCAAACTGAGCAGAGTTGTCACCCAAAGATAGGGTGTGTGTTAGGACTACATAATATTGTGGTTGCTATTTTTTGTACTAAATAATGTGAATGTCCCCATGCTAAGGTGTGGTAATATCATGATTGCTAATCAGACTGCTGCTAGGTGAAAGGGTGTGGATTCCTTTATAAATTAAATGGTAAGATCCCTGCGCTGTCTGTGTTCAATGTATGTTTTGTGCCACTAACAATTTTGCAACAATGTAACAACCAATATTGTGCAATGTCATTGAAAACTGTTATGCAAAAAACATTTTTTCTTTTACCATAAAAAACAAATGAAATTTCCAACATATAAATCAATTAAATAAAAACGTATAAGTCCATGAAGCGCTGTGAATCTTCTGTGCCATAATTGTAACTTTATACAGTAGATGCAATCCGTGCAAAAATATAACAAGGTGATGAAAGTGCTGTGCTCCCCTTCCTCTTGTGCCCTCACTCACCAGCTTTCCATAAAAGTATCACCTGTAGTACATCATGTGTGTCTATATATAATTCCTTGGCTTTTCCTCACATTTCCATCGGTAAATCATTATCATAGAAGGAGAATAGGAGATTCATAGCATAATACCGTTTAAATTAAAAAGTTTTATTCAAGGTAAAAAATTACACTCACATTTCTCATTCTTGGTAACAGCATGTAAAATAGCTATGCTATCTGTAGTTTGCATTCCAAATCCAGGAAATGACGTCACCGTAAGTCTCCGTCACCTAATGCATTGACCCAGGAAGCTTGATCAGAGGCTGCTATTTTTTGTACTATGTAACACCACCCTCTCTAGCAAGGAACAGTGATTGATAACAGTCTGGAGTCTGCGCTGAATTAACAGATTTTTTTTTTTTGCACTTGTCGAACAGATATATTAAAAGCTTTCTATGGTATATCTAACAGACCAAAAACAAGCAAATAAGATACATTTATTGTTAGAGTTTACATACACTTTAAGGGAATGCCCAAGTTATATGGCCAGACTGCTGTGCACAAAAACACAGCCATATTAGTGTGAACCTGTGACAAAGAGAGATTTCATAAACTAACCAATTCATGGCAACACTGAGAGCATAGGTTGTTAGTTTTCCAATTTTTAATGAATCAGATTCTGAAGGAAGACAGACCAGTAAAACCCTATGGGAAGCTACTGCACAGATGCATCCAGCACACCAAAGTTTTGTCATTGGGATGTAAACAAACAGAGGAGGCTGTGGCCATGACTTCTCCATAAGAAGGCTTTTTGGAAGGGGAGGCTAGTTATTGTTTAGCTTAGCGGATAAAAGTCACTGCCATTTTTTGGGTGATTAATTAAACTTTATAATGCAGAGTAAGGCCAGGTTCACACTTATGCAGCCATGGGTTCCCAGCATAGGGTCCAGTGCATCCCTGTTCACCAGGCCAGGTGGTAATCAGGTCCAAATTTTTGGCTGAATTCGCACCAAAATCTAATTCAAAGATGCACAGGACCCTTTTTTATTGTGGACTGCAGTCTCCCCAGGCATGTGTGAGCCGGCTAAATTGAGAGCCAGTCACATTTGCCTGTCATGCGAATTGGATGCGGGGAAACCCGCATCCAATTTTCATATCTGTGAACCCAGCCTAAGTAATAAAAATACATCATCTCCATGCCACACCAGTAAACCACATACTTTTAAAGAGCAAATACTCCCATACATTATTACATTAACTGAGGTGTCATAGATATAGATATATTTTAGAGTACTGTACATCTCCTTGTCATCCAAAATATGTCAGAAGGGCTAAAGCTGGGCATTAATGTTACAGGCTGATTGTACTATTGTCTACATTTAGATATAATATTAGAAAAATCTAAAAATGAGCTTAACTTCCATTTTTATAGATGTTAAGGTCCTGTATAGAGTCTGAGCCTTTGCTTACATACAAAGGAAATTATTTAAAGAAAAGCACAAGTACTTGTAGGTACCACAAGATGCCTATGCTTTACAAATAATGTTTATATACTTTGGTGGACATGGCAGGTACAGTTTAAATCCCATTGCATTTCTACAAAAAGTATCAAGTGGGCGCATGCTCTAACTATTTTGAGATAAGACTAGCTATACTAGGGAAAAAAATTGGAGCAGGGTTGTCCCATAGCAAATATTTCCCTGAGAGTGATCTTCAGGGAATACCTGCTTGTTTTTTCAAACAAGTGAGTTGAAAACTTGGGCCTACCACGGTCTTTACCCAAAGATGATAGTGGTGTGCGTATGGCGATTTATCTTTTCATCTGCTCTTTAGAAAACAAAAGGACTAGATGATTATCTAGCAAGTTAAAATATCTACCTATGTGACAAATTATGACACCTGCCAGGAAAGCTTGTTTTAAAGCTGAAGTTTAGCTTTTTTTTGGAGGGGACAGGGCGCCATACACATTAGGTATGCACTATTGTATATATCCCCCTAAGCCAGCAGACTGCTTTTTGTGATAAAAATCATCCTTGCTGTGTCTCCTCACCGCCACCAGTTACTGCCCTGAGCAACCGTCTTCTGGTGCTGTGAGAGTCAACTGCAACCACTACAACAGAGAAAAGTTGTGCCACTTGCTGACCACTTCTTCCCTTTCTGCAATTCACGAAACTTGTATTACTCCTCTCACACAATGTATCACATTCTGTGAATAGGTGGTGGAATCCTGTCATTCAACTTCTCCACTGTCCATTCACAGAATGCGATTACAGTAATCAGTCTCTAATCACTAGGGCTTTTTCTTGGACCCTTCAGACAAGATTATCTCTGTTCTGTTTAGCCATGCTCTCTTCAGACATGAGCTTTAGCAAATGGCTCGGTATCCAGGGCCCTCCACATATGGCGCCTGCTGAAACCAGGACCTGACAGCAATTTACACAGGCCTCCTTCTAGGGAGAAAATTTTTGGAAAGATGCCCCCAAACCTTTCTCATCTCCCCAGATTATGCCTCAAATATATAGCTGCATAGGGATTACCTGGGTCTGATAAACATTATTATCCCAAATTATTACTAGAGCTTCAATAACAGACAAAAGCAATCTATCCCCTAGGCTTAGGGAAAACATGCAGAACCAATAAAAGGTAAATATCAGCTCAGGCGTGTTACAGCCTAGCAGTAACAAATTCTAAATTTATTAGCAATACAACTGCAAAGGGCACTAAACATATAAAAATGGATGCCATCATGTACTGTATACCCATATTCAACTTTTTTGCTTAATGTAGGCAGTAAAAAAAACAATGCATTTAGAGAGAACTATTACAATTTACCATAATGATAAATCACATAGTTAAAAGGTTTGTGTTTCCCATTGCTTTGTGACACATTTTATAGGGTAACATTAAATATACACCGATGACAAAGATATATGCCTAGCCTATCATATATATTTTGTTATATAGGCTGTAAGGCAGAGCAAGAATTCAGCAGAGGACATTAAATTTTCATATGTGACAGGTGCCACAAATAAATGTCAAATGCTTTTTGATGGCGTCAAATCTGTGTGTGCCACTGTATCTGCAATACTGCCATCACTACATGTTGTTGTGAAAGTGTTCTATTTTTAAAATAATATTGTTTGTGAATTCATTGTAAAAAAAGTAGTTAAAAAAAACAAAAGCATGCATACTTTAGCCTGTAGAATGACATTATACTACAATTACAATGTTTTTCTCATTATGCATAAAACCTGTAGTAAGACCCTATTTAACAAGGTCCCTGATGGTTTAAAGCAGGGCAAATTTCCATTACAGCAGAATATTAGAACCTTTGCAGCTGTCTTGCAAACAAAAAGACAATTTTGCTAATGGATGGCGAACCTTTGATTTTCTTTTCATTCATGATAATGATCAAATTCAAACTCATTTATTGCTTGTAAAGTAACAGTAATCTAATAGTCTTTTCATTCATTATCCTGATGCATCAAATAAAAATTCAGATTCATTTTTTTCTTTCAATGGAATGTTGTAGCAGTGGTAATATCGTTTTATTCTTGATAACGATCCTGTGAATCAAATAGAAATGTAGACATCTTTGCACTTTCATTGCAATTTTTCAAAAAGTCTTCTGACTTGAAAATATATTGAAAATATATTGACTAGATATGATATTCATTATTTTGGTTTTATTTGAAGATACTCAGTTTTGTGGTTTACAATTCAAGTTGTACAAGTTATCCTATACAAACATGTTTATAATAAAGTTATATTAAAAGCTCTAATGGGATGGATAAATAACGAGTACTAAAATAGTTGAAATGCCTTCCTTGAGAAAATGTTTCATATATTGGGTGATGATCTCATGTATTGGGGCCTAGGTACTTGGTCATGGGAAGGAAGTTTAGCAAAACCATTGGCTATTTCATTGGAGATTATATGAGCATGCATCTAGTCCTTGCTTCATGTGACCAGTGCAGGCTCAAGCATAATTTCTTTGAGAAAGAAAAATGTTTTAGCACTTTATTGCTCTTTATTTATCCATCCCTAAAAGACTATTGAGATAATTGTGTTGACATTTTATCAGAGGTCCACTTAATGTCAAAATATTTTTAAAGTAATGTGTTAATGTGAGGAAAGCAAAAGGAATCAGGCATTGTTCACTTGTATTTGTAATGATATAGACTCTAGGACCACCATCCTTTTTTAATTCAATACATAGTGAGTTACAACCCTAGAACAAGTATACAGACAGTAAAGTCTAAAATGTTTGAACAATAAGCTGGGTACACAAAAATTGGCTGGTTCAGATAGTGTGTAAGCAATCTGTCTGAACCACTGACTTTTGTCCAAGGGACATGCTGAAAAATCAGTCAATGGCTGCGAGCGCTGACCAGAGTTTTCTGGTGTGGGGAGCTGGAGGAGTCAGAATACAATAGCACAGTGAGGGAGATTGGTGCACCAACATACTTTGTGTTGGTACAGTTGGGTTGAAGGAAAAAAAAACTTGTAATGTGTACCAGACTATAGAGGCAACTCATTCTTGGCAGCTCTAATATTATTTAGGTCCCCCTAAAAATGTCAGTTATTTCTGCATATTTGTTGTCAAATAACTTTTTTTCTTTTTATATTTTAGCTATCCACCCCTCACAATTGGAATTTTGGACATGTTTGGTTTTGAAGAATTTCAAAAAAATTCATTTGAACAAGTAAGTGTACTTTTTTAAATAAATGTATTTAATTGATTCCTTTTTGTTAAAACATTAAGCCAAAATGCTGGTCTCAGAAGGTAAATGCTTATATAATTTCAGAGAAAACAAAATACTGCCCTGTTTGAAGTTTTGTCTCCTCTACAATTTTAGTTTTAACATGTGCCTTGCCCATTCAGGTTAGTGCTACAGATATAGGTTAGCTGTGACCTACTGATTATCCCCCCTTATCCCCAACAGCACATATCTACTTTCTTCACACTCCTGTTACACAATTCATTGTCATCACCAGAAGAAAATAAGTGATATGGAGAAGCATGCGACTGGACCTATTAGTCCTGTAACACAGATGCTTCACTGGCCCTGTGTAAGCTATGAATCTGGCTTTTTATAGTTTACAAGGAACTTACATTTTGCTCAGGGTAGCTGAATGGATTAGTAGGAATTTTAAAATAAAGACAAGCATTATCTACTGGGAAGGGATGCATTAATAAGCCTATGCCAGATTGTATATTGCAACTATAACAACATTTCAGTGTGGAAGAGTCTGGTGCCACATACTGTGGTCTACTCTGAGTAGCTACATGACTGTTGTGTTTCCTGCAACTAAAGGGAAACTATAATGTATTTTCAGTCATCACAGATTTAGATACACTTTTGCTAATATATATTATATATAAAAGCATTTGGAATATTTTAAAGGTAAACCAAGGCGAGGTTCAACCAGTGTAAAAGTGTAGCAAGTGAAAACAGATGGACATGCCTGACAGCTCACGAGTTGGGCACATCTATATGAAATATCATTGGGATATATACAGTTTAACGGAACCGCGACCCACACTGTGTTTGTGGACTTCCGTCAGTATACGGTTTCCTTCAGTCTTGAACATAGATATCAAATATTCCAGCCGCCCCCATACAAAGCTAGCCGGGAACTTAGCTTGTACTGGAACCTTCTGTTTTATTGAAAAGTCACACAGAATTTATATACAGCATGGACATCCCACTCCTGATCAGATTACCCCATCAGGTCAGGGGTTGTCTGATTACATTATCATATGCAGATTTAAATTGTATACCGAAATAGAATTAACCTGAACAAATTATCTAGCCAGCTGGACAGAAACAATATGTGAGTTCGTTAACAATTAACAATGGGACAGACAGGCTTTACAGAATACACATCACACCTTAATACACAGACAATAGGAGGAGCCTGCCAGTGACAGATTGTCTGTCTCTGACATTGAAGTACAATACACATTATCATAAGTGTAAACACAGAACCCATCGGAAGTAATCCAAACAATATTCTCAGTGTCCATTAAGTATCTGTCTTTCATTCCCAGTGACAGTGAGTACCTTTACATACAGTATATAGTGATAGAGAGTGTTCTGGCATATAATAATGCAGTATCAACAAACATGTATGCAGCTGGTTTAGTATGCAGGGGTGAAACACTCACAGGAATTACTGTAGATATAGCATACTTAGCTTTAGGATGGGTCATCAGTTTTTTGCCTCAACCCTCCCAAAAACCTCAGCACCTCTGACACACCAGGTTGAGTGTACAAACGTAGAATATTACAGAAATTCACTGAAAGTAACACTTAGTACCCAAAAGTAGTGCTATATCAAAGAAAACAGACACCAAACCAGGTAGTGAAGGCAAACTGAATATATTGTCACTCAATATGGTTGATAATTAGGCGAGCATGAAATGGATAATTAGTGGTAATATTATAATTTTAGCATACAAATTGATAAACAGTAGAGAATATGTAAGATGACAGTTGGCGTCCAGATCAGCAGCAAGGGCACATTAAGTGCAGCAGTGAGCAGTAGTAGAGTTGAATCTACTAAGTGCTGAAACTATACTGACAGAGTGCAATTATGGCTCTGATGCTAGTCCTAGACGGACTAGGTATGTACTGTCCAAAAAAAGGTGGATGGTAGCAGAGGGGGCAGAGGAACAAATTGGGCTTGCAGAATAATATTTATAGTAGGGGCAATACTTTGAGATGTTCTTCATCCAGCTATCATTGGGGCGCTTTAAGAGCGTCAGTGCACTTAACGACAGTCCCAGTTAACCTGTAATATTGCTATGGTATAGTAATGGCACAGGTGCAAGGTAGATGTGGTTCAGATGGGGTTAAGGATCAGTGTAATGCGGTATAGGGTTTATATAAGTGCAGTCTAGGTTTGGAGTGTAGCATGGGTGCAGTAAGGTATGCGTAAACTTGGTGCGTTGCTCTCAATGGTTCAGTCCCTGCTAGCAGTATCAACAATTGGCAAATAGCCTTCTTTGGATGCTTATCTGACTTCTCGCTGTAAAAGTGGGTGCCCCCTCTGTCTTTCCCCAAATATCTCTGGTGATCAGAGTGTGAGTGGAGATTCCAGTCTCCCTAGTGTAGCCGCTCAGGTGCTGTAATGTAGGCGATGATGTGCTGCCACCAGGTATCCTACTCCCAGTCTCAGGCTCAGATCTCTGCTGGTATAGTCTCCTGGCAGGCGAATATTCAGACAGATGTGCTCCCTTGCTAACTTCCTGGGTGCCAAAAGGAGAAACTTTCCAGGGCCATTTAATAAAAATCATTTTTCTCCTCCTCCTACTGCAGTGTCCATTGAGATCTGTAGTATAAGTAGTCTATTTGTCCCAATACATGACTGCTGTCTCAAATTACAACAACTCCCAGGGGTTTTTGCACTCTGGATCGAGGTTTATGTGCTTGCAGACAAATGTCCAGACAGAGGTGCTCTCACTCTCTTGGTGCGAAGAGGATGAACTTTTCTGGACAGTTTAATATCAATCCTCTCTCCACTCTTTCTACTGCACAGTATCTATTGGGATCTGTAGTGTAAGGAGTCTATTTGTCCCATTATATGTATATAAAGCTTGGCTTTAGCTCCCCTGCTTGCTGGCATTGAATGGTGAAATGTTTCTGTAGCACAGATATATATTTGATAAGGTGGTTGGTGACAGCACAACAGGCACAGTGTGTGTGTAACAATAAAACTGCCCCAGAAATGCAGTATACACAATTGATCCAGATGCATTATGGTTCCACAGCGAAAATGTTGTAATCTGTGTTTTTAGCAAAATATATTTTAGTACAACACTCTTTATAGCAATGTTTTCAAGCATGTCTTCCTTAGGCCAGTAATATATCTGTTACAATACATCACTGACAAACCTAAAGTGAATCTGCCACAATAATGGTGATTAACATAAAAGGTTTACCTGCAATGAGAAACATAAATACAAACTATTTTGAGATAGCTAGTTCAGCCTATGTTTACAAGCAACGCTGATTACACAGCCCTGTAAGTGCTGGCAAAGTCGGAGCAGTTTATGTACCTTCTTCGAGGGCTGTCCAGACAACTGTGATGCTGAATAAGCTTTACAAACTATACTGCCAGGGTTGTGTGATCAGCTGCTTTTTCAAACATAGACTGCACTGACTGTGGCAGAAGATCTACCCAGGCAACAGAGCACACCAAATGTTTACAAGCAGTTGTTGATCACACAGCCCTCCTAGCACTGATTGTGAGAGTACAGTTTGTATAACTTGCTCCTCAGCATCTCTATAAAGTTATACAAATTATTCTGTCACAGTAGAGGAGGGGAGAAGAGGAATATTGCATCTGTACAGGAAAGGGGTGTGATAGACCCACCCAGGACAGAGACTTTTGGAGGTGACTGCAGGCTAGCCTCTTGCCTACTGACTATGTGCCCTGGTTTTTAAGGGAACACAACTCTTTGTGAGGTGTGTGCTGGGGGGGCCCTTGGAATTACTGAAGGATACAATCCTACACACACTTTTATACCCCAGTGATCTAGGCGCAATTAACATAATTAGGTAATAAAATAATTAGTTAACACTATAGATAAAATAATCTAAAACACATACAACCACACACACATTCCGTTCATCTGTTCATAAAACAAAAAAATATATATATATTTTATGTTGTCATTTTGTTGATTTTTTTTTTCATTTATATCAACAGCTGTGCATTAATCTGGCCAACGAAAAAATCCACCAGTATATGAATGAACTGCTTTTCCTGCAAGAACAAACTGAATGTGCACAAGAGGGAGTTTCCATGGAAACCATGTATTGTCCTGGAAACCACACTACAGTTCTGGATTTTTTCTTCCAGGTATTTCTCTTTTCATTATATACAACTGTAAATATTATGCAGACAGTCTCCAGCTACCCATATGAAATTGCGTGTTTTGTATTTTCACACAATATGGTACTTTTCTTTATTTCATAACAATAGATGACCTTATTTTTACAATCATGTAAAACTCCTCAACCTCCCTTAATTGACTGTATGTTATGTATTTGATTTCTGCATTCATGACATACACATATGATGCATGTGTAAATAAATAATAAAAAAATATATATTAACATAAGGTTGGGCAGGAGGATTAATGCTTTTTTGTTGTCAGCCAACCTATATGCTAAGGTCTGTACTACTTAACCTGCTTCATATTTCAGAAGCTAAACTGTTCTCCAGTGTCTGTATCATCAGCCTGATGTTTATGTTTACCAACTTATCACACTGTTTTCTATTTTGTGCATGACATGTGTCACTCAACCTGTCCATTTGTCAGCACTTGTTGTGGCACCCTCGGAACAAAACGAATAAAAGTCAGTTTTCAAAAAATTATTATATGAATTTGTTCTTTTATAATGAACCTTGTTTCCTATATACAATATTATATTTACTATTGCTTTTTCATTCATATGCCAGTCACATTCCCAACAGATGGTTTAAACATACATGGCACACAGTGACATTTAACCAATGCTCAGTTGGTATTAAAGTGAATGTAAATATCTAAAACAATGCAAATGATTTTGAAAAAGCCTTGGAAAATTGACATCTTCTTTTCTCCCCCTTGACCTGTGAAGCCATTCTTACCTTCACAAGAAACCCTGTTTTCTAAATGTCTGAATACCCTGACAGTAAGATAATTTCTCAGGAACCCCGACTGTATTAAATGGTGCATCTTTATACAGTTTCTTTGCCCTATTTTTGTAAATCATACTGGCAAAGAAAGTACCTTCTTTCACGTTGCACAAATTAAATACATTAAATGTAAGGGTTTGAAAACAATGACTTTTAGAAATATTTTAAAGTGGTTCTAAAGGATAACATTTTTTACCTAGAATAAAAAACACATTATACCTGCTCTGTGCAATGGTATTGCACAGCATGGCCCCGAACCACCTCTTCAGGAGTCCCTCTCTGGCATTCTCTGCTCTTCCTCTTCTGTGTCCTCTTCTGTGTCTTGCTATGGGGCAAATCCAAACGCAATATTCCCCATGTACACATTCAAGATAACTGGCTGTTCAGTGATGCTGAGTGCTGTAATAACCATAGGTTGGAACCCGTGGATGCTCAAAGTGAAGAAATGTCATCAGCACACCAAGGATTCCTCAAAAGGGTCCAAAGCTTTATTCCATGGTCACATGATAAATATATAACAATGTTTCGGAGCCACGCAGCGCCCCCTCGTCAGGCAAGTGACTATGTGCAGTGCAAACCAACAGGTATTGAACAGACAATCCACCAAACCAAGCCATATCCCCCTGGCATCGAAATTACATCATGATATCGCCAATATGCCTAGTATAAACGTATAACTTAACTAATACCCATACAGTATGGATCATTAGAGAATTAGCAATCACGTATTTAATGATTTTAATGAGGAATTACAATGTATACAAGATAATAGTGATCACTAAGAAAAGCTAAAATGGTTGTTATGTTTAAAGAAGTTTATAATGTATACCGAGCTGTGGGCCGTGCAGGTGTGCAGGTCCCTGGACATTGTGTATTGATGTAGACTAGCAACATGGAGGTGTGTAATGCAGCCTCCAATGACATGCACGCTGTGGCATGTGCGCAATACAAACAGTGTACTCGGGCGGGCCGCACGGTGTTGCCATAGCAACGCCAAACACTGCCCAGGCCACCGGACAGCATATTAATTGGGACCGTTCAGGTGGGTCTCTCATCCCTCACAATTAATATGTTTTCATTGTTATATGCCACATTGTTTTGTTATGTACTTATCAGCATATTTGTCCTACATTAGTGACCTAAAGTATTAAAAATCCAGAGGGGTAAGCTAGGTAATATAGCAGCTGGAATTTTCAGAATGAACAGCCACCTCTTTTAATAGGTTAGGTAGTTACTGCTAATAACATTACAAATGGATCCCTGCTGTGTAATTTTTTTTATCTCCTTACAGATTCATTCAAGTTATACATTACAGTGAAGCTAATTGTACACTTGATTTCATCACATTTCTGAGAAATTTCACCTAAGGAGAATTTTATTTATACTCTCTAGGAATGAAAAAAATAGCTTGAGACATTTTCTGTGAAATGCATTGGAGTAAATTGGAGGTGCATTTTGCTGAAATTTAAACAGCAAAATCAGTCTTGCAGATATTTCACAGCATATCCCTATTGCTAAGACTGGAATGTGGTCAGGGCAATGCATCCATCAGATATTATTTATAGATCTAAAGCAGAAGTGATTTGTGGTTGCTAAGATCTGATGGACAGTAAATCCCAGCTTGCTTTCCACTAAAGCTAAATGTATATATTATTGTATCTCAGGCTTATTGTGCAGAAATACAGTAGGTAGGCAGTACTTATAAAATATTAGAGCTTGTCTGTTGTTATCCGTACAAGCACATGTGCCCTTCCTCCTTCAAAATGACTCCTTACCAATTTGCCTATGGTATGTATTACAGACAGTAGGTACACAAAATGCAATATTTAACACAATTTTCTTTAAAATAAATGTATATAATACTATCTAAGAATGCAGGGATTGTATAAAATAACTTTACACAAAATATGTAAACAAAATACTTTGTTAGATTAATAAAACCAAATAAAATGTGCTTGTTTTTCAGAAGCCATTAGGTTTTCTGTCTGTTCTAGATGAGGAAAGCCAGTCCATTCATTCCATGGAACAAAGCCTCTCCAAGCGATTGCAGTCACTCTTGGAGACATCAAATTCAAATACAGTGTACACATCAGCAAAGGATGGCAATGGCAATGTCACATCTAAGGATCAAGGTCCCGTCTTCACAATTATGCATTATGCAGGAAGGGTAAGTAGTATGAATTGTGTAAACAGTATCCTACACTAAAGAAAGAATGTTTTTTTGTATCATATTTCTGTGTTATAGTTTATGCTACCTTTTTATATGAATATTTAAATCTTCATTCTCGGAACATACTAATTTCAATTTCCAGGCCCCTGGAAGATTTATCAAAGGGTGTCATGGTGCTGAAATATTGATTTACTTTCTTAATATCATCATTCATTTAGAGGCAGCATAAATGTATTCACTTCATTTTGATGGCACAGCCCTTGGCTTGGGGAAAAAGACCTAATTAACCACTAGGGTGACATTCACTGGATCCTTGTTAGTTCTGCAGCCTGTGAACTTGATTAGCTTCTGCATTTTAAGCTGCTCAAAATTGTCATGGTATTAAAGCATTGCAAGTGGCAGGAGAGTGTATGAACATACAGAATTTCCATCTCCATAATGATGCTACTGCCACAACATGTCTTCAGATCATTATAGAAATATGTGTCATGATATGCCAGATGAGCCAATCCGAAAAGACTGCTACACCAATTATTATTTATTATAATTTTCTTTTATAACTTGGGCCATTCTTGAAGCTAATGTCCACTCATGACCACATACTTGGAACCAGAATTTACGAGCCTTGTATTATGAGTACATTGATTATTTCAGGCCAAGACAAAACCATATAAAGTAAACAAACTTCAGTACTGAAAATACTATTAGCTATATATAGAATATATTTTTCCAGAAATCCTGTTAATAAAAAATAAAAAAAAATTCCATATGCAACTCTTCTCACTGTGCTATTTCATATTTTAAAATTTCCCAAAACTGTTGTTGACCTAATACAATATTTTTTTGTGCACATGTGCACTGAAAGTGTATTTTTAATGTTTTTTTGGGGGGTGTTTTTTGTTTTCAGCTAGCATCCTTTTTTTTTGTCCTTTATTTTTAATTTTTTTTTAAAATGGGCAATCATATAAACTATCTTTGTGCCATTAGTAATTCAAGCTTACTCATCAGCCTTGCTACTGAAACTGCTTCTGCACTCTTCTCTTCATACAAGAATAATTATGAATAAGAGGCCTGTGCTTATGTGTACTAGCATGTATGCCTGTTGCTTGCAAAAAAATGGTATCCAGAGCTCTGCTCTCCCTGGATAAATGTATTTTTATTCATGCATTAGCATGAAAACTAATATATTAGGTTTTTAAACCCCACATCAGGTAACTTATGGCACTTTTCCACTGCAAGTACCGGCTAGTACCGGCTCGGCTCTACTCGGCCCTGCTTGGCCCGGTTTGCTTTTCCACTGCGGTACCGCATGGTATAGTGTCGGAAACGGTTCGGTACGGTACGGTATAGGTTTGCTTTTCCACTAAAGTAGTACTAAAGTTAAGTGGGTGGGATAACAACGGGGTGGGTGTGATTCTCTGACCAATCAGTGGCTAGTAGTGACTGCATGTAAAGGATTGTGGGATATGGTACCAGTTTGGTACCTGTTGGAACCACAATCGAGTAGGTACTGTTTTTTCAGAGCCGCACCGTACCGTACCGTTCGGTTCCATGCAGTGGAAAAGCAAAGCTATACCGTACCGTACCGAACCGTTCCGACCCTATACCATGCGGTACCGCAGTGGAAAAGCACAAAAGCGCGCCGAACCGGTACGGTTCCATGCAGTGGAAAAGCGATATTAGTGTATAAACCAGAGGAAAGTAAAGTTCTGCATGACTCACATTCCTTTATAACATGGTGTGTATCCTCTTTTATAGTTACTTTTGTACAGTGATGTTTTTTTTTACTTGAAAATAGACTTTTAGACCTGTCTCCAAACTACATACATAGTGTGCCCAACTTAGCACACAACTTGAATGAGTTAGATAGAATGGTATGTGCTGCTCTTGGGTAGAGGATATCCCTTTCTCCTTGGG
Organism: Pelophylax lessonae; assembly: GCF_965119305.1. Classification (NCBI taxonomy): domain Eukaryota; kingdom Metazoa; phylum Chordata; class Amphibia; order Anura; family Ranidae; genus Pelophylax; species Pelophylax lessonae. Next base: position 473,329,032 of record NC_138769.1, on the reverse strand, counting down.
ATTTATGTGGATTCTACACTGGTCATTTGTGGAAGAAAATATTTGTGGGGAAAGAACAACATGATTTCTGACAAATTGTTACTGAGTAATATTGCCTCTCAGAAAATGGTATTAAGAAATATGACACTTGTGTAACATAATTCATTAATGTGGTGTATAGCAACATGGCGTTTGTGTATCATACTACCTCAATACTACCTTAATAGTGTAATATTCAGTACTTCAGTAACATGGCATATGGTAAAATAGCACCTATGTAACAAGGTAACTCTCTAGATGATGGGGATTCCCAAGTGTTATGTCATACATATCAAGGAAATTACCTTACCAATACTGACTATACCTATTCACCCCAGTATCCAAGATAAATCTGTAGCCTCATTCCTATGAAAAACCCAGGGTAAAAGTTATAGAATATTACTTTTCACCCAGATGTCTAATGTCTAAAGCCATTATTTATAGGACATTGTTAAAAAAGTACTACCTTATTAAAAAAAATCCTGCAGCATGCAATGTAAGTAAAAAACAGAGGCTGTGACAGTCAGATCTCAATAAGTTTACATTGGTGGAGGGGGATTGGTTAGATCAGGAAAAATGGGCAAAAGGATAAACACACTTTGGTTTTAACTTCACCAATCCTTTAGGGGCATAATAGCTAGGGGTTCTGCTTCCCTTGTTGCCGTAAGCATGTGCTTTTTTTGTTTAATGGAAATTAATTAAATTATTAAATCACTAAATCAGGTATTAAAATGAGAAGCGGGCTCCTGCTACTTCATTACTGCCAAGACATTTCTCAGAATAGTTTTGTGATCACTTGTAAGTTTTAAAGCAAATATTATTGTTTTTTGGCATAAATAATTATGATATTACTGCAACAACAGGTGAACCACCCCCTCTTCGTACTTGATAACCCCCCCCCCCCCCACATTCCAGCCAAGCTCCTTTCTACCTACAGTACATCACATTAAATTATCCAGTGTTTGTTTCCTCTATCATGTTTTCTTTTTAAAGTCTCATTTCTTTCAAGATATATGCACAACAATATTCTGTTTGGGATTTTATGAACCTTGGCTTTTTCCCAGGAGCAACTTCCAGTTTAATTGTAGTTTCCTTTAACTTTGAAACATGTGAATGCCAGCAAATACCTAGCTTCAAGGAGATTTGCCATTTTCTCAAACATGTGTAAGCGCTGCTAATTATTATTTCTTGGGTTCTTGTGACAGTCACAAGGTACATTCCAGACTCGTGCTGTTCAACCTTGTCTTTGCCTTTGATTCACACTTACTTAAGCTATTTTGTGTTTTCTTGGAAAATAAGTAATACTTTTTTTTTTTCAGTTTCTGGCATGCTTTCATTGTTAAATGAATGTTTAAGCCTGATAAGAGATCTTATTTAATACACTATTTTTTAAATGCTTAAAAGCTAAATTTTTTTATTAATACCTTCAAAATATATAGTCGGGAACTGTGTTTTAATAAGTAATGCAGTTAATGTTTGTAAGCACTGAAGCAATCTCACATTACTGTCAGTTGAGTAATCAGTATGGCTGTCTCAGATCATGATTTAGACCAGGCTGACCCTGATGCTCCTTAAATATTCTGTGACGAACCCCAGAGTCCATAGTTATAAAAAAGAGCATTGTTTTAATGGCCTTCTTAATTTGCACTTTTGGGAACTGTAAATTGTAAGAAAACTATTATGAATATTATGAATAAATTAGTCGTATAATCAAGGAAAGTTAAACTGCCGATAGACATACACGGGGAGTTCCCCCGCAGTCACCATCTTCATCTGGTGTAGACAGAAGTGTGATTGTGCATGGCCAGGCATCATGGTTGTGTCTATGGAGGGAGGAAAAGCTGACCAGAGCCAATAGATGATGCTGGTGCTGCTTGTGTAAAGATGGATAATAGCAACTGGGACAATCTTTCTAGTACACCAGCCTGATTGTTTTCCCAAAAATCCACTTGGCACAGGTCCTTTGGACAATAAACATTTTGGAATAAGCAATTCTCATCTCATATTGCTGGTAACCAGGCCTAAAAGACCTTAGCTGGTATTAGTCTAGTAGTCAGATATGAGTATGCAAATAAAATGAAACTTTTACAAATTCTAATAAATACAATTGAAAATCATTGCATATGGTGTTATGAAAATGGTTTGTACTTATATACATGCTGTTAGCTGACACCATTAGGAAAGTGATCAAGCGGTGTAGGTACTACTTCAAAAATCTCTGGTGTTATCTACTGGAGAAAGCAGAATGGATGTTTAGAGTGCTGTCATGGAAAATTCAACCAGGAATCAGATTGGTTTTTGACATTAGAATTCTCTTCTATGTATAAACAGCATTAATCTTTCTAGCAAGAGTAAAGGACCAGCAGGACTAACACCAAAGCCTACATATTCCTCTGTGCAAACTATAGTGTACTGTGATTTTCATGTTTTACCATATTGCAAGCAGTACTATGTGTAAATAAGTAAGTAGTTGGACGCTGAAACAATACCACTGTTACTCTGTATCCATGCTCGTGGTTTACTGTACGGCGACCCGAGCAGCGGAGGATTTTTTTTACACATGCAGATTCCTAGTGTCTGGTAGACACCATCTTATGTGAGTGTTTTTAATCTTGTGTTACAAATAAACGAGTGTCATACAATATAACACTATGGTTGGCGTTCCTTCTCATGTTTTCTCATATGGACCATCCTAAGCTTTGACCCATCTTGGGGTGAATAACCATGTATTAAGGAGAAAAGGTTCCTGGCTGATCTCTGTTTTGGCTTATGCATGCTTGCTGGTTTATAATTTTACCAGGAAAATCTCTGGTGAGTTTGATCTAGGCAAAATAATAAGGCACGTGTGAACACTGTATACACTTTGTGTTTGGATAATCAGCACTTTGCACTTTGTCACTGGATGACTTAATATGGACTTTGTTTGATGGACTTTTATAATTCACATATTTAATCTATTTATTTTTGTCATATTTATATCTTGTATTTATTGTGGTTATTAATATATTAATTGGTACAATTTGCGCACACATCATTATTTAATTGCATCAGCACTTTCTTAATATAAATATAGTTTATTGCACCAGCACTCTCCTAATTGGAGGATCGATTTGGTCAAAACCTATACAGTATACACAAAAATAATGAATTGCAGGATATCATTAGGGGTATATAATATATATTGGGATTAGCAGCAATCAATTAGCTGCCATTAACAGGAGAGATATATTGCATTTGCACTTTGACAACACTTAGCATTATTTTGCACGTTTATTTCCCAACCACTCTTTCAAGCACTAGCACTTTTTGGATCATTATTGATAAGTTCATTATTTTTTCACATATAATGTTTTTTAATATCAACAATATATTTTTAATATTAGCAATTTATTCATTTATTTAATTTATGCACTTTATACTTAATTAGGAGTCCAGTACTCATACTGCAATTATAAGACAGAGTATTTATTAACCTACAGAAATTGCGCTCATTTTTTCCCTCATGAAAAAGCTCTTCCTTAGTCAGCCTGTGACTCCTTATTTTTACCAGCCCTTCAAATTCATGTTTTGATCACAGCGCTTTAAGTTTTTTCCTCTTCAATGTTTTTAAATTTAAAATAAATAAATAGTTTAGCCAATGTAATATATACTGAATTTTATCAGTGTATCACTTTCTGCCCACCGCTTTGTTTAAAGCAGACATTTTATTTTTAGAGCAAAAAAAATTATGGTTTGCAAGCTTTTGGTAAAAAAGAAGGGCATTAGTAGCTGGGAACTGCTTGTATCAAAGTCCTTTATTAAAGGATGTAACACAGCCGAAGGGTACTTTCACACGAAAGATCCAATCAGATCTGCCTGTCAGTTTTTTAGGCGGATCTGATCGGATCCTCCATGCATCTCTAGGGGGCAGCGGTTGTCACCGGAGACATGTCCACTGACACCCGCTGCCATCCACATTTGACCCTGTCCGTGAAATCCGGACAGATGGAAACCCTATTTTCCATCCGTCCAGGGGATTGGATCAGATGGGATCGGATGAGAATGGACAGGCGGTCCGCTCTCATCCGATTCCCCATAGAGAGCAGCGGGGCTCTGACACCTCCGTCTCCGCACATAGTGCGGAGACGGAGCTGTCATCCGCCTGCTCAGCGGGGATCGGCGGATCGATCCCCGCTGAGCAGAGAACGGTCTGCAACGGAATGCGGACCGTGTGAAAGGAGCCAAAGTAACATTTAGGAGGAAAAAAAAAAGCATCTTTATTTTCATTTGCCTGCTTCTGTTTGGAAAATTGCCAGGAATATCTAGAATGACGCCATTGACTATATATGATCATGACTATTTTTGGTAATTCATGTTAATCAGCATCACTGGACATTTTTAGGCACCTAGGTTGCTGTTATTTTTGTTGGGGGTCTAAAGCCCACGATCTGAGTCCGGCCTCAATCGCTCTACCTCCCAGACCGCAGTGGTCGTGCCATTTAGGAGCCTTTCAGCTGTGAAGCTTTCTTCGCAGAGCCGACAGTGGGAGGCGACACAGTTCTGGAGGGAGGGCGGGAACTGCCCGCGGTAAACAAGCCAGTGATTGCTTGCTAAGATGAAGGGCAGTCTAAGCAACCAATCACCATCTTGCAGCTTCTGTCCTCCATTTTAGACCTGCTGTGCCTTGCGACCTCCTGTCTGTGTAAGGTAGAGGAGATGTAATTTAGAAAGGGGAAGAGACGCTGAGTACTGCAAAGAAGAGTACTGTAATGTGTGTGGGGGCTGTGTACTGTAATATGTGTGGGGGTTAAGTACTGTAATGTGGGGAGGGGGGGTTTAAGGCTAAGTACTGTAATGTCAGGGGGGGGTAAGGCTGAGTACTGTAATGTAGGGGGGCTGAGTACTGTAAAGAGGGGGGCTGAAGACAGTAATGAGGGGAACTGAGTACTGTAATGGGGGGAGGGGCTGAGGACAGTAATGTGGGGGTCTTGAGAACTGTAATGAGGGGGTTGAGGACTGTATTGTGGGGGGACTAAGGACAGTAATGTGGGGGCTGAGGACAGTAATGTGGGGTAGCTGAGCACTGTATTTGGGGGGCTAAGGACAGTAATGTGGGGGAGCTAAAAACTGTATTGGGGGCTGAGGACAATAATGTGGGGGAGCTGGGGACTGTAATGGGGATGTGGACTGTAATGGGGGGCTGAGGACAATGTGGGGGTATGAGTACTGTAATGAGGGAGCTAGGAAAAGTGTTGATATCAGGGGGGTATGAGAACACAAGGGGGGATCTTGATGTAAAGGGAAGGGAATTGCGATGTGCAGTGGACACTGTGGAACTGATGTAAGGATGTGATTGTGTTATGGGGCTCGGTTCAGATCTGTGCATGCGCATTTGCTTGCGCATGTCACAGGTAGGTCAGCCCATTCATTTTAACGGGCTGCACTACCCATGAGAAATGCAGGGAAACAAGTCCCTGCCCTTTTTTTTAAATTGCGCAGCACCAAGCTGCATAGTGCTGCAGGACCATGCGGTTTGGAGCACGCATGTGTTGAAGTGTGGCGTGTTCCTCTGCGGGACGGGAACATGTGCAATTTCACCTGCGTTCCCCAGCTACAGAGATTGGAATGCCTAGGAGAGGGTGCTGTAATGTAAAGGATATGAATCAAATAATAAACATGTGATTTGGACCTCTGCTGGAAGAAGATTTTACTAAGCGGACCTCCGTTAATCTTAATTCAGTACCCCTGGTCTAAAGGGAGACGTCCATCGGTGTGGGTTGTTGTTATGTTTGTGTCAGTGGTGTGTCTTTCCCCGTTGTTGGCAGTGGATCCACTTCACTGCATAATGTCATGGACGTCATTTTGTTTTTTGTATTTTTATATATACAAAATACTTTTTCAACGTCTGTGTCTTTATTTACATCTTAAATGCTTTTGTGAATTAGTACCCAAAATGTATTCGCATAGGGCAGCTTGATATCTGCTCCCCCCCCCTTATTCTAAAGAGGGCCTTCAGATTCTATTAGGTACTCTCCTTCCAGACTCCCTAATCTACTGGCCAGGGATGTGGGAATGAGGCCCTCTCCCCTATCAGTATTGAGGGAATGTGGTCGAATATGATTCAGGAAGGAAAGGGCACTCTCATGGCAACTCCCTTTCCTTTTTGGAGAGGACACAATGTAAATTTTTGTTGTTTGTTTTTTTGCTTGAGGTTCCCCATCAAAATGAATGCTGGATTAAGTCATTTTCATTTCAACTAACTTTTTGGCACTATAGTAAGGTAACAGTTTATATGAAGTCCAAATTCTTATTGGCATTTCAAGGTTTATTTTGAAATTAGAAGCTTTAAAAGAAAAAAAAGGCAGCATCTAGATACCTATAATGAGAGGTTCCTTTTTTAGGAAGTACTAGAAAGTTTTAAAATAAAAACAGCAGGCCACGGTAAATGGGCATTGATGTTACTTGTTATCTGATATTTTGTTGTTCCTTGCTGATTATTTAAGGTTTAATGAATACAACGAAAAGCGATTTGCCTATTGTACAGATAGTACATCAAATGAGGTTTGTGGCTTGCATTGGGATTTGGCAGGACCAAGGACAGGTAAATATAAGATTTTTGGGGCAATGGACGTGCTAATAGGCAGGTAGTTGGCAGGTAGAAGGTGGCAGGAGCCAGGTAAAGGATTACTTTAGAAAATTGCAATTATCCTTTAAAAGTTGTGTTAAAAGTAATTGGTTAGCAAAATGTATACTGAATTGCCAAAGATGATAAGTGATATAAAATATGCTGGTAACAATTGTTTCCTTTAAAAAAATGACAATTGGTCTAACTCTTAAAATGTATTAGGTGAAGCCTGTCATTACTCCTGTAACTTGTCACAGCAGAGACTCTCAAATAATAATGGAGAGTACCGCTGAATAAGTTCCAGGACAGAGGCTTGTCCCAGGGCAGGCACATCACCACATTCAGTGTTCAGAGTTTCAGGTATGAAAGATATACTGTAATGCAATCACGACAGGTTCATGAAAGATTACTTTTTGTTTACTGTATCTGCTTTCTGTAAAATATGTTTAATTTCATTATTTCAAGTCAGCTAAATATTAACATTTTCCACAGAGAATGATCATTAACAAATACATACTTTCTCGCAAAATTAGATTAGTTCTCCCCAAAGCTGCTGTTAAATCTCATTTGCATGTAATCTTATTAGTTAATCTCTGTAAAGCCTTTATTCAGTGAGATTTGTTAGCAGACGGAGCACTGTTCCCAGAAACCCAGTCCAATGTATTTCATAACTGAATGAACCTGGGGAAAACTATATCCCTACATTATAACAACAAGTGGTGCGCAGCGCTCCACTGTAATTAATAAAAAAAGTCCTATTGTATAAATATAGTCCCAATATATGAAATTTGTGAAGTGACTTAAAAGAATGTTCTGTGTATACCAAGATAATTCCAATAGTATGTGTGATATGATAAAGGTGAAATAAATCAGCGCCGCTTCTAAATGCCTTCTAATATATACGCTATCTGTTTTCCAAAACATGCAATGTATAGGTTTTCCATAATCACCATGTTGGGCGCTTCAGTTCAACAAAACTATTTATATAGCCTTTCTACTTAAGTATAAAATTGTGCATAACCAAAAACTATATTTCATGTAATACATAAACAATACATAATAAATCCATTCACCTTAAAGTGCAGTGCATAGATTCAAGTCCTTTGGTGCTTTCAAAGTACTTGTGCTTGATAATAGATAAGTGAAATCAACGTGCCACTCTGTGCTCCCCTCCTGAATTCTCACTCACTGATAATAAGATGTAAACCAGCATATAACAGTTATCTCAGCACAAAGAGTGTTTGTGATACTACTCCTCCTTCACACGTAGAGCCTTTAAGGCAATACCGTGGGTAATTATGATGATATTCCTTCTTCCTCCATAGTAAATGCTCATGGATTATATTTATAGGAATGAAAGGAAAGCATCCATAGCGTAAAATCATTTGGTTTATTCAAATTATATATAAATGAAATTAATACACTTACAAGATAAAAGAAAAGTAATTGCTTACAGTAATATCTATGGTGGACCTCGCTGTGGCGTGCGTTCCAACAGAAGTAACTTCGCTTGTGGTCCCTTGCTTGAAGTGTTTTGCCCCTCCCACAGAGCATCTTCAGAAGCTAGGGCCAATCGCAAGTGATCTCCTTTTATAACGATGTCTCCTCCTCCTACACCCAATTCCACCCACTACACCCGCTGAGGAATTTCCTATCGACCTACTGTCGTCACTTCCTGTTCATGACACTACACCCTATCGTGATTCCCACTACACCCAATTGCATCAACCATACTGACTATGTTGATTCTTGTTAGTTTATTGACATCAATAAACTAATCAGAAAAAGACATCAGAAAAAATCCAGCATCAAATAAAAGTGCTTTACCCAATGTGCTTGGATAAGGCCTGTCACAACAGTGCACCTCCACCAATCTAAGAACTCATCAGATGGCAAACAATGATACGTCTTTTTTAGATTGTTGCTATGAAGCGAAGTGTCATCCTACTCTGGTATATTGATTGAGTGATGGTCTCCAGTGGGATCGAGGGGCCTACATGCTGAGCGTCATCCTACTCTGGTGTATTGATTGTGTGATGATCTCCAGTGAGATCGAGGGGCTTATAAGCTGAGCAGTGGCCTTCTTTGTACTTTTTCTGGCCATTTGTTGAGTTTATGCTGCAGCTAATGTATTCGATTTTAAGACTAATAAAATACTACACTATATAAGCATCATTTGGGCTCCCGCTGGTGAGCTTTTTTTGTACAGTGCTTTATCCCACTGGAGAACAACACTCAACCAATACACCAGAACAGGATGACACTTCGCTTTATAGCAACAATCTAAGACATATCATTGTTTGCCATCTGGTGAGTGTTTAGATTGGCGGAGGTGCATGATTGTGACAGGCTTTTTCCAAGCACATTGGGTGAAGTGTGTTTATTTGATGCTAGATTTTTTTCTGCTTTCTGGGGAGAGGTTAGACATATCACACATACTATTGGAATTACCTTGGTATATACAGAAGTTTCCTTTAAGTCACATCACAGATTTTATATATTGGGACTGTATTTATTCAACAGGACTTTTGTTTATTAATCACAGTGGAGCGCTGCACACCATTTGTTATATTGTCTCTTGGAGGTTGTATGTTCACCTTTTGTGTGCCAGTTGCTGAATAGTTTTACAATGCTCACTTTTTCTTTGCTTTTTCTATATCCCTACATTACCAGAGTTGAGAGACACTGCTAATAAAAGCTATTATTATTTTAATAGCATTGTACAGGATTTGTATAGCCCTCACAGTTTGTGGAACTTTTAAAGAAATAAAGGGGGCAGTACAGTTATAATACAATTCAAGAAAATAAGGTAAGGAGGGCCCTGCTCATAGGAGCTTATAATTTAAAAGGGAAGAGCAAGTGATACAAATGTAATAACTGTGAGGGATGAGCATATGGAGGTAGAACAATTCCAGTTGTTAGGTAAAGGTGGAATAGGCTTTCCTGAAAAGATGAGCTTTAAGGGACTGCCTAAAGACAGACATAGCGGGAGATACCTGTATGGGTCAAGATAGGAAGTTCTTGAGAATAGGAGAGTCTATGGAGATGTCCTGGAGGTGAGCATAGAAGAAAGGGATGAGGAAGCAAATGAGAAAGGGGTGAGAGAGCAAATGTCATAAAATTATTTTTTAAGGAGAAAAGATGTATGCTGGGATAACTGTGATAAAAAAAAAAAATGTTTCATAAAAGGGATACAGTAAACCCGCGCTCCATCACGGTTCAGTTTTTGCGGCCCCGGTATATTGCGTTTTTTTCTGTAATGTTATTTTACTAATTAAATCATTGAAAATTAAATATTTTTGTGTTTTCCATAGCTTTTGCTCTGTCTCTCAGTATCTTTTATGCGTTTAAATTAGTTTCTATTGTTTTAAAAGTGTGTTTAAAGACCTTAAAATGCTTTTAAAAGTACAGTGACAGTAACAAAACCATGCCTACAGTGTATTTTAATAGGGTTTTTCTATTTCGCGGATTTTCACTTTTCGCGGGTGGGTCCGGAACGTAACTCCCGCAATGGAGGGGGGTTTACTGTACATTGTATAACTGCAGTGCAAAATTGCTGCAGTCAATGCACAAACAAGTATGCTGTTTACAATGAAAAATACATTAGGTTGGTCTACATAAATGGCTTGATGCTGGGCAATAGCAGAAAACCAACACTTCACACTACTCTCTTGCAACAGTTAGATTTTGTTAACTGTTTAATATTAAAAGGTTTACAGCATGTGACACCAGCATTAAACTAAGTGCATTAATAGGCACTGCCTGTTTCAGTGAGAAAGCAAGAGAGGAGAATCCTGCACTAGGCCAATTCATCCCCGGTTTCCATAATGACCATTTAGACAGCTATAGCAAACGTTCCACCATTAGGGATGTTTCAACAGAGGAGCTCTCTGTCTCATTAGTATTACTTTTTTCAACAATTATTTTGAACCCGAACCAAGTTTAGTGATTGTTCCTTTTTAAACGGGACTAAACAATAGTTTAGAAAGGGAGGGGGTAATTGCAGCAATAAAAGCAATGTGTAGAAGGTTGAGAACCACAGTCTGTGTTTTATTTCTGTCTATGCTATCATGAGGAAAATGTACCCTCCCTTGCTCTCAATGTGACAGGTATCACACAACACAGGAGGAGGAAAGATGTTTCTTCACAGGAAACAACATTTAAAATATGACAAAGTTTTAGCCATTTCTGATTTTAAGAGCAAAAAAAATAAAGAAGAGGAGAAGTTTAAAATAGAGTTAGGTAATAAAAAATATCCCAAGCTTTGAACATCTCATGGAGCGCTGTTCAATCCAGCATCCGAAAACGGAAAGAGTATGGCAAAACTGCAAACCTACCAAGACATGGTCGTAAACTGACAGGCTAGCATTGAAAGGATAGCATTAATCAGATAGGCAGCCAAGAGGCCCATGGTAACTCTGGAGGAGCTAAAGAGATCCACAGCTCACGTGAGAAAATCTGTCCACAGGACAACTAGTTGTTGTGCACACCACAAATCTGGTCTTTATGGAAGAGTGGCAAGAGGAAAACCATTGTTCATTGGTCTCATGTGACCAGAGAAGCTTCTTCCACATGTTTGCTGTGTCCTCCACATGGCTTCTCGCAAACTGCAAACGGGACTTCTTTTGCCTTCTTTCAATAATGGCTTTCTTCTTGCCACTCTTCCAAAAAGGCCAGATATGTGGAGTGCATGACTAATAGTTTTCCTGTGAAGCCCTCAGAGGTTTGTCATTCTCTTTCCATTTTCAGATGATGGATTGAACAGCGCTCTGTGAGATGGTCAAAGCTTGAGATATTTATTTATTACCTTACCCTATTTTAAACTTCTCCACAACTTTATACCTGACCTTTCTGGTGTGTTCCTTGGCCTACATAATGCTGCTTGTTCATTAATGTTCTCAAACAAACCTCTGATGGCTTCACAGAACAGCTGTATTTATACTGAGATTAAATTACACACAGGTGGATTCTATTTGCTAATTAGGTGACTTCTGAAGGCATTTGGTTCCACTAGATTTTAGTTAGGGGTATCAGAGTAAAAGGGGATGAATACAAATGCACGACACACTTTTCAGATATTTATTTGTAAAACAAATTGGAAAATAATTTATAATTTTCCTTCCACCTCACAATTTTGTGCCACTTTGTGTTATTCTATCACATAAAATCCCAATAAAATACATTTACGTTTTCTGTTGTAACATGACAAAATGTGGAAAATTTCAAGGAGTATAATTACTTTTTCAAGGCATTGTTTAAGGCTGCCAATTAGTTTATTCCCAGTGAAACATAAACTAGAAAAAAAAAGGACCCCGGATTTAGTAAACTATTGCATATTTATTTATGTTCTTGCTCAGTAAATTTTACAAACAGCAGCTTATCCATATGTGAAAGTATTCTAAGAACTTATTGATCTTATATCTTCTAAAGGAGTCCAACATAAATATGTATACTGTGAGAAGGCATTTAAATTGCCTCCTTAGGTTTTCTCTCCATGCAACATTTACAGTGCAGTGCAAATAATTGTTAATAAATGTAGTAAAGAGATGTGTCTTTCTCTCAGTGATGACAGATATATCATTAGATTTTCACTGTCCACCTAATACATCATTCCCACTAATACATTTAACCTATTTAGTACTATCTACATGTAAACAGATACACTGTGACTGTAATAATACACATTATGAATAAAAAAAACTGTTGAAGGTATGAATAATAACACATTTGGAAGCAGTAATGATTGCGACTTTGTGTTTTTAGGTGACTTATGATATTTTTGGAGCCATTGAGAAAAACAAAGATGTACTATCTCAGAATCTTCTTTTTGTCATGAAAAGTAAGTTAAAATTGTTCACTGTTATTTTTTGTATGATAGGTTTCTTGTGTAGTTTTCACACCAACAATTAAAGAAGAACTCCAGTTATGTTATATTTTTACATAGTTGCATTGGTCCAGCTTGGACCAATGTAACTATGTATTTACCATACCTGACCGATGCCCCTGGAAGCTAGTAGACACCACTACTCCAGTGATCTCCACTAGCTTCCAGGTTTCGTGCTGAGTGGCTACCCTGCTACATTCTAAATACATGAGGTTGGTGGCTAGGCAGGGACACCATCCATACAATGCTTTGCATTTTCTGAATGATTTCAAAGAATTCTCTTAAACAACCTGGAGAGCTTGATGTCACCACCCCACCTCTGCAACTTGCCCAATAAGAGGACACCTTGCATTCATTCAAAAAGTGCAAATCATTCCCTGAATAAACAGGAGGCAGATAAGTGGGTGTACCTAAGTCAGCACAAGTCCCTTCCCCAAAACGTCTAGGAAAATGGCAAAGGAAGGGTATCCCAGGGGTATTTAAATGGACAGAGCTGATTAAATGAGTGTAATGAGTATGAAGAATAAGAATAGGTAAAATAAAAGATACGTTTTTTTGAATCAAATGATGAAAATGTATACATAGGTACCAAATCAACAACAAACATGTATAAAAATGACATAATCAGGGTGATTGCGTTCAAATGCGTACATATGTTCAGTGGACACATACCAACTTTTTTGGCTGCGGGCTTATATGGACATGATCGCATTGTGATGTAATTTAGACGGGTGCATGTTCTAACAATATTTCCTTGAAGAAGGAATCATTTTCAGATTCCGAAACATGTCGGGATGCTCCTACTGCATTGTGAATCAGTGATTTTTCCTTGACACTGACATGCGATAGATTTGAATGCAATCACCCTGATTATGTCTTTTTTATACATGTTTGTTGTTATTTTTGTACCTATGTATAGATTTTAATAATTTGATTCAATAAACCTTATCTTTTTTTTTTACCTACTCTTATTCTTCATACTCATTACACTCATTTAATCAGCATTCTTTGAATGGTACCTGTGCCGAGTGGCACACCTACTATGTTCTGAATGCATCTGGCCAGCTACTTAACATAGGATCTGGAACAAGTGGAGATCACTGGACAAGTCTGCATCAGTGAATTCCAGCTTCCAGAGGCATGACCCAGGTGTGGTATATACATAATTGCACTGGTCCAAGCTGAACCAATGTAGCTATGTATAAAATGTCAATACCTGGAATTCCTCTATAAATGATTTGGAGATTAGCAGATTTCTCACTGGCAAAATACAGTTAGGCATCTCCCAATACATAAACCCTCTTGGAGCCACTGTAGTTGTTTGTAGGATTTCAATTACATTATGATAGTAAGACTTTATTATTTTCCATATGGTAAGGGAAGGATTGAAACAGCTGGAAAATCTCTGGCAGTCATAGCGCACTATTGCTCACTAGAACTAACCTAAAATACCTGTTTCTTACCCTTATGTCACAGCCAATGTTCCAGTTTGGCCAGTCATTAGCTTTAAATTACTACACTTATATCAGTAAAGATTTGTAGGTTGATTTTAATACTAGGAGAAAAGGGGAAAGAATAGATCCACACTATGGACTAATTAAATATGGATTAATTAAATGTATATATAAAAAGAGAAGAAAAGCTGCTGTCCCCACTGAAACAACTACCAGAGTAGGTGTCTAAAGTTAAAAAAAAAATAGCAATGGGGAGTGGGTGTGGTGCTGCTATTTATCCCACAAATGTGTATAAAATACAATCAGTGTGCCATGAATCATCAAAAAATATCAAAAATGATATAAAAAACATAAATATCATAATAGCAAAGGCAGGATAAAGTTATAAAGGCTTCTGTGGGGACATTTACAAACAACTATTGGTACTGAGAACGTGAGTTACCCCTCTAGAAGAGGATTGGTTGGTGGGGGGGGGGGGGGTGCGTAGCACGAGTGTTATTTTGACACAAACCGCCTTTGTGGAGTTTGCATGCAACTTTAAGGCCTGTTTCACACGGGCGTTCCGTATGTCCGTATATCACCCCATCAGTTTGCAGGTGATATACGGACATAATGCATGTCAGTGGGATTGCGGATGTCAGCGGATGACCATCCGCTGACATCCCATTTGCGTCCTTTCAGTTCTGTTCCATTTTTTGGAACGGAACAGAACCCTATTTTTTCTTCCGTTTAAAAAACGGAAAGGACGCAGAATCGGATGTCAGCAGTGTCATCCGCTGACATCCGCAATCCCATAGACATACGTTATGTCCGTATATCATCTGCAAACGGATGGGATGATATGCGTGTCCGTAAAAAAATAAAAAAGTGACGGAGCGGATCGCAATACGGTCCGCTCCGTGTGAAAGAGGCCTTCATTTATGCACGTTTGATTATATTGTTTGGTATTTGATATTTATGTTTTTTATACATTTTTTTATATTTTTTAATGATTCATGGCACATTGATTGTATTTTATACACATTTGTGGGATAAATAGCAGCACCACACCCACTCCCATTACTACTTTTTAGAGATTTTAACGGTAGTTATAGTAGGAATGCCACCAGGTTGGGGAAAAAATGTAATTCTCGGGTATAGTACAGTAATGTAAAACTAAAACTTGAAGGTATGGTAAAACATATTCATTACCCTTCATCCCGGCACAGTAGTGTAGTGGTTAGCACATTCACCTAGCAGCAAGAGGGTCGCTGGTTCAAATCCCAACCACGACACTACCTGCCAGGAGATTGCATGTTCTCCCTGTGCCTGCGTGGGTTTCCTCCCACACTCCAAAGACATGCTGGTAGGTTAATTGGATCCTGTTTAAAAAAAATTGGCCCTACTGTGTATGTATGTGAGTTAGGGACCTTAGATTGTAAGCTCCTTGAGGGCAGGGACTGATGTGAATGTGCAATGTATATGTAAAGCGCTGCATAAATTGACAGCGCTATATAAGTACCTGAAATGATAATCTCAAGTGGCGGCACATAGGCAATGCATAGGTTCATATTTTCATTTTCATACATTGTAATGTATCTACAGCCAAAATATTTTTTTATAGAGTAGGTTAGTTAGGGTTAGAACCCTTCTCATGTTTATTTTGGTTTATATAGCTGTCTGTTTTCCTGTTGGAAAGATTCACCCCCTCTGAAAATCCAAAATTTCAAGTTGTCACTGGGATAGGAATAGAGAAAATATCTTCCAACTGGGAGACTTGTTCTTGTGACAACCGTCTAAGAAAGAATATTGTTTTTATTGTGATTTAGATTAGTAACCTGTCCACCCATATGCTCTATGTCCCACCCACAATACCAGCATCCATCCGCATACAAGCCTACACAGGATGTTCCATCCGCCTTATTGTAGAAAAAGGCCACTAATAGCTGACAAAAAAGTATGTACATTATCTAAAAACAAGTCTTCACAGAAAGCTTGAGCCCTGCAAAACTTTACTTACAGTAATAGAAAGTACAGAGGTGCAAACTCTTTATATATTACTAATTATTAACCCTTTCCCATAGCCAGTGAAAATGTGATAGTCAACCAGATGTTTCAGTCAAAGCTGACTCAAACAGGATCACTTATACCCCCATATCCACCTTTGAAGCTCAGAGGACCCAAAGCAGCCTTACTTTTTAAAAAAACACTAACCACATCAAATGGAGAGACCAAAAAGATCCTGGAACTTAGTAAGGTAAGATCCAGCAAGGTTATGTGCTGTTAAAAAAATACCTTTGTTCTGTTTTGTATTCGTCAGTGCATGATGCTTATTGGTTACACTTGGAATACAGTAGTATAGCAGATAGCTGTGCTTTATCATTCATTTCTATTGCAAGCACATAAACACACACATACAGGACTATCTTTTATACAATAATGGTTTTGGGTCAATTTTATTTTTGTTTAAAGTTTTTTTTTTTTTTTTACTGTTTTACACTATATCAGAACACATCAGACACTGGATGCAGAATGTAATTCTCCAACTTTTTTAGGCCTTTTCACATAAGACACAAGACCCAATTCTGGAATTCTCTTCTAATCTAGCATCAAAATTTAGGCTTGTCAAATGACCCTTTTTTATTATTCTGGTGGAAATGGACAGAAAAAAGGATAGGAAGAGCATCTGAGAAAACTTCATTAATAAAAAAAAAAAAAAAAAAAAACACGAACAAAAACACCCTTTAATAACATTTTCCTATACTAATGCAAATTGCAAGCTTTTATTCTCAACACTATTTAGCCATGTCAGCAGAGATGTGGCATAGCATCTTAGCACTAAATATTTTGCCCATATTCTGTTTTACCTTTTCTTCAGGGAAGATGAGTGCCCAGGTATGGGTTAGGAGAGCAATTAACTTTCTCCTAATGTACGGCACAAGCTTGAATAATGTTTCCCCTGATATTAACACACCTCAACATATCTGCTCAGTGCTGGGCTGAAACTATCAGTTACCAAAGATGGGTTGCAAGACCCTACACAGGCTTGCTTCAGAACTCTACAATCCAGTAGGCTCTATACCAAAGTATTAAATATTTAGAGATATACTATAGTCTCTTTACAGTTTTGCAGCTCAATACATAGCTTTGATTAGCTTAATATACAGTATCTCACAAAAGTGAGTACACCCCTCCCATTTTTGTAAATAGTTTATTATATCTTTTCATGTGACAACACTGAATAAATGACACTTTGCTACAATATAAAGTAGTGAGTGTACAGCTTGCCTTACAGTGTAAATTTCCTGCTCCCTCAAAATAAGTCAACACACAGCCACTGATGTCTAAACTACTGGCAACAAAAGTGAGTACACCCCTAAGTGAAAATGTCCAAATTGGCCCCAAAATGTCAATATTTTGTGTGGCCACCATTATTTTCCAGCACTGCCTTAACCCTCTTGGGCATGGGAGTTCACCAGAGCTTCACAGGTTGCCACTGGAGTCCTTTTCCACTCCTCCATGAAGACATCACGGTGCTGGTGGATGTTAGAGACCTTGCACTCCTCCACCTTCCGTTTGAGGATCCCCCACAGATGCTCAATAGGGTTTAGGTCTGGCCAGTCCATCACCTTTACCCTCAGCTTCTTTAGCAAAGCAGTGTTCCTCTTGGAGGTGTGTTTCAGCTTGTTATCATGTTGAAATACTGCCCTGCGGCCCAGTGTCTGAAGGGAGGGGATCATGCTTTGCTTCAGTATGTCGTAGTACATGTTGGCATTCGTCATTCCCTCAATAAACTGTAGCTCCCCAGTGCCCGCAGCACTCATGCAGCCCCAGACCATGACACTCCCACCCCCGTGCTTGACTGTAGGCAAGACACACTTGTCTTTGTACTCCACACCTAGCTGCCGTCACACACACTTGACACTATCTGAACCAAATAAGTTTATCTTGGTTTCACCAGACCACAGGACATGGTTCCAGTAATCCATGTCCTTAGTCTGCTTGTCTTTGGCAAACTGTCTGCAGACTTTCCTGTGCATCATCTTTAGAAGAGGCTTTCTTCTGGGATGACAGCCATGCAGACCAATTTGATCACTGACAGGCTGACCCCCCCCATCACCCCTTAAACCTCTGCAGCAATGCTGGCAGCACTCATACGTCTATTTCCCAAAGACAAACTCTGGATATGACACTGAGCACGTGCACCTAACTTCTTTGGTCGACTATGGCATGGCCTGTTCTGAGTGGAACCTGTCCTGTTAAAGCGCTGTATGGTCTTGGCCACTGTGCTGAAGCTCAGTTTCAAGCAATCTTCTTATAGTCTAGGCCATCTTTATGAAGAGCAACAATTCTTTTTTTCAAATCCTCTGAGAGTTCTTTGCCATGAGGTGCCATGTTGAACTTCCTGTGACCAGTATGAGAGAGTGAGAGCGATAACACCAAATTTAACACACCTGCTCCCCATTTACACCTGAGAACTTGTAACTAGGGATGATCGAACTTTTGAAAAGTTCGGTTCGTCCAGAACACCCGAACTTTCCCGAAAGTTCGGGTTCGGATTCCAGAACCCCATTGAAATCAA
Source organism: Pelophylax lessonae (assembly GCF_965119305.1). Taxonomy (NCBI): domain Eukaryota; kingdom Metazoa; phylum Chordata; class Amphibia; order Anura; family Ranidae; genus Pelophylax; species Pelophylax lessonae. The sequence goes on along the minus strand of NC_138769.1, from coordinate 473,310,511 downwards.
TGGGACCCGAACTTCGGTAATCAAAAAACACAATTTTGAAGCCCTACAACCCAATAAATGCCCCTGAAAAGTGCCTAGGGTTCTGGTTCATGCCCCAGGGACTATTAATCACACAAAAAAAAGTTCTTAAAAATTGTCGTTTTTGATAGAGAGACAATTATTGAAAAAATTATTGAAAAAAAATAAAATGAGATCTCTTTGGATTTAGTGTCTGGGGGGTCTAAAACGTGTACCTGTGAAGTTTCAGCTCTGTAGCATGTCCAGAACCAGAAAAAAATATAATTTTTCTTAGAATTTTTATTAGCGCAGGGATGTGGCTCCTCTCCTATCACACCTATATGTGTGTATGTGTATATATACATATATGTGTGTGTATATATACCCCTATACAGAAGTTCAGATGTTATGCCTGCCTCCAAAGACGCCCAAAAAATGCCCAAAAAAATGCCTGCAACAACACATCTGGGCGTTTTTGTTGCAGGCGTTTATTGGGCATTTTTTGGGCGTCTTTGGAGGCAGGCATGACATCTGAACTTCTGTATAGGGGTATATATACACACACACATATATGTATATATACACATACACACACATAGGTGGGACAGGAGCAGAGCCACATCCCTGCAAATAATTTCATTAGCGCATGGATGGGGTTCCGCTACTTTCACACCTAGATGTGTGTATGTGTATATATACATATTTGTGTGTGTGTATGTATACCCCTACACAGAAGTTCAGATGTCATGCCTGCCTCCAAAGACGCCCAAAAAATGCCCAATAAACGCCTGCAACAAAAACGCCCAGGTGTGTTGTTGCAGGCATTTTTTGGGCATTTTTTGGGCGTCTTTGGAGGCAGGCATAACATCTGAACTTCTGTATAGGGGTATATATACACACACACATATATGTATATACACATACACACATATAGGTGTGATAGGATCGGAGCCACATCCCTGCAAATAATTTCATTAGCGCATGGATGGGGTTCAGCTACTTTCACACCTACATGTGTGTATGTGTATCTATACATATATGTGCCTCCAAAGACGTCCACAAAAAAGCCCAATAAACGCCTGCAACAAAAACGCCTAGGTGTGACAGGAGCGGAGCCACATCCCTGCTCTACTAAAAATTTTAAGACAAACGATCTTTTTCTTATGGTGGTCACCCTGACATGGATGAATTCGGTCAACCTGGCATACAAGGAGCGGAGCCCCATCCCTGCTCTACTAAAAATTCTAAGAAAAATGATCTTTTTTCTTATGGCGGTCACCCTGAAATGGAAGAGTTTGGTCACCCTGGCATAGCAGTCAGAGTCAGTTCACCCTACACTACGGTCACCCTGACACTTAACACTTTCCCTACAGAAACTAGATTATTGAATCTAACTATAGTGGTATATAGTACCCTAACTACACTAGATATCCCTTTCCTCACACTAATAATTGCTAAATGACACTTTTGCAGCAGGAGTAACAGAACTGCTTCCACTCTCTTCCACAGTCTCTGGACCCCCTAGTCACTCCAATCACATTCCTAGTATCCTCCTGCCCCCTCAATTGGCTTTTACTGATGTTTCTGGTCCAATCACGGGCTTTTAAAGCCCAGTTCCTGTCCCATTGCATTTTGGTCGGTTCTGGTTGCCGAATTCCGAACTTTTTCCGCAAAAAGTTCGGAATTTGGCCGAATTTCGAACAGTCAATGTTCGGGTTGAACCGATGGTCGACACGAACCGTTCGATCATCCCTACTTGTAACACTAACGAGTCAAATGACACTAGGGAGGAAAAATGGCTAATTGGGCCCAATTTGGACATGTTCACTTAGGGGTGTACTCACTGATGTTTCCAGCAGTTTAGACATTAATGGCTGTGTATTGAGGTATTTTGAGGGGACAGCAAATTTACACTGTTATACAAGCTGTACACTCACTACTTTACATTGTAGCAAACTGTCATTTCTTCATGAAAAGATATAATAAAATATTTACAAAAATGTGAGGGGTGTACTCACTTTTGTGAGATACTGTACATATTCTTATAAACAAAAAAACACCTTGGTAATCTATATAGTCTGTAAATGAATAAGTACATACAGTAGGGGAAGTCATTGGTGTCCTTTATATATTCAGGCTCTACTTCCTGCTAATTAGAACTGAAGAATGACTCTCATGCCATGCAATTTTATGGTTTAGGTCTGATATACTGACAGTATTACACCTTTGGAGCATAAAAATTGCTGCTTACATTTTACTTGCTCATTTCCAAAAAAAAAAAAAACCTCCAAAACTGAAATTTTCCTTTTCTATGCAGACGGGGCTCTGCAATGCAGTGGGGACTAAAAAGCTAATGGTTACCATAATTAACCCTGTCTGAACTGTGCTGGCAGATTCTTTTTTAGCTGTGAACTATATTTGAACACTGTCTGTCCTAACAAATTGTTAAGGATCTGTAAGCTGGGTTTCTGCATTTTATGTCAATGAGGGGAAACACTCATGTTCCTCCTAGTGGGGACATATCCAGTTTCTTCTCATTTCAATTTGTTCAGTGTAGCTTGCAGTCTGTCTGAGGCCTGTTCCAAACAAACACCTAGAAAAGGTACATTTCTAAATTATTTTAAGAGAAGGAATCCGGCACAGCAGCACCCTGTCACAGCCATCAGGCCTTCCCTGCTTACCTCCTCACAGTGAAAGTTTGGGTCCTTTCACACGGGCGTTTCGTATGTCCGTTTTTGCTCCATCCGTTTGCGGATGAAAAACGGACATAATGTATGTCTATGGGATTGCGGACATTAGTGGATGACCATCCACTGACATCCTTTTTGCGTCCATTCCATTCAGTTCCGTTTTTTGAGACGGAACAGAACCCTATTTTTCTTCCGTTTAAAAAATGGAACGGACGCAAAAACGGATGTCAGCAGATGTCATCCGCTAATGTCCGCAATCCCATAGACATACATTATGTCAGTTTTTCATCTGCAAATGGATGGATGAAAAACGAACATATGGAATGGACCCTACAAAAGTGCATCCTAGTCCGTTTAAAGAAAAAAAAAAGTGACTGAGCGGATAAAAAAACTGAACTGACCGTGTGAAAGGACCCTAACTCACAAAAGCAAAAGATGTTGGCAGGCTTTGACCTGGCTGGTGTGGTCATGTATTGTGCAGGATCAGGAAGTGTCTTTTTATAGGACTTCTGTTTCTGCGTGTTAGAATACATGCAGTTGCAAGACTGCTGGTGGTGGAACAAAATGACAAGGTGATGGTGTCATCCTATGTCCACCATCATCCATAGATTGATCCAGGTCTGGGAACTGCAGGGAGGGCAGTGTTATGCACAGGTAATATGGCAGGTGGGGCATTTGCTTTTAGGTGGTGACTTATTTATTCCAAACATATTCACAACTCTATTAGGGTCATGACCCATAGTTTAAGAAACACTGTGTTGAACAATATTTTTTATATTCCTAAAGTGCTGAGGAATATATTGGTACTTAATCATGGGTGGAAATAAAAGATATATTACATACTTTTTTCTTCAGTTGTTGAAAAAAAAAGGATCATACTCATTTCTTCAAAAGTTGGAACGTGGAGGCCCCACTACTGTGACCATACAACTCAGGGTAGGTAATTTCAGTAATTAATTTTTTGGAAAACTGAGTCATTCCCTTATATTTGATGACAAAGGAAAGGAAGATTTTATGTATACTGTATATATTGTTAACATTTCTAATGAACAAGGCTTGTCTTTACTATGCAGAAATCTCTCACAGAACTGATTGGGAAGATACAAGGTAGCACGCTACATCTTATGCATTGTATTAAGCCTAATAGTTCTAAACTGGCGGAAACCTTCGATAATTTTTATGTGTCAGCACAATTACAATATATTGGAGTTTTGGAGATGGTGAAAATTATACGTCATGGCTATCCAGTACGTTTGGCTTTCCCTGACTTCCTATCAAGGTGAGATTTAAAATGTATTATGTTGTTAGCAATATGGTAATAATATGAGATATATATATACAGTATATATATATATATATATATATATATATATATATATATATATATATATCCATTTATACATTTCTAATTTCCTAACCGTTACAAATAAAAATAGCAATTTGACTAGTCTGAAATACTGAAATATAATATTATTAATTGAACCCTGGTCCAAATGCAGAGTCTATCAACATTGTAGACTTATGAAAACCTCTGTTTCTATGACAACTAAATTCCAAGTTCCATGCATTGGCACAGTGTATTTTGTGCATATGAGTATGTGTGCACATGTGTATGTTAGTATACTCCTATTTTTCCCCCTGTAGAACACATAATTTTTTTTTATTTTTTGGACTACATTATCATATAACATATCATTTTTTTTAATAATAGGCTTTGTGAAGATATAGCAAAGTACACTAAGTTTGGAAGATGTTTTAGTAAAAATCCTGTTTTTCCTTCATACATGATTAGGTATTCACGGCTTCAGTAACATTCTCTTTGCATTGTGAACTTACACTTTCTAAAGGTAACATTCACTCAACAAACATTTTAATGTGTGCAATATAAACAGTATTTTTTTCTCTTTTTTTTTTCTAAAATTAAAACAATGTCAGTTTTAAGCAAATATGTACATCTCATGGAATCTAAATTTCCTTTCAAACACATGTAGCAACCTCCTGTGTCCTGGAAGCATGCTGGTAAGACCCAGAGACAGGATGGGCTGCTATTTTATCTCAGGGTGTGGATTACTTAGGCAATAGCGCCATATGAAGTGATGGGTGCTAGTCACATTAACCACACACTTTGAATGACAATTGCGCAGTCATGCTACACTGTACCCATATGAAATTTTTATAATTTTTTTCACACAAATAGAGCTTTCTTTTGGTGGTATTTAATCACCTCTGGGTTTTTTATTTCTTACAAAAAAAAAAAAAGAAAATTTTGAAAAAAAAAGTTTTTCTTATTTTCTGTGAATACATTTTGAAAATAAATAATTTTTTCTCCTTCACTGATGTGCGCTGATGAGGCCACGCTGATGGGCACTGATGAGGTGGCACTTATGGGCACTGATGAGGTGGCACTGATGAAGAGGTACTAATATGCTGCACTGATGGGTACTGATAGGTGGCACTGATGAGCACTGATAGGCGGCACTGATGAGCACTATAAGGCAGCATTGATGAGCACTAATAGGTGGCACTGATGGGCACTCAGAGGTAGCACTGATGGGCACTGAGAGGCGGCACTGATGGGCAGCACTGATGGGCACGGACAGGCGGCAGTGATGGACACTGATGGGTGGCACTGATGGGCACTGATGGGTGGCACTGATGGGCACTGACGGGCGGCAGTGATGAGCACTGATGGGCAGCACCATCAGTGCCCACAATCAGTGCCCATAGTGCTGCCAGTCAGTACCGATCAGTGCCTAGATGAGTAGGCACTGATGGGCACTGACTGGCAGTACTATGGGCACTGATTGTGGGCACTGATTGTGGGCACCGATGGCGGGCACTGATGGTAGGCAGTAATTGGCAATTTATTTACATTTTGTGTAATCAGGGCACTGATGATCAGTGCCCTGATTATTTGTATTTGTCTCCCCTATGAGGAGGAGCCGCTACTGACAGTGTGAGGCGACTAAAGCCGAATAACGGCACTTCCTCATTTATATGTGACCTGCTGTGATTGGACACAGTCGATCACATACGTAAAGAGGCACGTCATTGACTCTTTACCGAGATCGGGATCGCGTCGTGTCCTAGCAACAGGGGCACGCGAGAGAGGCTGTTCTGGTGCGCCGTCATATGACGGCGTCCCAGAACAATAGCTACACTGCTCCGCCGTCATTTGACGGCGGGCGGGTAGCAAGTGGTTAAGGTACAAACAAAAAGGAGTTTATTGACTCTCACTCAAAACTCCTGGGAGAAAGGGGTAGGTTCAAAACACGCATTGCTGGCCTGCAGACTCAATAGCACAAAAAGAAGAAACACCAGTACAAAAAAGAGCAAAGATTCAAGCAATCTGTACATTCCTAATAGCAGTCAGGGATTTCCAATTACACTCTGCCCTAAATACTACTGACTCCTGTTTTCTGCCCTAATCACTGCAGCCCCCAGTTGTCCGTCATGCATACTACTGACATCCCCATTTTGTCTTACATATTACTGACCTCTACCCCCTGCAATAAAAACACACTGACCTTTGTACTCTGCCCTACATATTGCAAACTCCTTTACTCGGTCTTACATACTATTGACCCCTGTACTTGGCCATACATACTACTGACCCCTGTATCCTGCCCTACATACTACTGACCCCTGTACTCTGCCCTACATACTAATGACCCCTGTATTCTGCCCTACATACTACTGACCACTGTATCCTGCTGTCAGATCACTTCTTGGTAGAGGCCGAAATGCTGAGAGGGCTTCCCTTGCAGCTCGGTGCGAATCACCCCTGGAAGTGGGACAGGAGGTGACGCGTCCCAAGGAGCACTGGATGCTTGTGGAGTGCAGGTAAAGGTTCACAAGGATATCCTGGAACAACTTGCAGGGCCTTCAGGGAATCAAGCAATGTGCAGGTAAAAGCCAGGCCGAGGGTCATACACAGGTATCAGTCCAAACAGGTCGCCAAGACAAGGGGATTGAGCAGAAGCAAGTCCGTTGAGCAAGCCGGGATCGGTACACTGGAAGTCAGGCAGAGGACAAGAGAGCAAGGATGGTCACACAAGCCGAGGGTCAAACACTGGAGCAGGATCGAAGGGTCAGACGAAGCCGTGGGTCAAAGCCAGGAGAGAGAGCAGACAGGTCAGAAACAAGCCGGGTCAAACTGGAATCCAGGAAGTAGCAATGCACAGGAAACAGGAAGAGCTGAAGACAATCCAGCAATCAGATGGGCTGAGCAGAGTCCTTTTATAGGCCAGTGAATTAGTCTATGGCCTGAGTCCATTGCAGCCATTCGAAGTACTGGCGGAGTTGCCAGTTGCAGCATGGCCATTTCTCTGACAGTGCCCTCCCCCAAGGGGCAGCCTCCGGATGCCCAACCGGGCCAATCTTTCCGGGAATCTCCTGTGGAATTCCTGTACCAGCCTGGGGGCATGCAGGTTACTAGCGGGTTCCCAGGAATTGTCTTCAGTGGGGTAACCTTTCCATTTAATAAGATACTGTATGAGCTCACCCCTTCTTCGACAATCCAGAATGGTTTCCACTTCATATTCAGGTTCACCCTCCACTGAAACTGGAGGTGGAGGCAATTCTTCCCTCCCTGGGAAAGGGCTAGAAATTGCAGGCTTTAGCAGGGAAACATGGAATACAGGATGGATCTTGTATGAATTAGGTAAAGCCAGTTCAAAAGCCACAGGGTTTATCATCCTTTTGATTCTAAAAGGCCCAATAAACCTTGGTCCCAACTTTTTAGAAGGGCAAGATAGTCGTAGGTTGTTTGAGGAGAGCCACACCTTATCCCCGACCTTATACATAGGATTTTCCTTTTTCTTGCGGTCATAAAATTTCTTGTACTCCTGTTGGGCTTTGGATATGGAGTCCTGTAGCACCCGGTAGTTATCCCTGATAGCCATTATCCGGTCTTGCACTGCAGGAACTGATGTTTCTGAGAAAGCACTGGGCAAAAAAGAAGGATGGAACCCGTAATTCACCCAGAACGGGGTCTGGTTGGTTGCAGAATGCAGGGCGTTATTATACGCGAATTCCGCGCACGGAAGTAAAGAGACCCAGTTATCTTGGGAGCAAGTGCAAAAGCAACGTAGGTATTGTTCAAGGGTCTGGTTGGTCCTTTCCGTTTGACCATTACTCTGCGGGTGGTAGGCTGATGATAGGCATATCTTAATGGACAAGGATTTGCAAAGCTCTTTCCAGAATTTGGAAGTGAATTGGACGCCTCTGTCCGATACTATACTGTCCGGGAGACCGTGTAGCCTGACCACTTCTTTAATAAACATGTTAGCTGTTTCCACGGCAGAAGGTGTGCCAATCATAGGCAAAAAGTGCGCCATCTTCGAGAGACGGTCCACCACCACCAGGACAGTAGTGAAACCTTCTGAAGGTGGTAATTCCACTATAAAATCCATGGAAAGTTGCTTCCAGGGCTGTTCCGGGATGGGCAATGGCCTTAACAGGCCCCAGGACTTGGTCTTAGCCCCCTTGTTACGCTGACACGTAATACAAGAACCCACATAGGATTTACAGTCCCGAACTAAATTGGGCCACCAAAAGTGGCGCTGAATGAGTTCACATGTCTTCCTGACCCCGAAGTGCCCGGCAAGCTTGTGATTATGCAAAGTCTTTAGGACCTGTAGTCTGATCTGTGAAGGAACAAAAATCCTTTCTTGGAACCACAAGAATCCCCCGCGTTTTTCCAAGGAAGAGGTCCCAGGCTCGAGACATTGAACTGAGGCTTGCTTAATTGCTGATTGCAGATCCGTTTGAATAAGCAAAAAATTTTGAGCCGAGAGGATGGTGTTAGGTTCGGCTGTGTTTGGGGTATCTGGAAACATTCTGGACAAGGCGTCTGCTTTTCCGTTCTTGGACCCTGGCCTGTAAGTAAGATGAAAATTAAACCGGGAAAAGAACAAGGCCCATCGAGCTTGACGGGGTCTCAGGCGTCTTGCTGTCCTGAGGTATTCCAGGTTTTTGTGGTCTGTGAATATTAAAATGGGATGAGTAGCCCCTTCAAGCAAGTATCTCCACTCTTCCAAGGCACATTTGATGGCCAAGAGTTCCCGATCCCCTACGTCATAGTTTCTCTCCGGAGGTGTCATCTTCCGGGAAAAGAAAGCCACAGGGTGCAGAAGAGTCTTCGGGCCTTGTCTTTGAGATAAGATTGCTCCAGTGGCTATTTCTGAAGCATCCACTTCAAGCACATAAGGTAGGGTTGGATCAGGATGCTGGAGAATAGGTGCTGAGGTGAACAACGTCTTCAGTTTGTCAAAGGCCGTTTGAGCTTCCTGTGACCAATGGAAACGGACCTGTTGGCGGGTCAATTGGGTAATGGGGGAGATAATCATAGAGAACCCCTTCACGAACCTCCGATAGAAGTTAGCAAACTCCACAAAGCGTTGAACTCCTTTCTTATCACAGGGGGCTGGCCAATCGAGAATTGACTGCACTTTCTGTGGATCCATGGAAATGCCGTTTGTTGAGATAATGAGACCCAGGAATTGAATGGAGTCTTTCTCCAATTCGCATTTCTCTGGTTTCACATAAAGTCCGTGTTTCCTTAAAGTAAATAGTACCTTTTTAACATGGGTCCGGTGGAGTTCCAGAGTGGAGGAAAAAATGGGTATGTCATCTAGGTAGACAATCAGAAAGAGATCCAGGAATTCCCGAAAAATGTCATTAACTAGATGTTGGAAGGTAGCAGGGGCGTTACACAGCCCGAAAGGCATGACCAGGTATTCAAAATGGCCAAACCGCGTTCTGAACGCCGTCTTCCACTCATCTCCTTTCCTAATGCGAACAAGGTTGTAAGCTCCACGGAGATCCAATTTGGTAAAGATCCGAGCTGCCCGGAAACGTTGAAACAGTTCTGGGATAAGAGGTAGAGGATACCGGTTTTTAATAGTAATTTTATTAAGCTCCCGGTAATCTACACAAGGTCTTAGTGTGCCATCCTTTTTTTCGACAAAGAATATCCCGGCCCCTGCTGGTGAGGAGGAGGGGCGGATAAAACCCTTTTCCAAATTTTCGTTAATATAAATCCGGAGGGTTTCCAGCTCCTTCTCAGATAACGGGAATATCCTTCCGAAAGGAATCTCGGCTCCAGGCAGAAGTTCTACAGGGCAATCATAAGGCCTGTGAGGAGGCAGAGCTTCAGCCTTTTTTTTATCAAATACGTCCATGAATTCCTCATAAACTGCGGGGACATTTTCCGGGAGATCATGTACTGGTTGGACGGCCAGGCAAGCAGCAGAAGTATCAGATCCAGGTAGGAAACAATGGTTCAGGCAGTAATTAGACGTGAAGGAGATCCTTCTCTTAACCCAATCAATCTGTGGGTTGTGGGCCTGTAGCCAGGGAAGTCCTAAAATAATGGGAAACATTGGTGAGGAAAGGACGTCAAATCGTAGGAATTCCTGGTGAAGAGAATCTGTCGTGGTGAAGATGGGGCACGTCTCTTCAGTAACAGGCCCGGAACTGGGCAAAGAACCATCAGCCAGAAGAATATGGAGTCGCTGTTCCTTAGCTTGCATGGGGACACACAGTCTTTGAGCTAAAGAACGGTCCAGAAAGCAACTACATGCCCCGGAATCAACGATCGCCAGAAGCCGAATCTTCTTTTCTGCTACCTGTAGGGAGACAGGGAGAATAAGATGAGTAGGGGATGACCCAGCGACTTGACAGTTCAGCAGAGGCCGTGAATAGGACTTACTGGGTCTCACAGGACAATTGCGTAGGAAGTGGCCAGATTCCCCACAATAAAGGCAGAGGTTAGCTTGACGGCGACGTTGTCTTTCCTCGGGGGTCAAGGCAGAACGGATTAGACCAATCTGCATGGGTTCTCCTTCTGATCCCCCGGAGACAGAAGGCCCAGGATTGGGTGAAGCAGCAAGTGGGACTTTCGGGAGTACCCAGGTACCGCCCCTTGAAGGCGCTCTGAGCGTCTCTCCCGCAGGCGCCTGTCCAGTTGGATTGCCAGTGAGATTAGACCTTCCAAAGACGTAGGGGTTTCTACCCGAGCTAACTCGTCCTTAAGGGCTTCAGACAATCCGTGACGGTACTGGTACTTGAGTGCTGGCTCATTCCAGTCTGTATCCGCGGCCCATCTGCGGAAGTCAATGGTATAGTCCTCTACAGGACGTTTATTTTGTTGTAAGGCATGTAGGGCTGATTCAGCCGTAACAGTCCGTTGGGGGTCCTCATATAACTGGGCCATGGCCTGGAAGAAGGAGTCTACAGAGTTCAATGAGGGGCTCTTTTGCTCAAGGAGGTTATGGGCCCAGGTCTGGGGTTCTTCTGACAACAGAGAAATTATGAATCCTACTTTGACGGTCTCTGAAGAGAAGGTTCTGGGCTGAAGGGCTAAATACAAGAGACATGCATTCTTAAAGGATCTGAACCTTCTCCGTTCCCCACGGAAGCGTTCGGGTGTAGGTACCCTGGGTTCAGGTGGGAAAACCATGGCTGCCTGCGCAGGGCCGGCTGGTCCTTGCTGAGTGGAGGTGCCCCCGGAGCTAGCGGGCGGTTGATTAGGGTCGTAAGGAGAGGGTGCGCCAGCTAGGTTCAACACTCGACCCTCTAGTTGAAAATAACCGTCCTGCAGTCTCTGGACCGCCTGTGTTAAAGAGGAGACTTGCTGACAAAGAGCCTCGAGCTGGGAAGCACCTCTGTTGGCCTCTGACATGGCTGGATTGTACTGTCAGATCACTTCTTGGTAGAGGCCGAAATGCTGAGAGGGCTTCCCTTGCAGCTCGGTGCGAATCACCCCTGGAAGTGGGACAGGAGGTGACGCGTCCCAAGGAGCACTGGATGCTTGTGGAGTGCAGGTAAAGGTTCACAAGGATATCCTGGAACAACTTGCAGGGCCTTCAGGGAATCAAGCAATGTGCAGGTAAAAGCCAGGCCGAGGGTCATACACAGGTATCAGTCCAAACAGGTCGCCAAGACAAGGGGATTGAGCAGAAGCAAGTCCGTTGAGCAAGCCGGGATCGGTACACTGGAAGTCAGGCAGAGGACAAGAGAGCAAGGATGGTCACACAAGCCGAGGGTCAAACACTGGAGCAGGATCGAAGGGTCAGACGAAGCCGTGGGTGAAAGCCAGGAGAGAGAGCAGACAGGTCAGAAACAAGCCGGGTCAAACTGGAATCCAGGAAGTAGCAATGCACAGGAAACAGGAAGAGCTGAAGACAATCCAGCAATCAGATGGGCTGAGCAGAGTCCTTTTATAGGCCAGTGAATTAGTCTATGGCCTGAGTCCATTGCAGCCATTCGAAGTACTGGCGGAGTTGCCAGTTGCAGCATGGCCATTTCTCTGACACCTGCCCTCCAAAATACTAATCCCAGTATTCTGCCTTAATCACTGCTGACCTCTGTACTCTGCCCTACATACTATTAACCCTCTGTATTCTGTCTTACACACTACTGACACCTGTACTCTGCCTTACATACTACTGATTCCTGTACTTTGCCTTACATACTAGTGATCCCTGCACTATATCCTAAAAGTGGATGTAAACCCTCACATGAACTCAGTGAAGTGAACATCCTCAAATGATACACAGAGATGAAAAAAATCCTCCTACATACGTTTTACATGTATATCTGCAGTCTTCAGCTTCCTAGACCCTTCAGAAAGTGAATATGGTGTTAGAATGTTTTCTTCCTGTTTCAGCAGGTGTGGGGGAGTCTGGGTATACACCGTGTGAGAGCTTATTGGAGGAAAGGCACACACTCCCCTCCACATAGGCAAAAGAATGAAGAAACTTGCAGAGATATGCTGTAAATACACCTGCTCTCTGCTAATCTCTCTATAAGTTACCTCCCCAACACAAATTTCCAGCTGCTTTTATCTCACGTGTCGGAGAACTTGTAAGAAGGAATGGAGCAGCAGAAAGACACAGGCTTAGGGCTTTAGAGAGAGCTAAGTAAACACTACAGATATATGTGCATAGGTCAGATTTCATGAATGGGGTTTACATTCACTTTAATACCACTAATCCCTGCACTCTGACTTACATGCTATTGACCCCCTGAACTCTGTGTTACTTATTCCTGACCCCTGCACTCTGTGTTTCACTCTTACTAATGTCAAAGTACTTTTTTCTCCCCTTAGCATCATGGCATTTTTTTCCTCCCATTGATCAATGATGCCGGTAATTTTCCTCGAATGACCAACGACACTGGGCAGTTTTCTCCCTTTGACCAATGACTGGTACTGCCTGTACTCTGCCTTACATACTGCAAGCCTCTTTATCCTTCCCTACATATTACTAACCCCTGTGTTCTGCTGACCCTTGTACTCTGCCCTTTGGACCACTGACCCTCTGTACTCAGTCTTACACACTATTAACACCTGTGCTCTGCCTTCCAAACTACTGACTCCTTAGTGTTTTTTTTAGGCAAAAACACGTAAAAATATATACTGTGTGTGCAATGTGTGAGTGTTTATGCAGAAGATTAAATAATATATATATAAATACTGTTATTATTACACTTACTCAAAGTATCTTTTTTAGATGTACACATATTTTGTAATTTTTTTTCCTAAGTCAGCATATAGCTATCACTGCTACTGGAAGTTTGGTTAAGCCTATAAATATAGCTGTTAAGAAATTCATGGCTCAGATTAATTTTCCAGTCACCTTTGTAACACTATATGAATGTCTGTGATTGATAAGAGCTTATTTAAAATAAGAGAACCAAGGATGATTTATTAAATAATGTTTGACTATACAAATTGTAAAAGATCATTTGCTGACACAACTACTCATATGAATAATTTTGTGTAGAAATTATAAACTAGAGATTGTGTGACCTGACCCAACATAAATTACACAGTTGTCATCAGTATTGTGTTGGGAGAATGCTTGCGTTACTTCTAACGAGAGAAAGATAACACATCCTATCTTATAGCAATATGTGCTGAAACGAATATCTTCACCAGTATTCTCGATTTAAAATCATTATACCCATATTGCTTTCTGACTATGCAGTGGTTAGCCCTATTTCCTTGCAGCACTGAAGACTTGGTTTCTGGTATTCATTTTGTTTTCTTTATTCCGCTTTACATAAATTTTGGATATTACTCTCAGGTGTTCATGGATTTCTTTCAAGTTTTCATCCACAGTAAAAAAAAAAAAACAGTTCACAATAGTTTGTATAAGCCTAAGATTCTGTGCTTATAACTGTATTTATATTTCTAAGTACATTGAGGATATTTATACTGTGATTCTAACTTATAGTTTTTATACTTTTAAATGAGTGGTAGTTCTTATTTGAACTGCTTCTACCAATGGATTCTTATCTGCAATCAACCCTACATACTAACCCTTCACTTAAATTGTAGGTATAAGCACTTAACAGAAATTTTAACAAGAGAGAAACACAAAGCATCACAAGAAGAGAAATGCCGTCATGTTCTTGAGCAATGCAAACAACAGGGATGGCAGGTAAATCCTAGTGAAAATATATTTATGCACGGTAAATCTCATTAGCACATACTATTCTCTCTTCATTTTGTTCTTAGCTCTATGTCACATACGTTTTAGTGTACAGTATCTCCATGGTGGTCTTCTTTTTCAGGTAAAGCTCTGTGCTGCCCATTGAGAAAGCATTTTTTCAATCTTTTCAATTTCAGAATGTGTCTAGACCAGACTTTCCCAGCTAGGACTCCTCCAGAGGTTGGTAGGGGTTCGTTTGAACAATGAGACATTTCCACCTCCCATATTCTGGTTATCATAGTAGCTATCAGTAAGCAGGAATTTTTTCCACTGATTGCCAATGTCAGAAGAATTCTTCTCACTGACCACCACAGTAATATACAGTAAGCTGTAGATATAATAATTATTGGCAGGAGTTTCCTGAAACCTGAGTTTCTCTGTGGTATAAAGGTTGGCCATAGATTATGCATTTTTATTTCCTTATTAAGAAAATTACTTGATTCCCCCATCAACACAGCCAGTGTTGATGAGGGAATCCCTCCCACTTCACTATTGTATTCTGACATCAGGAGGTTTCCCTACCTTCCCTACCTACCTACAATGATCACTGCTGGTGACTAAAACCTCTGGCAGTGATCATCCAAAAAAAAAACTGACATGCTGGTTGTACTAGAGCTGATCGATAAACCGACTTCAGCACAACCAGCCTGTCCATAGATGGATCAAAATGCGGTTGGTTCCCGCTGAGCTGGCCGAATTTCGATCCATCTATGGCTGGCCCATCTATGGCTGCTTTATTTACCCCTATTTATTTTGCCTGTAACTTGGGATGAGCCAACAGTTTAGCCTAACCTAGGTTCAGCCTGATCTTTGGCTGTTTGCACATTCAGATAAATGCTCAAACGCTTGCCCATGCAGCCATCTGTCGAGCAGTGGCCCAAACCATATACAGAGCAGGTATTTCTACTGCTTCTATATATGACAGCTTACTGCTGTCGGCGGTTCCTTAGGTGGAAGCGGTTGCTGGCACCAGCTGCATTCTAAGAATTTATGGCTTCACTTTAAGCATTACTGAAATTATTGTTCCCAAATCAAAAAAGGAATTTAGAATTTTTTTTTGCTTTGGTACATGTCCACAGGGCAGTGCCCAGCCTCCTTCCCACCATGTATTTTATTTCACAATGCCTTGCCTAGTATAGTTACATATACAATTCCCATTACTGTTTTTTTTTAACTTTTGGGTGCCATTAATTATACTGGGATTCAAATTAAGCACCCAAACCTCACTCATGTTCCCTGAAACCTGCTTTAACTGAACCTAGGTGTGTTCGGCTTATTACTACCTGTAACCCACTTTCTGTCTTTGCTTGCTCAGTGTACTGTATCTATGAAGGAGCAGTATTGTCACCCTATGGTAGAAAGTTTGTAAGGACTACAAGACAACTCCCTCTCTTCTTATCTCCATAGCAAAATGGGAGGTGTTCTGTAGATCACAGAGAGAACTAGGCAGTTCTGAAAAAACTGCTTGAGATTGCAGTGCAGTCATCCTACTACAGGAAGTTTGAAGCTCACTGGATTTCTGGCAGGATAGGACAGACTTTTTTTCCACCTACTTAACAGATTATATTAAAAGTCTTTTATTGGTATATCTAACAGAGCAAAATTGGGGGTATGGTGGTTTTGAGAAATGCCACCCCCCCCCCCCCCTCTCCCTCCTCTAAACAGGATATTGCACTAACAATGTGGGTAAACAAAAGAACTGTAACCTTTGCTAAGTGGAAGAGTGGGTTTGATCATAAAGTTGGCTGTGGCTTCACCCAAGACATGGTCTCTGTGGACAACATACCAGCATCTAACGTGGATCATAAGTATATAGATGCACACCAGTACAGAAATACTAAAAGCTTTATGGAAAAAGAGATTAATAACAGTACATACTGTACATCCCATGTCCAAATAGATATTATCAACAAAGGACCAGATAGTTCTGGTGGCATTGTTTACATATACCCAGGTATAGTTACTGTAGTTATTAATAGGGATACCGCCAGATGAATGTTGCAGAGAATTCCAGTTGCAGGGGTACCTGAGAATGATGCAGCATCTGTTTTTGTGTCGGAGACCTGAAGGCAAGATCAGCGGTCATGGGGGATCCTCCAACTGTTGCTTAACCGGCCTGGAACAGAGCTTCTCATAGGCAGCAACTGTGGTGTGGCACTGGAACTTAGAGTCAGCCTCTGCACTTTAGTTTTGGCAGGAACTGTGGTGTGGCACTGGAACTCAGAGTTAGAATCTGTGCTTTAGTGTCTCCATAGTAGTTTCTAACCTGAAATGCATCCAGACCTCTAACTAATAGAAGTGGTTCTAGCCTGTGCTTGTTATTGATCCCTAATCTAAAATTAGCTAAAGAATCCCAGACCAGAAGAGACAGGGTTAGCTAGAATACCAGGAGCTGCACATGAACTATATTGCAATAAACAGGTTCATCTACTAATATACTGGAAGGTGACCACTACACACAAACCTAGCTATCTGGCACTGTACTTGGGAGATAATAACAATAGGATAGAGACTCATTCAGCACAAGGATTCAGAAATACACTCAAGAAGCTATGGGAAACTGCAGTTAAACTATTGGAACATACAGTAGGAATACTTGCACAATAGTCTCTTCTTTTGATCTTGGTGAGAATACAGCAGCAGTAGCAGCCCCTGTGTTTATGGCCTTGTGAAGCAGTTTCCTGTCTCTCTTCAATTCCTCCTTCTTTGGGGTTTCAAAGCCAACCTCCCAGTGATAGGTAGTGCTAATACATAATTATACATAACATTGTAATATTAGCAGCTAACAGTAGAGGGCAGCAGATCCCTACATGTATATACAACCAGAATGTATTGTCACTGTAGTACCAGGTAAAAAGGACTTAGTTTCCAACTATTCATTGGATTTCCAACCCAGTACCAGAGCATTATACTTGTGTAAGTTTTATACATTTGTATAAATTTTAAATTCTATAAGTGCTGTGATCACTATGAAGGCATTCACTTGCTGATTTTTCTGCCCGTGGCTCTTTCACTGACGTGGTCAGCAAGAAGCAGGGCCGAGGTAACAAGCCACAATATAGAGCTACAAACATTTTGCTTAAAGTCCTACACCTCAATGACATGTTATTTTGATCGTACACAACATGATGCCGGAAAACTTCCAAGCTGATGAGGGGAAAGGCTGTAAACAAGTAACTGTTAACATTTTTTAAAACTTCTTCTATGGAGATTTTTAAGTACCGTAGTGTGTCGCCATTCCACGAGTGTGCGCAGCTTTAAAGCAGTTTTAATGCATGACATGTTAGGTATCTATTTACTCAGCGTAACATCATCTTTCACATTATACAAAAAAGTTGGGCTAAGTTTATTGTTTCAGCTTTTTTTTAGTTCACGAAAAATGTACATTTGAAAGACCGCTGCACAAATACTGTATGACATAAAATGTTTGCAATTTTATTCTCCAGGGACTCTACTAAAAATATATATATATATATATATATATACATATATATATATATATATATATATATATATATATATATATATATATATATATGTGTAGATATATAGTGTTTGGGGGTTCTTAGCAATTTTCTAGCAAAAAAATACTGACTTTTCTAAGCAACAATTGTCAGAGAAAGGCTTAGGCATGAAGGGGTTAAAGTCATTTACTGAAACAAGTAAACATAACCAACCCAAAGATTTTTTTTAGAACACTCCCAGTACAATTAAGCAAGGATCATCACAAAATCCCACCATGCATCAAAGAAGAAAATCCAGTACAGCTGGATAAAGTATGACTTATTTTATACCATAGTAGTCACCAAAACTATAGAAATGGATACTTCTTCTTTTGCTACAAAGACCTCTCTCAAATCAAATCAGGGTCATGCTGCTGGATTTTCTTATCTATGGACACATACTCCTATTAGAGGCTATGTAAAGGTAACAAATATATTTACATGTTGCAGATTGGAACTCGCAAAGTGTTTATGAAATATTGGCAAGCTGATCAACTTAATGACATGTGTGTTCAGCTGCAGAGAAAAATTATACTATGTCAGAAAGGTAAGATTGTTTTCCATATTCATTTTATTATTACCACCAAACCACTGATTTCTACATGTAGCTTACTGCATGCAATCACCACCATCCATTAATTTGCTAAATGGTAATTTTGTACTGATTTACTGGATACTAAATTATGTGATGTAAATGTAGCTGTGCAAATGTATTTTTTAACAAATATTTTGAAACACATTTTGCAAAATGAGTTGAACGTGAGATCAAACAAATGCAGCTACATTTTTAAAGGCATCCGTTTGTATGATTTTCTCAGTAAGCACAGAAGTGTATTGGTAGATAGTTTCCATGGCAACCATTTCACACAACTATATCTTTTGCTGCAATATACACAGCCCATGGGGCAAAAGTAATTAGGTTTTTACCCTACTGTACTAAATTACTATTTAAATAAAAAAATACTTGTCATTTCCTGTTAAGCTCTGAAATGAGCACCCCTTTGAATTAATATTCATGAATCCCATAATTCTTATATGTTAAGTCATGAGTAATATGAAAAGTTTGTAGTGTGCTATATCTACAGTTCTTCAATATTAGAAGAAAGTAAGGACAGGCACAACTGTATATAACATTTGATGGTTTATTTATTTTTTAAATGCTTAGAAATTGGTTATGTAGAATCACAAACTGGATCATATTGCAGTGGTAACCTGCCACCTGATCATGTTAGGAAATGTATTTTTAATTCTATATTTTTTGTTTAGCCCCATATTATAAAATGATACTGAAAGTCGTTCCAAAAACTCTCATGGGTAAGCATCAAGAGGATACTATTCCTATCCCTATTATAGGTTACAACTATTTACCTAGAGATATTTGGACTATCCTGGTAACTAAATAAATACCCAAAGCATGTATCCAAATGGAAAGTATGAATCTTTAAGACAACAGTGTAAAAGAAAATGTTTTATATGTATCTACATATAAAAACACATAGGCCTAGTTCTTGCAGCATATACATAAAAATGAATACCATCTTTAACCCAAAGTACCTCCAGATATTATACTTAACCATATAGGTTTAATACAGTATATATTGTAGTGGGACTAGATTTTCTGTATAATTTTGTGAAATTCATTCACGGCCTCAGGAGAATATGAACGAATTCTGTATTATGAAATATTTGAAATCTTACAAATATTTTTGAATCAAAATATGAATAACAAGCACCAGTATTTACTTACTTTCATGTTGCATAGTGACTAGGCATATAGTAAAAAGAACCTCCTAGATTGCTGCAAAGCTATATATAGCATCAAAGAACACAATAGTGTTTGTAAAGGTACAAATAATAATATTGCACTGCCTCATTACAATTATTAGTATTTTATTTCTGCCAGCAAATGCTCTGATAAACCTGGTTGATCCTGCCTGTGTCACTACTCTTACAAGTAAACTGACCACGTTAGCATGGCAGCCTATCCAGGCTATCATGGTCAGTCTGCGTCTTGCATCATCTTGCTCAAGATACAGGCATGCTGCATAAAAGCATAGTGTGCCTGTATCTTCCATAGTCAGTGCAGAGCCACCCCCAGTCCATTCCTACTCATGGATGGGGAAAAGAGAAAGTGACGTCTGCTGCCAGGTCTGAGAGCATTCCATTGCCATGGAAACACAGACACTGGGTGGCAATGTCACTTCCGGTCCTGATATAAATACCCTGACACTGAACTCGCTCACTGGCAGGTCCATGCTTTGCTGTGGAACCGAGAGCAATCACGTGACCTACAGGTATAAGGTAGCACAGTTCAGTAAGGGCATTTTAAAAATAACTTTGATATATGTAAAATTACTGTGCCACTGTCTGCAGAAGCAGCTGCGGACAATACAATACAACAATATTGTTAAACAACTAAAATCAAAAAACAAGTGCCATGCTATGAAGGAAGGAAGTGTCAGAATGCTTTAACACGTAAAGTGCTACATCAAAACTGTATGGGTCTGTGCAAAAAATAAAGTGCAAAATGCTATATGTGCAAAATACAGACAATATACTGCCCATAAACATCACAAAAATCATTAAAGAATGTTGAAAAAGTGCAAAGTCCTTGAAATAGTGATCGAATCAAGAGTAAAGTCCGTATCCAAAAAAAGAGAGGTCTGTGTTCAGAGATAGAAGGATATCACCAAAGGTTACCATAAAGGGAAGTCAGCAGTGCTTACCAGAAATCATGGACTCTACTGTGGGTATCAAAGAGTCATACATGCAGGAGGTTTTTGCTTTAATGGTACAACATCATTAAAGGGTTGGCAGCTTCTCTTCAAGTCTCTCGGATACCCAGAAAAACAAAAGGTCTCCTCATAGTGTAATATCAAAACCAGGCTTTATTTAAAAGTAGAAAACATATACTTTCTATGCAAATAGCAGACAATTCAATTGTGATCACAAACGGTCTCCAACAGGCGCAATATCATAAAATAAACTCACTCCAACCCAGTTAAGACTAGTGTCTTGGGCTGTGCAATGTGATCTGTACTTCAAACACACAATATCTGGTTTACTGTCTTCTACAGTTCAAATTTAGGCAAAGATGTATGTATTAGTTTAGCTAGACATGATGTCTGCTAAATGTCAATCTGTGTTGAGTAGGTATTAAGGCAGTGATGTGCTGGCTCTACCTGACTCCTCCCACAGGCCAATGCATGGCAGAATGAGAAGACCAAGGATGGTCATGTGACTTATTTTTTCTCTCCATCCTAAAGTAGAAAACTTTTAAATAAATATGGAGATTAGGTAAGAAAATCATACAGGAGGTAATACTAAAATATAGATTTCTGTAGACTGGACTTCTGTTTAAATCCCGGTTGCCTTTTTGGAATCTATATGTGAATCTCTGCAGATCAGCCATGCTATGTAGAAAATGTAATAAAGTGGTTATTCCTTTAAATGAGTAATTTATTAGTTTTGCATATAAAAGGGGAGTTCCTCCCCCCCACCAAAAAAATTAAATGTCAGCAGCTAAAAATACTGTATTGTAGTGGCTCACTTTTAATATTAGGACACTTAGCTGTCCAGGAATCCCGCAATGTCCACACCCCAGCCGATTTTCAAATCAGCTCTCCAATGCATCCTCCGCTATTCGTGGTAAGGGAAACCGGCAGTAAAGCCTTTTGGCTTCATAACTGGTTCCCTACTGTGCATGTGCAAAGCTCGCTGCGCTTTCTAACTGGCCAGGCAGAGGAGGAAGGGGGCTGAACTTCTAAAGAATCTCACCGCTGCAAAGTCTCCCGAAAGTGGGGACGGGTACCTGTCATAAACCAGTACCCGCTCCCCCCTTCCCCATTTGAAAGGTGCCACATGTGGCATCCGAGGGGGAGGAAGCAAACAAGCGGAGCATCTTCTTTTGGGTGGAGATCTGCTTTAACCACTTGCCGACTGGCTGCCGTAGTTTTACTGTGGCAGGTCCGCTCTGTTACGTGAAATGACATACCCATATGTCGCTTCGTGTAGCAGATAGTGGGGGTGCGATAGTTGGCTAGAGGGGGAGCCAATCCGTGGGTCCGGCGGACGCAATGTCCACTGGGCACCCGCGATCGCTCCCCATGGATACAGAATGGTGGTCTGCCGATGTAAACCAGGCAGAACGCTGTTCTGTCAGTGATGAACACAGGTATCCTGTGTTCCTCCTATTTAGGAACACAGGTCTCTTTGTTCATCCAGTGAGTAAATCCCCTACACAGTTAGAATGCATCCCCATGGCACATTATTAACCCTTTGATTACCCCTGGTGTTAACCCCCTCCCCTGTTAGTGTCATTAGTACAGTAACAGTGCATATTTTTAGCACTAAATACTATAGTAATGTCACCGGTCCCCTCAAAAGTGTCAGTTAGGTGTCCAATCTGCCGGCTGCAATGTTGCTGTCCCGCTAAAAATCGCTGATCGCCGCCATTACTAGTAAAAAAAAAAAAAATATGTAGCAGAATACATATTGGCCTAAATTGATGAAGAAATATATATATATATTTTTTATTTTTCTTTACTGGGAATGTATTATAGCAGAAAGTAAAAAAAATATATATTTTTTTTTTCAGAATTGTCACTCTTTTTTTTGTTTATAGCTCAAAAAAAAAAATGCAGAGATGATCAAATACCACCAAAAGAAAGCTCTATTTGTGAGAAAGAAAGGACATCAATTTTATTTGGGTACAGCATCGCACGACCACACAATTGTCAGTTAAAGTAATGCAGTGTCATATCGCAAAAAATGGCCTGGTCATTAAGGGGGTAAAACCCTCCGGTCTTTAAGTGGTTAAAGATTGCTGTAAGTTGAATTGTGATGTTTAACTGACCAATTGTCAAAGATCAGGCCATTCTGTGCTTTGTGTATACTTCTTAATCCTGTTCAGGATCAAATCACTGGTTGTAGGTTTACTACTGTACATACACTGACAAATACTATCAACATATCTATATGATCATTATTTAAGTATTTTTGATTTGCTATTGTATTGAGATTTTTACTGTAGACTTTCTTTCCTCAGCAAGGCTGTGTAAACCTGCTGACTGACACCGTGTAGTAGAAGTAGGCCACTTGTAGACATGTTAAAAGTAAAGGACAACACTAGTAAGTATCAATTTAGTTCTAACTTCTTTTTCTTTTTTCATATTAGTTATAAGGATGTTTTTAGCTCGTCAACAGTTGCGACATAGAATGAACATTAAGCAAAATGAAGTTACTTGCATAGAAGACTTCCTTCTGTCTGTAGAGCACACGGGGCAACAAACCTACAATTCACTGGTTATCCAAAATGCAGCTGACATTGCTCAAGAAAAAGACAGACTTTGCTCTGATTCAGAGGCTGCTAGCAACACACCAGTACCATCTTTGGATAAGGAAGACAATCCTAACAGGTAAATGTTTGCATGATATGAAAGAGCACAATATCTGTAGATAAGAATAAAGAAGAAGATTTTTTTGCTATTCATAAATCGGAAAATCTGAAAATCAGTTTATATGAAATGTGGCTACTTGACCTTTCAAACACATTGTAAGAGTATGCCCATAATTCAGTTTGGCAATTATAGATAGTAATTTCTAATATACAAGGCAAGCACCAAAGAAATTTCCATTGGTTCACCTTTTCTTTTTTTAAATATGAAAGTATTGCCCCTACTAAAATTGTTTTCTTCCGGGTTTGCGGGGTCTGGCCCTGTTGAGTGGCCAGAGCCGTGATGGTTTCACTCCCACACACACGTGGACCCGCCTGTTTGTAGCATGGGCTCTGAAGGTGACGTTGATGACATCATCAGCTGCATGCAGTCTAAATATCTCCTAAACTGTGCACGTTTAGGAGATATTCACAGTACCTACAGGTAAGCCTTATTATAGGCTTACCTGTAGGTGCAAATAAAAAGAGAGAGTTTACTTCCTCTTTAAATAAGAGTTGGCTTAATAAAGGATGCAGCAATTACTTTTTTTAATACTCGGCTCCCATTGACATCATTGGGATTCGGCACTAGAAATTCATACGTTTGCGTGTTGTTTACAAACAGACAAAATCACCGGATGCTATCATTTTGCTTTGTAAATGTAATTGTTTTCGTAGTAAGTTGTATACATTGCACAGCTTTGTCACTTCACAGACAGGTTCACAGCATCCTCTAGGCATGTTTTTTAGTACTATTCATTATTATTAAAATGTATTAAGCATTAATAAAATCCCTGCTCCTAGCCAAATTACATTTTTAAATAATTTTTACATGGCCATTACTGTTTTTAGCCCTCAGCTCCAATTGACTTCAAAGGGATTCATACTCGGCACCTGAACTTTTGTTATCTTCAATAAACCTGTCCCTAACCAAATCCTGGTTCATTCAACTGATCACTAAAAATAAGCCAAGTTTTTCTTGTTAAGTAAAGTGGAATCAGTAGATGAAAAACGGTCAGGTAAAAGCTTAATTAAAAACAGTGAAGTTTAAAAAAAAGCCTCAGACATCGTTGTTGCATTTAAGTGACCCTAAGGGCTCTTTCACACACTATGTCCATCAAACGGACTCCGCTTTTCTCAGCGGGGGATCGAGCTGCCGATCCCCCGCTGAGCAGAAGGATGACAGCTGTGTCTCCGCGCTGTGTGCGGAGACACAGCTGTCAGTTCCCCATGCATCTCTATGGGGAAAATCGGACGGTCCGTTTTCATCCGATCCCATCCGATCCGATCCGCTGGACGGATGGAAAAAAGGGTTTCCATCCGTCCAGATTTGACGGATCGGGTCGGATGTCAGCGGACATGTCTCCGCTGACATCCGATGCCCCATAGGAATGCATGGGGGGACCGTTCAGATCCGCCAAAAAGACGAACAGGCGGATCTGAACGGTCCGCCTGTGTGAAAGGGGCCTAAGACATTCATAAAAAAACTAGCAGATACAAGGACAGGGCTGGCTAAAGAATATGAAATACATGTTGTCTTGGCTATTACCTTTCTTTAATTCCATTGTATATGCCTGTGTTCTCTACTCAGTGCTCTTGTAAAAAGAAAATAAAGAATTTATAAAAATCATTCATGCTACAAACGAAAGAAAAATGTTAGCACTAAATAACAATGCCTAAATAGGAGCATTGTTCCTATTTCATAGGGGTGCCCACACTGGGACGGTAATCAATTTCTTTCACTCCCATCTAAGGGCAGTTCATTTATTTGGCCTACAGCTGTATATAATTGACAAAAATAGGCACTGGAGTTTCTCAGCTAGCCACATCAAGATCTGGGCTGATCATTCTCAATCATTTTAGCTAAGTGCATATCACTGTCAAGTAAGTCAAATTGAAAAAAAAAATATTAATAATGGTGTCTATAGAGGCAATCCTAAAAACAGTGCTGACAAAAAGTGGAGACAAATGAGACATCCAGGTTGCTGAGCTAGGATGGGTGTGGATTTGACATTTATAGTTACATTTTTTAAAGCTGCACTCCGGGCAAACAAAATATAAAGCAGCTCTGTAAAAATGAGTTTAATAAATTGTATTTATTTAACATGTGAACAGTGTAAGGCTCCTAATTTGACTTGGTATCAGCCTCTTTCAGTACTTGTATAGCAAAGCTCAAGGCAGTGGAAAATGAGCACAGGGAGCCAATCAGATGTGTTGCAGTGCAAGGAACATGATGATAGGAGGAGAAAGCAGAGTGACAGAGAGTTGTGCTTATTACTACTCTGCTTCTCCTTTTATTGTCCAGTTAAGTGAAAGTGAAACAGCAGTGAAGAAAGAATAGTTCCACTACCATGCCAGACAGGACAATGCCTTGTGGCAGATCTGTGTAAATATCAGGGTTGGATTACTATTATTATTCTACAAGATTTATAAAGCACTAACAGTTTGTGTATCGCTTTACAATATAAAGGGAGACAATATAGCAACAAAACAAGAGGGAGCTTACATTTGTAAGCTTGTAAGATTGCAAGCTCCCCTGCTTCTGGGAGCTTACAATCTAATAGGGAGGGGCTGGTGGAACATAAGGTAATGATGAGAAGGGAAGAGCGGAAGGGAAAAATAGAAGATTTGGTTGTTAACTGAATGCAGGATAGGCTTCCCTGAAGAGATGAGTTTTCAGGGATCACATAAAAGTGGACAGATTAAGAGATAGCCAGACAAATTGGGGTAGGGAGATTTAGAGGATGGGAAAGGAGGGAGAAGTCATAGATATGAGCATGGGAGGAGGAGACAATGGAACTAGAGAACAGGAGGTCTTGAGAGGAGCGGAGAGGACAGTTTGGGTGATATTTGGAGACAAGATTGGTGATGTAGATGGATGGATAGTCATAAAAATCTTTTTGACAGTTACAACAATTCTTATATGTGTATTTTATCTGTGTAGTTAGCTGTTTGCCAGAATTCAATTCTAAAGCTTTATGAGCAATACTGTTGGAACTTCTCTTTGTTTTAGAAATGAAGACATGGGTAAAAGAATGTTGAAAAGCACTTTTGGAGGATATCGTTCCACACCTAACTTGTTTCATTCAGATTCAATTACAATTCCACTAAGTGTGGGTAGCTTGGCACAGTCTGCACCTGGAACATCTGGCAGATCCATGTCTCTGCACACAGTCTTAAGTTTAGATGACAGTGGTAATCTACAGTCACCTCGAAAACAACCTCCTCCAAAACCAAAGAGAAACCCTACTACAAGATTAAGTGCTTCTTATGAAGCTGTTAGTGCGTGTCTTATTGCTGCAGCCAAGGATCTTGATAATGATGGTGAGAACTATTTCTATGGACTTACATTAAGTATATACAGCACAAGCAGTCATATTCTAAGACATAGTGATGTAACATCAATAATTACAATTAAAACTACTGAAAAGCAATGAATGTTATTGTTACACAATTTATGTTTGATTTAGAACAATAAAATGTTAATTTGAAAGTAATGTTATTATTTGGTTTAAAGGGTTGGGGTAAGATTTGACTGGAAGATAGGTTTGGATATAGTATAGTCTAGTTAAAACCCACTTTCAGTTTTTTGGGTTTTTTTTTAATCTGTGTCTCTTTTAAGGGATTTGTCTTTATGTCCTGCCTTCTACAGTCAACAAGAAATGAGAGGAGATCTTCCTAAAGTAGTAAAATTCCTCCTTTAACAGTTGTTGCAGGAAAAAATGCCCCAATTGGAAGGTTTCCCTTTTTCTCCTATCCTAATGAAAACTCAAAGTTCTGGGTTTTCCCATTACTGTATATCCCCCTAATTGTGGTCACCATGACAAATAGAGAGTAAATGTTCCTAGCTGGGACACAGACAGCAGTAAAAACCTAACAGGGATTCTTTGGCATCACTACTTTCTTCAAAATGTAAAAAAAAAGTTTTGGCTTTGGACACACTTATATATATATATATATATGTTTTAAGGTTTCTTTATCGTCTGTCCTCTCTTCCACCTCTGTCTCTCTTCTTTTTCTTTCCTTTTCCTTTTTCTTTTTCTCCCTCTCTTCTTCACACTCCATTCCCCTCCCTCTTCTTTCTTACTCTCTCTGTTCTTCTCTTTCTGTTCTACTCCTTCTGTTATCCTCCTCTTCATATTCTTTTCCTCCTTCTATCTTAAACTATTATATTGTTTTCCTGTTTTAGCTCTGTATCGGCCAAGACCACATAGTGATGATTACAGCACCATGAAAAAAATTCCACCACCAAAACCAAAGAGAAGTCCCAATACAAAGCTGAGTGGCTCCTATGAGGAGATATCTGTCCATAGATTTGGTGAAGGAAAATCATTAAGTGTGCTAGTCAGAAAATGCAGTCGGGATATGGGAACCATGCAAAGAGCTGCCTCTGCAGATGGACCACATCCAGGGATGCTGTCTGTATATATGTCACAGGATGAAGATGATAATGAGCCTGTGTATATAGAAATGGTTGGTAATGCTAAGAAGAGTTGTCCACCCGAAGCCTGCAGTCCAGAACAAGGAGAAGCTGTATATGAGGAGATGAAATATTTCAATCCTGATCAGATAAATAGTAATACTGTGCAGACCAGTGCCTCACAAACTTTTTTGTCAAATATGAACTTAGTTGATGGCTGTGCCATGAGTAAAAAAGAGGATGGCCAGTGCAGGGAAACATATGACATACCAGCTCCATTTCCAAACCTCCTTCCTCATCGACCTCCTCTGCTGGCATTTCCTCCTGCCCCAGTAACTTGTTCTCCTGCATCTGATGAGTCCCCCTTGACTCCATTGGAAGTAATAAAACTCCCTGTACTTGAAACCAACATAAACTATTCTATACAGCCAGAATGTTCAAGTCCAATATCTCCTCAGTGTGCAAAATATCAAAAAGGGGACGGTGAAAGACCATCAACACCAGCACAAAGTGCACTTTGTGTTACAAGCAAGATGTCCCCACCATCTACGCCTCCACTGCAACCAACCTCAGCTTCTTACAGTTCCACTACACACTTTACTTTTCCCACTGAGACTCCATATGCCTTGTTAGTTAATTCTGCAAAGAGGTCTATTCATACAGATACTCTAAAAACACTTTGTAGACCTAGTCCTTCTGTAACTGATACTTCTTCTAGCACAGTGACCAAATTAACCTTTTCTTCACCGGTAAAAATTCCAAGGACTATTCAAACTAAATCTCCTTCTGTGTTTCCAGCCAGTGTAACCAACATTAGCAATGTGACAAGTCCTCTGGATGAGTTAACAACCCTCTTTAACTCAGGGAGGAGTTTACTGAGAAAATCGGCAGCTGGCAGGAAAATTCGCGAGTTGGAAGGTATGAAAGAAATACAGTGACTTCTTTTGCTAAGTTTTGATATTATTGCACTTTATTTTGACAAGACTGATTCCCAAAAAATAATGAAGCAGTTGGCCAATGCAGATAGTCAGGTTTAATTTTGAATATAAAGCAAGATATCTAAATTCATTTGCTTTAGTTTTCTCCAGTTTTTGTAATTTCGTGCTTATGTAATTTTTTACATTCTTTGAGTGCCATTGGTTGTGTGCCTTCAGGCTCAAGTGACACAAATCTAACCCTGATAATGTATTGTTTGTTGTGGTAAATTATATTTTTATATTATTCTGTATATTCCATTAGGAATGCATTCAGTCAGCTATAACTCTTTAATTTAAAAATGACATATGTATCCCTTGTGTGCCGGGAATTTTGACAACTGCAAGGAGTTTTGTTTCTACCAATGTCCAGGAAGGGCTGGGTTAATAAAATGTTTACAAGTTGGATAGACATGTATGACTGGCTGCAGATCCTTTTCAAAGGCTTTGTGCCAAACACAAAATGAATAATGGTTGCATTTCTGTTGAGATAGCCACTCTGCTCCATATACACTTTTACAGGTGCATCGATGAATCATTCCACCATACCATATTGTTATAGTCTTCTCAAAATTATTATTTGTAAATTAAACTACTTTTACTAAACACATTTCTACACCATGCCATGCCATATAAACACAAGTCAAACTTTTACACTGCAAAATAAAATGAAAGGAACGCTTTGTTTTAATAGTATAACGTCAAGTCAATTAAACTCCTGGGATATTGATCTGGTCATTTAAGTAGCAGAGGGGGTTGTTAATCAGTTTCAGCTGCTTTGGTGCTAATGAAATTACCAACAGGGACACTAGATGGGCAACAATGAGACAACCTCCAAAACAGAAAGGTTTTACAGGTGCAGGCCACTGACATTTTTTTCCCTACTCATCATTTCTGACTATTTTTCACTAGTTTTGCATTTGGCTAGAGTCAGTGTCACTACTGGTAGCATGAGGCAATACCTGGACCCTATAGAGGTCCAGGTATTGCCTCAACTCCTCCAGGATGGCACATCAATACATGCCATTTCCAGAAGGTTTTCTGTGTCTCCCACAACAGTCTCAAGAGCATAGAGGAGATTGTAGAAACCAGGCAGGTACTCCAGGAGAGCTGGATAAGGCCAAAGAAGGTCCCTAACCCTACAGCAGGACAGGTATCTGCTCCTTTTGAGCTAGGAGGAACAGGATTAGCACTGCCAGAGCCCTACAAAATTACCTCCAGCAGTCCACGGATGTGAATTTCTCTGACCACACAATCAGAAACACACTTTATGAGGGTGGCCTGAGGGCACAACGTCCTCTAGTGGGCCCTGTGCTCACTGCCCGGCATTGTGGAGCTTAAATGGCATTGGCTATTGAACATCAGAAACTGGTGCTCTTTGCTTTTCACAGATGAGCGAAGATTCACCCTGAGCACATGTGACAGATGTGAAAGGGTCTGGAGAAGTGGAGGAGAACTTTATACTGCCTGTAACATTGTTCAGCATTACCGGTTTGGTGGTGGGTCAGTGATGGTCTGGGGAGACATATCCATGGAGGGATGCACAGACTTCTACAGGCTAGGCAATGGCATCATGACTGCCATTAGGTATAGGGATGAAATCTTTGGACCCATTGTCAGACCCTACAATGGTGCAGTGGGCCCTGGGTTCCTCTTGGTGCATGACAATACCCGGCCTCATGTGGGGTAAGTATGCAGCCAGTTCCTGGAGGATGAAGGAATTAATACCATTGAATGGCCCCCACACTCGCCTGACCTAAATCCAATAGAACACCTCTGGGACATTATGTTTTGCTCCATCTGACACCAGCAGGTTGCACCTCTGTCTGTTCAGGAGCTCAGTGATGCCCTGGTTCAGATCTGGAAATATCCCAGGACACCATCCGTTGTCTCAAAAGGAGCATGCCCCAATGTTTTCAGGCATGCAAACAAGCCTGTTGGGCCATACAAACTACTGAGTACCATTTTGAGTCGCTGCAATGAAATTCATGCAAAATGAGCTAGCCTGCTGCACCATTTTTTCACTTTGATTTTTGGGATGTCTTTGAATTTATCCCTATGTAGGTTGATAATTTTCCTTTCCATTCAATTATCTTGCATACTTTCGTTCCTAACACATTACCCAATCCATATCAATATAGATATCCAGCATGATATTTTACCCCATTGAAATGTGATGTGTTTTCAAAGTGTTGCTTAATTTTTTTGAGCAGTGTATTTTAAGTTTTTGTTGATTTCTGTGCCCCTTACTGGATAGATTTACCTCTTCTAGGGAGGGAGGATTTTCCTTCTCTTAGTAGAGAGTCCCTCTTCTTGTTGTGCTTTCCCTAAGCTTTCCAAGCTGAAAAAAAAATCTTGGCTATACATTTGTTTTAAACAATATAGATGGAGTTACACATGGGTGTGCATACTGCTAAGATGTATGTATGTATGTTACAGACCCAACAGTATTAGTGAGAAGGTAGAGCTGTAGGGCTGTAGAGATTGGGCCAGTGATAGTAATGGAAGATATCAGGTACCCTGAAATTGACTAGTAAGTTTGGCAGTGGTGACGGAAGGTATAATGATGAATCTGCTTAGACAACCTTTTATTAGATTGTTTGCTTGGATTTACATGCCCAAAATGTCCATTCAATACAGTTTTATTACACATGGGGGGGGGGGGTATCTATCTATATATTATCTATCTATTTATCTATCTCTCTATCTCTCCTGTCTGTCTGTCTATATTGTATATGGACAATCTGGTGCAGCTCTGCTTAGAAACCAATCTAACAAGCTGAAATTAGAAGCTGATTGGCTACCATGACACCAGGTTGTGACTGCTCCAGTTTTAGTAAAGTGTGATTTTTTAAATTTGTTTTTGCTTATGGTATTGCTCTGTTTTAATGGTTTAATGGTTTACAAACCTATGCTCTGTTGTGTCTGTGGGTGATGGATTTTGTGCGTGTGTGTTTGTGTGTGTGTGTGTGTGGGGGGGGGGGGGTTGTATAAGCTGTATGAGACTCACTCCACTCATTGGGACTGAAGATCAGGAAAACACTGACCCTTCTCTACTCTATCCTATCTTACTTATGGGTCATGAAGGCTGTTTGAGCTACTATCCCTCTCTGGGCTCTGATCACCAGCTACTTGTAAAACGTTAGCTTGGATTATGCTCATGGTCATGCCATATTCAAAAAATTCAAGTACTGTGAACTTACAATGCATCAAGCTGTTATTAAAACACTTACCAATGATCCAAGATGCCAAATTAAACCATATCAACACTATGGCTATTATGGTTAGTTTATTTATTTATTGCCATTCAAATCTGTCAACCTTCAAAGGCAGGCTACACTATTTAAACCAGCTGACACTTCTAACCACTAATTCTGAGCACACCTCAGTCGAATCCATTTTCTCCATTTTCCCCGCACAGGGAATAACATATATCACCATAAGGTGAAGAAGGGAATATCAGCCACAGCTACTCTGAACCCAATACAGAAAGACTATTTCTTCACCACAAGGTCACAAACAGAATAAACCGCAGGATGTGGCATAATGTTTTAATGACTTTCACAACACATGTACATGTACATGTGCAACCAAGCCTTCTGATGAATACAAGAGCCTATACAGCTTAACAACTAAGCCATCCAATGAACATTCTCCAAACACAGATAACTCCATATTGTTTTATTTAAACCACTCTAGTCTCCTTAAAATACCTCCACAAACCAGAGACTCTATGAAGGCCCCTTTTAATAGAGACTGAAGCACCTCATGGGCTGGTTTTAACATTTTACAAACCATTTTTACAACACCTATTGATACGGCTCACAAAAACATTAAACTTTATCATACAAAATAAAGCTATTCCCACAGATACCCTTATAGCACACTTGTTGGTAATTCCCAAAGAAGGGAAAGATTATATGTACTCAGACTTATAGGCCCATATCATTTCTTAATTTGGACCTAAACATTTTTATAAAAATCCAAGCCAACCATCTAATCCCACATATGCAAATGATTATTTACCAAGTAGGCTTTATGCTGAACAAGAAAGCCAGAAATAATACCTGTAATCAGATTCACCCTGTCCACCTGGAAAAACTCCCCACATTATTAATCTTGGCAGGCAAACAAAAATCATTTGATAAAGTAAGCTGGTTATTTTTAAAACACAGTTTAGTAACAATATGCTGAAATGGGTAAATGTCATCTATTCAGCGCCAACTGCAGAAAAAAAAAAAAAAAAACTTTTGTTAGCCTTCCCATTACCCAATGGTACACAACAGGGATGTCTTGTATAACCCCTAATTTTAATTTTGACTCTAGAACCCCTGCTACAACACATTCAATTTAATGTCTGTATCTTGGGCATAGAAAGAAAAACATAACACCATGAAATAGGGGACTACACAGGTGGCATTCTGATTTTTTTTTTACATAACACCAAAAATCTTAATGCCAGCCTGTTGAATTACAAAATCAATCTTTCTGAATTAAAATTGAATTAAAATTGCTGAACAATATTTATTCCCACCTAATCATTGTCCACTATACTTTTAAACTTCCACTTTAAAATGACGGCTCAGAAAATGAAATTCCTTGGAGTCCATATCATCCTGGCATTTTCAGACAGCGAACATCAATAACAAAAGACCTTAAAAGATGGAAAATGGACATATGCACTTAGTGTGGCTAAGGCAACATACTGCAAATGAATATAATGTCCCTTTTGTAAAACCTGCTGCAAACCCTCCACACTACAATACCTCCTACTTTTCTCCTCTCCATGAAAAATTAATTTATAAAATTATTTTGGGGCAAAAAAAACCCCACCCAGCATTGCACACTACTTTGAATGACAAGGGAACTTGGATTTCCAGACTATGCACTCTACGATCAAGTCATACTCCTTGCTAGAATATTTGACTGCTGCAAACATGCTACCTTTTAAAAATGAGTAGCTAAAGAACAGGAATTCTCCGACATCCCTTTGTTGGCCTTACATAGATCTTTAAAAATCTGTCACTTGTAGTTCAACTTCCCTCTCTGATAGGTACAACACTAAAGGTAGTACAAACAATTAACTTTTTTTGTCTCTTTCATTTATATATCTCACTAATGACACCAGTCATAATGAACCCAGATTTCTCCCCTTGCATGCAAAACTGGCAAGACCTAATTGTTAAAAAATTTAGACTTTATCACTTTGTCTCCCAAGGGTCCCCATGACCCATATCTGAGATACAAATAATGGTTCCCCTCTAAAGTGATAAAGAGCCATACAACTGTGACATTTCATCTATTATTTGAAACCCAGACTGCCTTGAAAACTTGTGCTCAGACCCTAAATCCTCATTTATTCGCTTGCTGATGACTGCTATCCATGGTTCTGAAACTGTATAAACACAGTTCTGTACCATAAATTGAGAATATGTTGGCCTTTTCATTTCTTCTTGTACTATTATTATTACTTTTTTTACTATAAAAAAAATGTTGACACCCCCCCCCCCCCCAAGTACTAACCAGCCCGACATGCTAGTCATGCAGGCTAGTATTCCCACAGCAAGGGAGCAGAGAGCATGCAGCCCCCTGCTATGTTGATACCACCCCACATACTTTTCCACACTGAGGGTGCTATAAGAGGTGTTCAGTAAATAATGGGGTTTCTCCCCCAAAGCACTCTAGTTTAATGCTGCCTTGCTTTAGAATCTTCTGCACCCTTGTGCCCAGGTGAGGGTACCAACAGGGGGGCCTATGTTTACCTATGGGGGAAGTATGCGGTCACCTCCTCTCCAGTTAACTGGTAATATAGGTCTCCTGAACCCCTAAACAGTCTGTCTGTGCATAAAGGTAAGTGACAGAGTCAAAATAAAACCACAACACACTAAAATATATTCTTTATTATTTTCTTAACTAATGTTTACACCTTTCCAGATTGGATCAAGGTCAAATATAGGCAATAATGGTAATGGAACAAAGGAAATCCTGTTTGAAAATTGGCAAAAACCATTGTTATTAATACAGAGAATGTGGGAAATGGTTTAAAATGGGAAAATATTGGGCCGATTTCTCTTTGAATCAATGATAAATACACGTCATTGACTCACACTGGATTTGATATTTTGTTTACTCAGACCAGTAGACACAAACTTGTATATGTCTAAGTGAAAACAAATCACTGCAAAATAGTTTAAATGTATTACCATGTAAAACACTAAATAAATGATGTCATAAAGTTACCTTAAAGACCAACTTCTGGTGTCAGAATCAAGGTAAAGCCTACACCATGAAGATAAAAGAACACATCAAGCATCTATGTGAAGCTCTGATTAAAAAGTTCAAAACAGAATAGAGGAAAATGTTCAAGTCATCGAAAAAACCTTGAAATTCAGTTAAATCGCTAGTTAAAGGATAGAAAGAGTATGGCACAACTATAAATCTGCAAAGAACAGATGGTCCACCAAAACTAAGGGATCAATAAAATAAGGAGGCTTGTGAGAGAGGCAATAAAGAGGCCTGTGAAATTCCTGAAAGACTTATAGGCCTATATGGCTGACATCGGTTAGATTATGCATACAACTGTTGACTGGCTACTTCACGAGTTGTGGCTTTATGGGGGAGTAACAAAAAGAAATCCATTGTCTACTAAAACACACATGACATTAGTTTACCATAAGAAAACTCCTAAGAGACCCTGAAGTCAGGTGGAAGAAGATTATATGATTCACCTCTCCTTTTGTTCTGGTGGCCACTGTCACCAAAACAGAAAGTGGAAATCGAAAATTTTTAAGTTGTCACCAGAACATGTGAGGCTAAATCTGTTCGGGTCACAAATGTACAAGAGCGGCATTACTCTCACTTTGAAGGGAAATCTTACCAATGGAGCACATGGCAAAACATAGCAAGAGAGGGTTTTTTTTCCCTACTTTATCCAAAACTGAAAAAAAGTTATGGCTTTATATATACAGTGCCTTGCGAAAGTATTCGGCCCCCTTGAACTTTGCGACCTTTTGCCACATTTCAGGCTTCAAGCATAAAGATATAAAACTGTAATTTTTTGTGAAGAATCAACAACAAGTGGGACACAATCATGAAGTGGAACAAAATTTATTGAATATTTCAAACTTTGTTAACAAATAAAAAACTGAAAAATTGGGCATGCAAATTTATTCAGCCCTTTTACTTTCAGTGCAGCAAACTCTATCCAGAAGTTCAGTGAGCATCTCTGAATGATCCAATGTTGATCTAAATGACTAATGATGATAAATAGAATCCACCTGTGTGTAATCAAGTCTCCGTATAAATACACCTGCACTGTGATAGTCTCAGAGATCCGTTTAAAGCGCAGAGAGCATCATGAAGAACAAGGAACACACCAGGCAGGTCCGAGATACTGTTGTGGAGAAGTTTAAAGCCGGATTTGGATACAAAAAGATTTCCCAAGCTTTAAACATCCCAAGGAGCACTGTGCAAGCGATAATATTGAAATGGAAGGAGTATCAGACCACTGCAAATCTACAAAGACCTGGCCGTCCCTCTAAACTTTCAGCTCATACAAGGAGAAGACTGATCAGAGATGCAGCCAAGAGGCCCATGATCACTCTGGATGAACTGCAGAGATCTACAGCTGAGGTGGGAGACTCTGTCCATAGGACAACAATCAGTCGTATACTGCACAAATCTGGCCTTTATGGAAGATTGGCAAGAAGAAAGCCATTTCTTAAAGATATCCATAAAAAGTGTTGTTTAAAGTTTGCCACAAGCCACCTGGGAGGCACACCAAACATGTGGAAGAAGGTGCTCTGGTCAGATGAAACCAAAATTGAACTTTGTGGCAACAATGCAAAACGTTATGTTTGGCGTAAAAGCAACACAGCTCATCACCCTGAACACACCATCCCCACTGTCAAACATGGTGGTGGCAGCATCATGGTTTGGGCCTGCTTTTCTTCAGCAGGGACAGGGAAGATGGTTAAAATTGATGGGAAGATGGATGGAGCCCAAAACAGGACCATTCTGGAAGAAAACCTGATGGAGTCTGCAAAAGACCTGAGACGGAGATTTGTCTTCCAACAAGACAATGATTCAAAACATAAAGCAAAATCTACAATGGAATAGTTCACAAATAAACATATTCAGGTGTTAGAATGGCCAAGTCAAAGTCCAGACCTGAATCCAATCGAGAATCTGTGGAAAGAACTGAAAACTGCTGTTCACAAACGCTCTCCATCCAACCTCACTGAGCTCGAGCTGTTTTGCAAGGAGGAATGGGCAAAAATTTCAGTCTCTCGAAGTGCAAAACTGATAGAGACATACCCCAAGCGACTTACAGCTGTAATCGCAGCAAAAGGTGGCGCTACAAAGTATTAACTTAAGGGGGCTGAATAATTTTGCACGCCCAATTTTTCAGTTTTTTATTTGTTAAAAAAAGGTTGAAATATCCAATAAATTTCGTTCCACTTCATGATTGTGTCCCACTTGTTGTTGATTCTTCACAAAAAAATTACAGTTTTTTATCTTTATGTTTGAAGCCTGAAATGTGGCAAAAGGTCGCAAAGTTCGAGGGGGCCGAATACTTTCGCAAGGCACTGTACTTTAATAGTAACAATGCTAATGTCCTGGAATAGCCAACATAGAGTCCAGAGCTCAATCCAAAATGAAATATGTCGCTAGATTGAAAAAGATTATTTACTCACAATCCCCATGCAGCCTGACAAAGCTGTGGCAGTTTTCCATAGAGGAAAGGGGGAAATTGTCAATGTCTAGATATGTAAAACTTATGCCTGTGCATATTCTATGATTTTGCATTGTAACTAAATTAAATTACTGTGCATAGATATGTTTTCACTTTATAATAAAAAAGTCTACTTCTGTTGATTAGTGTATTAAAAAAACAACCCCCCCCCCCCCCAAAAAAAAAAAAAAATCTAAAGACTAACTAACTATATATAAACATAAATGTTTCTTCTCCCACAAAGCTAATGCAGAAAAAAATGCTAATTTTTTTAAGATTGAGAAACACCTATCTTAATCTACTGTCCCACAGTCTGCCTCTTCAACATGTCTTGTTGCAGCCTCTTTCGCACGTGTTTTCACATGAAATGCAGAACCAGAAGTCACTGCTGATTTTGCATAGTATGTGATGATTTAGGAGTCCTTCATAGTATAATGGATATTATTTTATGCATCGGTTGGGAAATGGAGGGGGGGGGGGGGTGTATTGGTGATTCATTTTATATATGCCTGGAATTCCACTTTAAGCCCACTGTAGTTTAGTTCTATGACAACAAAACATTAAACCTTAAACCGATGTCCGCTGGTCACTCGCGATCTCCCGGTGCAGAGGGAGAAAGGCAGGTGGCTGATGTAAACAAAGCCACCTGTCATTCTCCCTGATTTCCCTGGATACGGAACTGGCTAAAAAGGCGGGTCCAAAGGGTAGTAATAAACAGCGCATACTCAGACTGGTCTGAGGTGGTAAGCGGGGTCCCCCAAGGCTCAGTCCTGGGACCAACCTTGTTCAATTTATTCATAAACAACATTGAGGTCGGGATCAGTAGTTCGATATCAGTTTTTGCAGATGACACAAAATTGGGCAGGGCAATAACTTCACAACATGAAGCAGATATCCTGCAGAATGACCTGGACAAAATAACAGAGTGGGCAACGACATGGCAAATGAGGTTTAACGTGGAGAAGTGTAAGGTTTTGCACTTGGGGACTAAAAACATAAAATCACAATACACGTTAGGAGGGGAGCCCTTGGGGGAATCAAAAATGGAGAAGGATCTGGGAGTATTGGTTGATGATAGATTAGGAAACAGCATGCAATGTCAAGGGGCAGCTTCCAAAGCCAACAGAATATTAGCATGCATAAAGAAAGGGATGCATTCCAGAGATAAGACTATAATCCTTCCACTTTATAAAACTCTGGTCCGACCGCATCTGGAGTATTCCGTCCAGTTCTGGTCGCCAGTCCTCAGGAGGGATGTGTTGGAGCTGGAGAGAGTCCAGAGAAGGGCAACTAAACTAATTAGGGGATTGGAGGACCTTGACTATGAAGAGCGTCTACAATCGCTCGATTTATTCTCCCTGGAGAAGAGACGTCTGAGGGGGGACATGATAGCAATTTATAAATATCTTAATGGGGATCCCAGCTTAGAAAAAAAGCTGTTCATTCGAAGGGATTGCATGAGGACTCGAGGGCATACAATGCGATTAGAGGAGAAGCGTTTTAACCTCAGGCAACGCGGGGGGTTCTTTACTGTTAGGGCAACAAGATTGTGGAATTCTCTACCACAAGAGGTGGTTTCTGCGGGTAGTATGGTGGCTTTCAAAAGACTCTTAGACTTACATCTCAAGGATCAGAACATTCAGGGGTATGGGAGATGATTACAGCCACACATGCCTACACAGGTTGAACTGGATGGACTATTGTCTTTATTCAACCTCACCTACTATGTAACTATATGTAACTGCAGAGATCATACGATCCTGCTATGTAGGATTGTATGTCTCTGTGGTTACATCACTAGCCACACCCCTTTACAGTTAGAAGCACGCCCCTAGGGACACACTTAACCCCTGCATCACCAATAAAGTTGACCCCTTCCCTGCCAGTGTCATTTTTACAGTAACAGTGCATATGTATAGCACTGATTACTGTAGTAATGTCACTGGTACCCCCAAAAGTGTCAAAAATGTCAGTCAAGGGTCCGATCTGTCTGCCGCAATGTCGCAGTCCCGCAAAAAAATTTGCAGATCGCCGCCATTACTCGTTAAAAAAAAAACACCAAAAATGACAGAAATCTTTCCCTTAGTAAACGCAATAACTTTTGCGCAAACCAATCAAAATACGCTTATTGCTAATTTTTTTACCAAACATATGTAGCAGAAAACAAATTGGCCTAAAATGTTAAACAATTTTGATTTTTAAATTTTTTTGGGGGGGATTTTAAATAAAAAATTGTGAAAAATATTGTTATTTTTTCTAAATTGTCGCTGTTTTTTTGTTTATAGCGCGAAAAGTAAAAATCGCACAAGATGATCAAATACCACCAAAAGAAAGCTCTGTTTGTGGGAAAAAAAGGACGTCAATTTCATTTGGGTACTGCATAGCACGACCGCGCAATTGTTAGTTAAAGTCAAGCAGTGCCGAATCGCAAAATAGGGCCTGGTTAGGAAGGGGGTAAAATCTTCCGGGGCTTAAGTGGTTAAGAAGACACAGCTTGGCAAAGAACATCTTAGCATACAATTCTTTGTAAGTTCATACTTGACTTGATAATTTGATAACTTCTTGGAGTATATCTTCCAAGAAACCCTGGAAATACTATGCAGAGAAATTTCTCTTTGTCCTTCTGTGTCTGTGTGTACATATAGCATTTAGCAATCTACTTTACTGAACCTATATTCTAAGTTAAAGTTACAATAACATTATGTGGTATATAAGCACAGAACATTCAATCAACTCTCTCTGTTATGCTGAGGATGATGTTGCAATCATGATTGAATGTTCTGTGCTTATATACCATGTCTGTCTAGACTCTTATCATTTGGAGTTTAGGCTTCCGGTAAGGAGGCACTTCATATGTTCTACGGTGGAGGTGCACTTGAGTAACCAGCACTTGCATTTGATTTTATCCATTTCAGTTGGACAATAATTTGTTGTTTGTTGACTCCTGGGCTTCATACTAGTTCTTGGACATTAAAATAATTTTCTAAACAAAAAAAAAAAAAAAAAAATCATTTTCTTTTACTGCAAGTGACATGTCTGTCCCGGGCTTAATATTCAGTCCTGAAATCAGAGGTTGTTTACTTCCTTTCAAGTTACTAATTTACTTTTTTTACTTCATATAAACTTTCTGTAAAGTACCCAAAATACATAAAAGTAATGAAATGTATAAAAAAATGGAAACTTTATGATTCATGATGTCAACTTATATAAATCAAAGACATTATATAGAAGTCAATTTCACATACAGTCATGTGTAGGAAAAAACATGGTTAATACGTCTGGTAGCAAACACAATCTGAATAGGTTAATAAAAGGATTAATAAAGGCTAAAAAAAAAAAAAAACTCATTGAAAGACTATGTTGCATAATTGGATGCTAAGCAATAACGCTATTAATATTGCGCTATAGACTGAAAGGTATTTTCATTCCTTAGTAGTTTTATGATAAGGGAATGAGGGCATTCAATTTTTCTGTTATGAATGCTATCTATAGTATTTATTTATTTTTTTCATTTCAGTTGCAAAATTCTATGGAAAAAAGTAGACAAAAGCCAAATATCTGTCATCTGATGTTCATAATCTGTAAAATTGCGATAGATATTTTATGTATTGAAAGACAGGCTGCCAGAACAGTGCACCCATTCAGCAACTTTTTCTTCTTTCCAAGGTGTTCAGCAGAATCTGAATACGAGCACTGGGGAAGATACTGCAATGCCAGATACTCAAGATACAAATGCAAATAATCAAGATAACCAGCCATTAAGCACTTTATCTACATGTGTACCATGTGAGAATGGAAACTCTGTTTCTAGTGGTAAGTTCCCATTGAAAGAAAAGGAAGAAACCTACAAGTATGCACTGAAGATTAAAAAACATTCTCTTTTCATAGTTTAAAACTTCTTTTGATTTGTGTTTTACCACACAAAATGTATATTTTGTACTTCTCTAGCTTTATCTTTTCTCAAAAGGGGGATTTGCTGCTGTTTAGAAGTATACACCATGCACAGCTAGTACTAGGCAAAACAGCAAGCTACCCATTTACATCACTTTGGAAGAATAATTGTTTTATCGGAACAAAAGGCGTTGATGCAACTATGTACATTCCCACAATTTTGCAGAGCAACCATTTCAGATGAACGGAGGTTGAGTCAGATTCCATTAATGTTGTACTTCATGTGACTGTCCAAAAAAATATTTAAATGTT
Organism: Pelophylax lessonae; assembly: GCF_965119305.1. Taxonomy (NCBI): domain Eukaryota; kingdom Metazoa; phylum Chordata; class Amphibia; order Anura; family Ranidae; genus Pelophylax; species Pelophylax lessonae. Next base: position 473,269,055 of record NC_138769.1, on the reverse strand, counting down.
GTGACTTTATTAGAATTATTTTCATTTGTAAAAATTTTTTATAGAGACACTGTTATCAGGCAACACATTTGTGCTACTGTAGTTTTCTTCACCTTCTGTCACTTTTTTAAGAGTGTCAGAGGCATTCTGTTTTAGGCCCTGTAATGGCCTGGATTTCCCTAAGGTAAATGGGTGTTTGTTGCAATGCTTCCCTGAGGCTGTCTACAAGAGAATGCTTGCACATTATCAGTGACAGCATTAAGTACAAATGATTAGCTCATGCAGAAAAAAACTCATCCTGTACCCCGTTGTTACTCACAGAGCAGTGGAGGCTTCAAGGGTTGTAGCTGGACATCATGGTGGCCTAGAAGGGAGGGAACAGCAAGGGCTGTCTGGAAGTGCTGGAAGAGGAAAATGTTATTACCGTCACAGACAAAAAGACATAAGGGACTGCTTTACATGGTCAGCAGCGGTAATTGCTAACTTTAAACATTTTCTCTATGTGAGAAGCCTAAGCAGTGTTTCCGGATGAAAATTTAGTTTTTTTGTTTTTTAAAAAAAACACCAGGCAAATGTTAAATCAGCATGGCCTCATTCAAATACACAAGAGACATGTTCTGAGTTGTGTGCTCAGAGCAACATTTTTTTTTTTTTTTTTTTTAACATTTTGTAATATAGTGACATCATTTTACAGTGTTGTAATGATTTTATTTTAAGTACAATTATTTAATACACCAACCCATTAACGCACAGCACAACACACACACAACCAAACTTTGTACATACAGGTATTTGACATAGAAGTCCAAGACACACAAAAAAAAAACAATTTGAAAGGCTCCTTACCCACTTTTATTGTCTATCTTTTAGCATATGCACACATTATTCTGGTTTCTGATTGAAAGAACACATAATTATAGAATTATGGGAATAGGTGGTTATATACATAAACCTTCCAAAATGCAGTGCGGGAATACCCTTTAATATATCTCTCACTAAATAAAAATAGTAAAAAAACACAAAAAGCTATGATGACCTAGAATGATGGGCAAAGTCCTAGAGTTTTCTTCACAAGCACTAACACTAGCTATCCTAACCATTTGCCTGACAAATGTAGGCCTTAGTTTGCTACAATCACTGTATAGAGTGTGAGGCCTTTTTCACACGTGCAGGTTCCATTGTGATCAGCAAGGGATCTGTCCACTGATCCCCTACTGATCAGAGCAGAGAGGGTGGATGACAGGTCCATGTCTGCTTAGTTTATTAAAAGCGGACACAGACACATCCTTCTCTGCTCTATGGGCAGCTGGGTATAAACGGACTCTATTATCAGTTTCCACCCGACTACCTTCAATCTGATCTGCCTACACAGAGGAGAACGGATCCCCTTCTGTTTCTTTTTAGTGGACCAGATCAGATTTGAGGTAGGCGGGTGTAAACAGACACAAGTCCGTTTATACCTACCAGTGGATAAATGGATCGTCTAATCAGGTCTGCCTGAAAAACTAACAGACGTACCTGATCGGTAGAGTCATGTGAAAGGGTTCTTAGAGTCCCCCTCTGCTGGCTGTTGTATTCAGACAGCTGCAGAACCCACAGCTGTCTGTGGGTTCACACACCCACCCAGAATACCCAAACATTAAATTAATCTGATTAGCTGCGGTCACTGTTCGACTTCCAAATCCTTCCATTTTCAGACCAAAGTTTGTTGGGTTCAGTGGTGCCAAAGGGGCCACCCATGGCTTGAAACCCATACCTTCAGACTCAAAATCATCCACACCCACCTTCAAGCCATAACCACTTACCTGATCTAAGAACAACTGTCCCTAAACTGATAATTCACTCATACCCCACTCATGCCATGAATAACAGATTTATATATTAGGTTTATAAGGGGACGTAAATTATGGCTCAATATATACTGCTGGCCACAGTGGCAAGGTCTGACTTGGTGACATTTTCTATGTTCAGAAATAATTACATGTTTTGGCAGTTCTGGGCTCTGACATATTGATATTCGGCAGTTTGGTATTTTGATATATTAAAGCATCCTAACATGACATAAGTTAAAGGTAATTCATGAAACAGTTGGATGTTTCCTTCATTTATTTAATCAAACTTCTCAGATCATAAGGGTACTGGAGAAAGAGCTGTATGTTGACCAGAAGCAATGACATGGACGGTTTTATTGCTACTGGACTTTCAATTCTATCTATTCAGTATTCAAACAGGTAATGTTTGGCTGCAGGGGTGCATTCAACAATAATGGACTGAGCAGATTAGGTCTAATCTAAAAGACAATCTCCCCATAAATGGTCAACTTTCAATAATTTCCACTCCAGTAAAGTGCTCATTAAAGACATTGCAGTTAATAAAGCTGTAACTTGGATCAAAGTCTTTACTTATTGCAATATAAACATTAAAAGATATACTTAAGCCTGCTAAGGCAGTGATGCCCCTGAACTTCAAAGGGCACTTGTAGGTTACCTTTAATGCTTATAAAATCATATTATCAAAATAAGTATGTCACAGATGATTTTACATGTACCTTTATAAAGATTCTTTATGTACATAGTTGTGATAATGATAGCACAGTGTTTACACAAGTGTGTGCAAAGGAAATTTTTCAGAATGTAATCAACAGTTTTAATTTATCTTTCCAAACCGTACTGGCTTTGACTTCAAGTCACTTATCTGTGTTGACGTACTTCAATGAACTTTTGAGCACATGGAAACTTTACTTTTTTGATAAGGCATCTTATCATATTGCCGTTCATAGAAATGAGCAGATGAATCACTGATGCTGTGGCCTTAGATCAAGGCTTCTCATTGATATGTGAGTATTGTAGTAAGTGTAAATGATGTTTTGAAGTCTTTCGAAACATGTAGGCAGTGCACAGTATTCTTTTTTATTTTATGTATTTGGACAAACACATTCAAAAGTAAACTGTACTAGCGGAACTATAGAAATAGCCATGGCTGACTTCCTTCAGGAAAATGCCTTTTTTTGACCTCAGTATTTTGAGTCACAGACCACCATCAAGAATTACACTAGTAAAGCAAAGGAAAATTCAGAAATCCTTAATTATTCTGAGTCAGTGATTCAGAAAATATTAAAATCTGTGAATCCGCATAACAGACATCAGCACTGAAAAGGAGAATTAAGCAAAAGCAACCCCTTTATTTACTCATTACAGGCTTCCTTTAAGCTACCATACACTTGACACTTGAGATGGCAGTCAGCTGATCTACTATGAACTGAATAATTTAAAACCCCCTTTCACAACTGTCTAGTGTAGTGTGGTGCATTATACACAGTATTTGGCACATAGACATACCTTGCACTAAGAAAGTACATTTATTATGGTTTCAGCTATATGCTTCAGCTCTTAGTTTAGGAAATTATTTCTTGACACAGGTTCACTCTTAACCACTTTCAGACCGGAGGATTTGGCTGCTCAATGACCAGGCCCTATTTTGCGATTCGGCACTGCATGACTTTAACGGACAATTGCGTGGTCGTGCGGCACTGTACCCAAACGAAATTGACGTCCTTTTTTTCCCACAAATAGAGCTTTCTTTTGGCGGTATTTGATCACCTGTACGATTTTACAAACAAAAACAGAGCGACAATTTTGAAAAAATAACAATATTTTTCACATTCTTTTATATGAAATTCTCAAAAAAAATCAAATTTTTTTTTACATTTTAGGCCAATTTGTTTTCTGCTACATATTTTTGGTAAAAAAAATCATAATAAGCATATTTTGATTGGTTTGCGCAAAGTTATTGCGTTTACTAACTACGGGAAAGATTTATGTCATTTTTACTGTTTTTTTTTTTACTAGTAATGGCGGCGATCAGTATGGGTGATCAAGGGGCTAAACATGACCCTCGGGCGTGATTCTACCTGTGGGGGGGGCGTGGCTTGTGAAGTCATCACAGAGACATGTGATCCTATATAGCAGGATCACATGACATCTGTGATCACTTCCGGAAGAAGAACGGATGGCTGTGTTTACATCAGCCGTCCGTCCTTCTCGGTCAGCGGCAGGAGATTACGAGTGGCCGGCGGCCATTGGAGCCGCCTGTCACACGCACTAGCTTCCCCGCTGACGATTGCCCCCTAGCTCCTCCCAGGCGAGCGCCGTACATGTAAGGGACTTAGCCTGGGAGTGCTAGACTGCGCCGTACATCTGCAGCAAGCGATCGGCAAGTGGTTAAATAAGTCCCAGAAACGTATATACCGTATATTCGTATCTATTAGGATCAATGAGAAAAATGATACAGTAAAACATCTTCTGAAAAAACATGTGTAAAGAAAAGGGCGCTCACAGTGCTAAATATTATAAATACAGTGATAGCTCAAATAAATAAACATGAGATAATTAGATACAGAACAAATGAAGAAAAAAATATTAAAAAATGCAAAACAATGTGACAATTCCCAACACCAAATAAGTGCTTTAGGACAGAGAAGTCTTCTAATTCCTTCACCACGGGTGCACAAAGGGTAGATGGCAACTCACCAAATTCTCCCTTTTTACAGAGGTCAAGAAGCGCTTTTGGAAAACCAGATTGGTTCCACAGCTCACACCGCCCCACTCCAATGATCCCTCAGGGTATGGCTAGGATAAATGAATGCACTCCACAGGAGACATAATTTAAAATGACTTCATAGATTTTTATAAGTTTATTTGATGATATAAAAACAAGTATACAAAGATTGCACTCACATGTATATGTGCCTGTGTCCCAGCACTAGGTTTTTACAGCATGTGCAGATGGGCTTGAAATTCATGCTTCGCTCTCAATGGTAGGCCTAATGGGTAGTCACACCAGACCCGGAAGTGACGAATCCCCAGCTCCGACGTACGTTTCACCATATCAGTAAGTGGCGAACCGCCATTTCCGGTTTGCATTTATAATGTTAAAATTAATTCTATTTGTTGGACTCCAATATGGAGGATGGGGACAACATTTGGAGAGAGAATCTCTCTCTAGAAACAATGCCCATCTCCTTAAGCCAGACATACCAAGCTGTATCCACAATAGTTGTTTATATACGTTAGAAACTTTATAATCCATAAATACATGTAACATTAATCTCTATTCGATTCACTTTTTATTCACTTTTTAAAAAGGCAGCCACTCTTTCATGCACTTAGGGTGCTATCATTTGATGATATGACACCAAAATATCTTCTGGATTTTTAAATTCACTGCTGCTTTTAAAAAATTGTAATCCTTCAGAAAATGTATTTTAGGCAGGAAACTGTTTTCGTCAAAGTATTTGATATTCCACTCATTTTCTTTTACTGTGATAAAAAATATGATTTCAAATAAACATCACTAACCAACCATGTTTAAATTTAACAGAGTTTAACTGGTAGATTAAACATTAACTGTGCAGTCCTTGTTTACATACTACAAAAGACTATAATTATATCATGGGGAAAACATCAGAAAAAATGTAAGTAAATATAAACGTTGAAAGAAAAGAGAAATTATAACCTACATTGAAACAAATACATGCATTCTTACTAGAGATAGGTACTTTTCTTAAGAAAAAACCTCTCTGACAATTATTTTCATTCCCCGAAATACTTACGGGTCTTTTTTTATCGTCAGGGCCGGTTCACATTTCTGCGAGTGCGCCGATCGCATGTAATTCGGAGCGCACTGCTCCTTCATTACATGCGATCGGAGGTGCTGATGCGAATTCAGTCATACACTTTGTATGGCTGAATTTGCACTGTATCCGCACCAAACACGCACATGACCCTTTTTTCCAGCCGCATCAGAATCGGATCGCACAGTGGTTCACACTTGTGCGATCCGATCCTGTGAGAACTGTCAGATCGCACTGCGATATGCAATCAAACTGGGGGTTTCGTAACATTTCATTGACACCCCCTGCGTATCGCATATGGCAGTGTGAACTGCCAGATGTGCGTTTGCGATTGCAAATTCGCAGCCTTCCCGCATCGCACAAGTGTGAACCGGGACTTATGGACATTTATTTATTTATTTATTTATTTATTTTCTATTTATTTATTTATTTTGAAAAATAATACATAGTTTCTTTAGAACACCCACACACAACCCACTCACATAAACACACATTTAAAGAGGTGTTTGGGAGAAAATTTTATTTTAGAAAAGCTGTTCTTCTAAGGTCATTCTGGTACTTTTTTTTTTTTGGGTTGACCCTGTTTTAGCTGCTAAACTGTCTAAGCAGCTGTCACCCAGCAGGGGACACTGACTGCAACTGCCATTCTGTAGTTTTTTTTTTTAATTCTTTATTTGAAACAATATGCAAATATTATCAAAAATGCAATCCAAACCAGATATCAGTAAGTTAATACATGTATATAACACCGATACATGAGGTAGAGCTTACAGAAATCTATACGACCCAATTGAGTTAGCTGGTGTATACCTCCCAACAAGGGGGATATACATAACCATAACCAGTCCAAGACCAGCTAGGGCTTCCATGCACTGGTATCACCAGCCTTGGGTCTAATGCAGAAAAAATGGTTATGTCAACATATCGCACACAGTTTTTCTCATTATTTAATATTAGGGAGGGGTTATATGGGGGGTTCAGGGAGTGGGATCCCAACATGTTATGGGATTACTGGTATTTTTATGCCTAATGAAGGTGTTGGAGGTGAAGAAAATGTGACTGAAATCAAGATGCACTGGAGCATGAGTATAGTCAAGTCGCCCTATAACTTGGGGTCAGGGTTACCAAATGTAAATACTGAGAGCATATGTAGGCTGCCCACTTGAGCCAGACATCCATTCTGCAGAGTTTTGAGCTGGTGGTCACTTTATTAATAATGCCTCAGAGAGAGCGTAGAAACTGACATGATCAACAGGCATTTACTAAAAATATACTCACAATAATATAAAAAACCTTTCACTGCTACATTTACAGATCAAAAGAGAGCTATTTAGCTTTCTTTTCCTTAAGGAAGTAGAATTGGTTACCATAATTTAGTTGCAAAGCATACTATCCTAATTTAATTTTCACATTTAAAATGTTAAAGTATACTGTATCTATAGCCAAAAACATATTTGTTAGGCCCCTTTCACACTTGTGCGACCTGAAAGTGACATGACTTTGGCATGACTTGAAGCAATACCTGTCTAATCTTGAGGTCTATGGACCACAAGTCACATTAAAGTCAGTAGCGCAGGGATTACTTTGAAGTCACACAGATATGAACAGTAACCAGTGGAAATCATGGTGTAGGACTTGTCATGCGACTTTGCATTCCCAAGTCGCAGGACAAATCGCACAAGTGTGAAAGGGGCCTTACTTGTACATTACAGAAATAGGGCATTTACACTCTTGATTAACTTGGTTATCCCCCCCCCCCCCCCGGGTCAGCTAGTGTCCTTAGGGTGATGGATGTGCCTTCAGATGTCTCTTTAAGGGCTTAGTCCCTTATTTTTATGGCATTTTGTACAGGTTAGAGAGGTTGATGCTGTCTGTGCTAAGCAGATGAAGTGCCGGTTCCCAGCAGTCTCACTCATCTGTTTGTGGTTCGTTTGCATATATAATTAAGAACACAGTCAAGGACATTTGTTTAATATACAAACACGTTTATTATACTTCCAATAGTTCATAAAGTTCAGAGACGATTTCAAATATATTGTCATGTATTGTAAAATTTTATATATTTTTTCACTATTTTGTGCGTGGCACAAACTGTGCGATGCTATTTTTAAAATTTACTTTGAACATACGTAAAATGGGTGCCTACATCCTTAAGCTGTTAATAACTACAAAGGTGTATTTTTTAACCGGTTGCGGACCGCCCACCGCATATATAGGGTGGCAGGCAGGCCCTCCTGTGTGAACTGACGTAGGGCTACGTCGGTCGCGCGCCAGCAGCTAGGGGGCGAGCGCGTGCCTCCAGCGGTGCGCTCCCGCCCCCATGTGGCAGCGGGGACTCTGATGCACCGGTCAGGTGGCTCCGATTTCTGCCTGACACCTGCGATTGCTCCCTGCTGAGACAGAAGAACAGTCAGCTGTTGTAAACATAGCTGACCGTTCTTCTCTCTGGAATGATCACAGAGCTCTTGTGATCCTTCTATATAGGATCACAGGTCTCTGTGATCATTTCACAAGCCCAACCCCCATACATTTAGAAACACTCCCCTAGGTACACATTTAACCCCTTGATCACACACAGTGTTACCCCCTTCCCTGCCAGTGACAATATTATAGTAACAGTGCATATTTATAGCAGTTAGGGGTCCGATCTGTCCGCCGCAATGTCACAGTCCCGCTAAAAATCGCAGATCGCCTCCATTACTAGTAAAAAAAACAATAAAAATGACATAAAATGACATAAATCTTTCCCATGGTTAGTAGACTCGATAACTTTTGCGCAAACCAATCAAAATACCGTTTGCAATTTTTTTTTTACCAAAAATATGTAGCAGAAAACAAATTGGCCTAAAATCTTAAAAAATTTTGATTTTTAATTTTTATTTTTTTTTGGGAATGATATATAGCAGAATGTGAAAAATATATATATATTTTTTTTCCAGAATTGTTGCTCTTTTTTGGTTTAAAAGCGCAAAAAAATAAAAATTGCACAGGTGATCAAATACCACCAAAAGAAAGCTCTATTTGTGGGAAAAAAATGACATCAATTTTATTTGGGTACAGGGTTGCACGACCGCACAATTGTCTGTTAAAATAACGCAGTGCCCAATCGCAAAATATGGCCTGGTAATTAAGGGGGAAAATCTTCCGGTCCAGAAGTGGTTAAATACATTGAGTGGCAAGTTGACTGTCTGGTAAATGATACACTACAAAAATATGTGTTCTCAGAGTAGAAATCTTTTACTTTACATTGGAATGTTTTTAAAAAAATAATAGCATTTCATGGGCAGTGATTCCCCCAAAATAGCAATAGAAACAGCAACAATTTAATAAATATGTAAAAAGAAAAATATCTGTTTAGTAGTAGACACTGCAGGTATAGTGTTTTTGCATATTAAACTAGTAAAACAATTGTGGTTTTCTAGTAGTAGTAGTAGTCTCTGTTTGGAAATTTGACTGAGACGCTGTGGTTGATTTACTAAAACTATAGAGGACAAAATTGGGTGCAGCTCTGCATAGAAACCAATCAGCTTCAATTTTGTTTTGTCAAAGCTTAATTGAATAAGCTGAAGTTAGAAGCTGATTGGCTGCCATGCACAACTGTATCAGATTTTGCACTCTCCAGTTTTAGTAAACCAGCCCCACTAGTGTTTTCCTCACTGTGGAATATTAGTGAATTAAATTAATTAATCTGTACAAGAGGACAAAAAAAATACTAATGCAGAAAATCACCACAGAAAGCAACAAGATTTTTTTTCTAAAAATGTTCCTATACTACTAGTAACAGATATATGTGATGGGAAACTGTGTTCAGTTGTGAAATTTAGTTTTGGAAATATATTTGTTTAATATGAATTTATATTTATGTAAAGAATAGCTTTAATCTCTGCCGAAGAAAATGAAAAATAGTAATAATAATGTACCAAACCACTATGGATAGTAATTTTAGCCTAACAGGAAAAGCATGTACATAGACTTTCTGGAAAAGTGCAGAATGTAAACATAGCCTGGCCTTAGCTGCAACCAACCAACCAACTTAAATTTTCAAGGGAAATGCTTAAATCACTAAGATATAACAATTGTTTTTTTTTTGCAATTGACAACTGAAAATAATGATCACATGGCTTCAAATATTGATTATTGTAGCAAAGGTCATGTGCATTATTGTGCAGTGAACTGAACCTCTGCTCATGTCTAACTATTTACCTTTCACATTTCCTGTTGTTCAGTTCCAGAGGAAAATAGAAATGGTTTGCGTCTAGTTCTGCTTTTTCAGACTTAAACTCCACTTTTGTTGAGAAAAAAACATTCCCCTCTGGGTGATCTATGTACTTTACAAGGATTTTAACAAACTTTGTTGCAGATTCTTACCTTTTTTAATCCATTGAAATGCCTGTGTGTTTGTCTGTGTCCATGTGGGAAAGTGAGTCTAATGGGAGTGATTTTTTTGTAATTATCAACCAGCTGTGCACCTGCAGGGCTCTAATGAGGAAAGCTGCTGGGCCTGCATCCCTTTAGCTGTGATTTCCTATGGAAAGTATCTCACCAAAAGTGACATTTTTGTTGCAGGGGGTGCCTGATATCTGATTTGTATCTTAGTGCAGATTTCTGGGAAAATCAGTGAGCCAATAACACAAGCTGGAAATGATGTTTCTGGGGGTGTGGTCAGTACACATTCTGTGTACAGAACACCTCCAGGTAGCCATATTGCATTGCATTTTACAGAAAATTATAGAGCTGCAGACTGAAAGGGAAAGGTACATTTTAATAACATTCAATTACAATATGACTTGTGTCACAATTGTATACGCTATATTGTTTTTACTTGATTTGCTATTTTTTTTTTTCCTTTAAAGTTGATAGTTTGGAGATAATGTGATGTACACAAATGTAAATGTGTTCACTTCCACCTGCCCATATATCTAGTATAGGCTTGAAATGCAGCAAAATACAGAATAAACATGGAGGACACTTTTGTGACATCCATTCTGTAGTGCACCAATTCAGTAGGGGATCTGTTCATGGATCTAACTAATAGGACACAGCCCATGCCAAATGATCCATACACACACTATTATTCAAATAGATCTGGCTATACACAGTCACTGTGTGCAGAGATTGAAATAAATCGTTTAGTGGGCTACACATTGTTATCCACTTGACCTCCCGAAACTTTTACCCACTTCCTGACCAGGCCTTTTTTTACTATTCGGCACTGCGCTTTAACTGGTTATTGTGCAGTCCTACAATGCTGTACCCAAACTAAATTTATGTCCTTTTTTCACAGAAATAAAGCTATCTTTTGGTGGCATTTGATAACCACTGGGTTTTTTTATTTTTTGCAACATAAATGAAAGACCGAAGAGTTTGAAAAATAAAACTATATTTTCTAATTTTTGTTATAAAAAATATCCAATAAACTAAAATTTTGTCATAAATATAGGCCAAAATGTATTCTGCTACATGTCTTTGGTAAAAAAAAAATCCCAATAAGTGTATATTGATTGATTTGCGCAAAAGTTATAGCGACTACAAACTAAGATATTCATTCTGGAATTTACGCAGCTTTTACTTTTTTTACTTTACTTACTTTACTTTTTTTTTACAAAGCTGTCCCCTAAATGATATATTTAGTATGGAGATACCACATGTGTGAGACTTTTGGGGGTCTAGCCATATACGGGTGCCGATAACCAAGCACCACATTCAGGATTTCAAAGGACATCAATTACTTATTTCACTTCCTTCCTACCTATCCCAGTTTTGAAGGCACTGCAATGCCAAGGTAGCACAACCCCCCCCCCCCAAATGAGTAGGGTCTCTTAAAATACCATAGCCAGTTTGCTGACTATCTAACATCTTTTGAGACCCCATGTGAATGTGTACCCTATACTAATACTCCACTAGTATGCAGTAGCAATGGAAGCAGTCCTTGAGGCAGAGACCAGGTTGGCCAGAACAGGAGGGACGAAAAAAAGCAGGTGTCTCTCCTTTTCTGTGTCTGCTACAGACACATCTATTTTGGGGTGACTTTTGGATCAGGGTACCAGGCATGGCATCCAGAAAATGCCTCCCATGCAGTCGGCTCACTGCATCTGGATTGGGAATTTGGATCAAACCACCTTCTGGATCAAAAGGGGCCGTGATGATCTCTTCCTGAAACTTTAGGAAGAATCCACTTCTTCCTGACACTTTGTATAGTACAAAAGCGTTGAACACAGTCAATTGAAATTAATATCCAGACACTTTCTTGTACCAGAGTCTGGCTTTATGGGAAATGTAAAGCTTCATCATCCGGTCATTGAAGTCCACCCCTCCAATGTTAAGGTTGCAGTCATGGACACAGAGGGGCTTCTCAACAACAGCAGTCACTGTTGTGATTTGGATTGTCGTGTCTGAGTGAATGGAAGACAGGATGAAAATATCCTGTTTGTCCTTCCACTTCTTTTCAATACGTTTTTATTAAAGATTTTCAACATACAATAACATATTTCGTTAGCATTGCATAGAACAGGATAATACAACATGAGAAAATATAGCTCATATCACAACTTGTACATACATTACACAGAGCCCCTCAGAGTTCTAGCCAATTCCCTAGGGAACCTCAAGCCCGTGCCAGGCGACATAGCCGGGTTGCCCCAAAGGGCCCAGGTGGGAAACCCAAGGAGCTCGGCACCCCTTCGGGAGCATACTGTGCCCATGCCCCCCGGGCTCCCACCCCCCCCCAGCCAAATCTCCAGCAAGCGTCCATGGGTCCCCAGTACACTAGTCCTATATCCCATATCTCTTCCTCCCGGCCAACCGGGAGCATGGGATAGAACCGGTCTCCGAAGACTCTGCTGTGATAGGATACATAACAAGAATGGAGTAGATAACACTCAAATGTTGAAAACCAGTAGATTATCAACTGGACAGTCCAAACAAACAAAACCTCCTGTATTCAATAAACAATCAGCAATACCAATTCACATGCAAGTGAATAGCAAACGTGCTCAATTAGGGTATTTATCTAGCCACCCCCTCCATTGCTGCTGGAATGTCTGGAAATTATTTCCCGAGCTAAAAAAAAAATTTTCATATGAGTGAATTATTTTCACTCGGTTGATGACTTCATAGACCGTAGGGATTTTGGTAGACTTCCATGCCGCCGCTACATTAGTTCTAGCCGCCGTTAAAATATGTGAGATAATACATCTATGTTCATTCGGGACGGACTGAATGCCTAAATTCAGTAGGGCCAATGACGGCGTCATAGGTATTTTTAGTCCTGTAACCGTGGCCACCAAAGCGTAGATGGCCACCCAGTAGCTCCGTAGTTTCCTACATTCCCAAAAAGTATGGAGTACAGTGCCCCTCGCTCCACATTCTCTCCAGCAAGCATCTGAAGAGTCCTCGTACATATGGACCAGTCTGGATGGAGTAAGGTAGCTCCTATGCAATATTTTAAGAGCCCCTTTCCAGTGGTTAGTGCAGTGCGTATATTTAAAAGAGGATTGTACAGCTGCCTGCCAATCCCCAATGGAATATTCTGCATCAAGGTCCCTTTCCCATGATAACATACACTTCAGTTTGGACTGGGCCTTAGGTTGCCTCAATACTTTATAAAACCAAGACAACCCGCCAGCTCTCGGTTTCCCCGAGGTGAGGTACTCCCACACCTCCTGAGGCACCCGAACTTGCAGTTCCGGGAACCTCAGGTGGTAATGTCGCAGTTGTGCCAGAAAAAAAAAATCATAGGGGGTGGAGGAGGACAGGACCTGGGAATAGGTAAGGGAGCGCTGGGCACCAGGGCTGGGACACCTCAGCGAGGGAATGAGAAACTCGTAAGAAGCCAGTGTGAGGTCTTTAGGCAAGGTAGGAATTCCAGACACCTGTCGCAGAGCCCCCCATCCATGAACTGTACCCTGAATGGCCGGAACTCCAGGAAGTTGGAGACTCCGCCCAGTTTGAGCCGCTATTAGTAGGGAGGGAAGGTCTCTATTAGCTACCAGGGCCCTTTCAATGATAACCCACAACTTATCGGAGTGGGGAGTACACCATTCCTTAGCCTGATCCAGGAGGGCTGCTGCCTGATAACTTCTAAGATCCGGCATTCCCACTCCCCCCCAGCTCCTAGGCCTGCGCAGGGTAGAATAGGAAAGCTTGGGTACTTTCCCGTTCCACAAAAACTTCCTAAGCTGCTTGTCCATGTCATTAAAGAAATGTTGCGGAACGATTATAGGTATCGTTCTAAAGTAGTACAATACTTTGGGTAGTACCAGCATTTTGAACGCCGCCACCTTGCCCACCCACGACAGTTCGTGTCGGGCAATGTGAGACAGATCCCTATGCACTATCTTAGTTAATTCAGAGTAATTAATCAAGTATGTAGAGGCTGTTGGAAATGATAACTGTATACCCAGATATAACAAGGACTTGGAAGCCCATTGAAAGGGATGTTCTGTTCTCAACGCCCCTAGATCTCTAGAGGGGACATACATCGGGAGGCACTGGGACTTGGTAGTATTCAATTTATAATACAAGACCGCCCCGTACTCCTCCAGCACCCTAGCCAGGTTGCGCAAGGACGAGGGAGGGGAGGTTAGAGTGAGTATGACGTCATCTTCAAATAACCCTATTTTATGTTCCCTGTCTCCCACCTTAACACCCAATATGGATGGGTCACACCGAATGGCCTCCGCCAGTGGCTCCATAACTAGGGAGAAGATCAGGGGAGACAGAGGACACCCCTGGCGGGTGCCATTTGTGATCGTAAAGGTGTCCGACATAGCTGTGCTAGTAAAGACCCTAGCTGAGGGAGTAGTGTACAAGGCCGAAATGGCCGAGCAGACAGGACCCCGAAGCCCAAATTTCGTTAACGTCGCCTTTAGGTACCCCCAGTGAACCCTATCAAACGCTTTTTCCGCATCGAGCGTCAGGAACACCGAGGGCACCCTGCGACTTTCCACCACAGACAGAAGATCAAACATCCGTCTAGTTCCATCGGGGGCCTGCCTGCCCGTAACAAATCCAACCTGATCACTCCGCACTAGTAAGGGCGTGACCTTCGCTAGTCTTTGCGCCCATATCTTTGCATAAAGCTTCAGATCAGAATTCAGCAAGGATATGGGGCGGAAATTCTGCGGAGTATCCGGCGGCTTCCCCGGTTTCGGCAGCGCCACTATGACAGCCTGGAGCATCTCTGCAGGGAAAAACAATCTGGTCATAGCGGCATTAAACACCCGGCCTAAGTATGGCGTTACGATAGAGCCGAAGGTCTTAAAATATTCAGCTGAAAAGCCATCCGCCCCCGGCGACTTACCAGGAGGCAGAGAGCCAATAGCCATCTCAATCTCCTGGTCCGTAATAGGGGCATTTAAGCTCGCCAACATCTATTCCGAGACCGTGGGCAGGCTCAATCTTGCCAAGAACCTCTGTATGCCCTCCGCCGACGGTTGCGGCGAAGTCGCATCGTCCTTTAGATTATAAAGATCAGTATAGTACTTGGCAAAGGCATTAGCTATCTCAGACGGGTGGTAGACAGTGCGAGAGGTGTGAGGATCCTTTAAAGAGGATAATTTAGCCTGTTGTTGCCTCTTCCGAAGATAGTTGGCCAACATCTTACCCGCGCGATTTCCAGAAGCATAAAACCGCGCTTTAGATCGAAACAGCAAAGATTGGTGTTCCTCCAGCAACTTAGTTCTCACCTGCGCTCTACAATAATTAAGTTCCAGCAGCAATGTAGGTGTAGGAGTGGCCTTATGTCTCGTCTCTAGGTCCTTAAGGTTAGACATGAGAGAGGACATAGCCTTTGCACGTTCCCTTTTAACTCTAGAGGCCAGCTGTAGGAGCAGGCCCCGAACATACGCTTTATGTGCACACCACAAGGTAAAAATGTCCGTGTCAGACCTATCATTATGTTGGAAAAAGTCCTCAATCTGACCCCGCAACCGCTCCCCGTGGCCGGGGTCCCGGAGAATAGAAACGTTGTTCCGCCACAAGTGTACAGGCACGTCATTGTGCTTCTCCGCGACCACCACAGAGACCGGGGCGTGATCAGACCAGGAAATGGTATGAATAGTGGCGGACTCCACCAGACGCAGTACAGACAGGCCTGCCACAAAAAGATCCAGTCTGGAGTACGACTGATGGGGTGCCGAAAAATACGTGTAGTCCCTCTCAGTGGAATTGACACATCGCCACAGGTCATAGAGATCAGAAGAGTGCAAGAACCTCTGTAGCGTGGTTCGTGCATGCCTCTGAGGGAGGGTACAGTCCAAGGAAGCGTCAGTTATACAATTGAAGTCCCCACAATATAGCAGGAGACCCTTCTTGACTCGATCCACTTTCTTAACCAGTGATCGTAGAAATTTGATTTGGCGTTGGTTAGGCGCATATACATTAACGATAGTATATGTGACATTGTTAATGTCACATATGAGTACTAAATAACGACCTGCGTCATCCACAATCGTGTCATGCAACTGAAACGCCACAGATTGAGATACCGCTATTAGAACCCCTTTTCGCTTGGTCGCCCCAGAGGCCGTGAAAATGTGGGGGTATCGCTTATCTGAGCATTTAGGCTGTTTAGATTTCGCAAAATGGGTCTCCTGCACACACAGAACATCCCCCCTAAGACTGCGAGCCTCCCTCCAAAGAGACCGCCGCTTAAAGGGGCTGTTCAACCCATGGGCATTTAAAGTAACAAACTTTAGTGGCATGAGAATTTAAAATATAAACGAGTAAGGGTCATCCCAAGGATGAGGCCAACGTCATAAAAGAGAAAATGGTCATCAAAAAAAAGCAGGGAGTCACTGAGTATACTCTCACCATACCCAGCAAATCCGTCCACTGGAGCAGAGCCATGAAACCTCCCTACTGCGGGAGTGTACTGAGCACATGAGGAAAGTCCAAAGTCCACGTTCAAGTCGGTGCTTGTAAGGAGGCTGAAAAAACAAAGGAAAACAAAAACACAAGTCCAAAAAACATCACCAAACATAACACAGGTAGAGTATGGGGTAAACCCCATCATGCGAACTCAATCGCAAGTAGTGGGTAGGGGGGAAACAGCTCCCACCCTCCAGTTCCCTCCTGTACACCAGCCCACAGAAAAAAACGAGGATTATCACCCCCTTCTATGCCACAGACCCCCTGTCGTAGGGGTTGTGCAGGATCACTTTACCAAGGACCATTCCGGATCCAAGTGTGAGGGAGAGTTGGACACTTGCAGAGAAGCCTCCGGATCAGGCAACAGGCCCCAAGTCTTAGCCAGGCGAAATCCCTCCTCCTCTGTACGGATAGCATAAGTGCGGCCTTCTCGTACGATAAGCAATTTCGTGGGGTACCCCCACGAGTAGACTACCTTGTTGTTCCTGAACAGCTTCGTCAATGAAATCAGTTTCTTGCGGGCAGCCATCGTGTACTGAGAGAGGTCCGCATACACAGTGATCCCTTGGTATGGGTCAGGGAGAGGGGATGTCTTCCTAGCCATTCTCATGAGGTCATCCTTCACATGAAAAAAATGGATCCTCGCTATGACATCCCTGGGCACTTTTTCAGGCAGATGCTGGGGCTTGGGCAGGCGATGAGCTCTATCCACAATAACCTCACCAGTTAAGGTGTCAGGCAGCAGGGCCATTATGAAAGCCTGTACATAGGAGCGCATTTCAGTAGGAGGAACAGTTTCCGCCACTCCCCGCAGCTTAATGTTGTTGCGCCGATTTCTGTCCTCCAAGTCGGCCAATTTAGCTTTAAGTGTCTCTACCTCATCCGATGTGTCGTTGTGAGCGTCCACCAGCTCGTTATGAGCCACCGAGAAATCGGCCATCTTCACCTCCACATGATCTACTCGGTCTCCCAGGCCTGTCACATCGGTGCTGAGATGTGTAACACAGGACATAAGATCTCTGTATAGCGAGCCAGTGAATGTTAGGAGCATTTCCTTCATCCTGGTATCGTTGAGAGGCTGCCCCGTGGTAGGAAAGTCTCTGATATGCTCATAAAATTCCAGAGTGCTGTCCTGGGAAATGTCTCCCGCCCTGCTATCCCCCACATAATGATGTTCGGAAGAGCGCCGTGGAGCTGCCTTCTTCGGGCTGACAGATGGAGAGGGACCCGGGGGAGACCTATGTCCAGAGCCCGGGGATTGAGGAGCCTGGGAAGGAGAGCCCGCCAAGCCACCTCCCCGGGGCTCGTTAGCCCCGCTGCGCTGTGAGCAGGCCGCGGCGCCATTTTGAGAGCGCGGCGTGCTGGTGGAGGCAAAAAAGTCTGTAAGTTTGCGGGGCTTCCCGTGGTTTTTTCGCTTCCCCATGGCCAGCGGGTGTGGAGAGAGGGTTCAGGTGGGTAACCAGGCTGGTGTCGCTTACCCTCGTCGCTTATGCACGCTGGAGAAGAACCGAAGGATACGGAGCTCTACTCTCACGCGGCCATCGTCCTCGGCTGCCGGCCACGCCCCCTTGTCCTTCCACTTCACTGCAAGCAATTCATCACTTCTCAAGCAGGCTTTCTCCCCCATCTAAGTCGGTTATTTGCAAGCCATTTAGGGGAAGCCCCGGCGATTAGGTCACATGGTGCCACATGAGCCCATTTCTAATTCAAAAAGAAATCTAAAGACAATGGGAAGACAATGTAATAGAGCAGCAAGAAATGCCAGCAGAATGCTTGGATGTATAGGGAGAGGTATAAGCAGTAGAAAGAGAGAAGTGCTTATGCCACTGTACAGAACACTGGTGAGACCTCACTTGGAGTATTGTGCGCAGTACTGGAGGCCATATCTCCAGAAGGATATAGATACTCTAGAGAGAGTTCAGAGAAGAGCTACTAAACTAGTACATGGATTGCAGGAAAAAACTTACCAGGAAAGGTTAAAGGACCTTAACATGTATAGCTTGGAAGAAAGAAGAGACAGAGGGGATATGATAGAAACTTTTAAATACATAAAGGGAATCAACTCGGTAAAGGAGGAGAGCATATTTAAAAGAAGAAAAACTACCACAAGAGGACACAGTTTTAAATTAGAGGGGCAAAGGTTTAAAAGTAATATGAGGAAGTATTACTTTACTGAGAGAGTAGTGGATGCATGGAATAACCTTCCTGCAGAAGTGGTAGCTGCAAATACAGTGAAGGAGTTTGAGCATGCATGGGATAGGCATAAGGCTATCCTTCATATAAGATAGGGCCAGGGACTATTCATAGGATTCAGATATATTGGGCAGACTAGATGGGCCAAATGGTTCTTATCTGCCGACACATTCTATGTTTCTATGTTAAAAAGTGGCACACTTGTAGTGAGACACCAAGTCCCAAACGATCTTGCCACTGCTCTCCATGTAATCTGGGCAGTCGCGGGGCTGCACACGACTAAATTGTCCCTCAGAAATCTGGAAATCACATGGATAGCCTGCTGCTCTCTCATAGAGCTTATACATTTTGACCCCATATCTGGCATGCTTGCTGGGGAGAAACTGTTTGAACTGTGGACTTATCTATGATGACATCTTGTTGGGGCTTATACAAGTCTGAAAATATTTGGTTAAAGTGATTTGTGTATTTTCTTGAAATGCATAAATCACCTTATATTCTCATATCTACTCCTGGCCATGGCAGCAGAGAACATGGGTATATGATGAATCGTGTCTGTGAACCAATATGACCACGACTCATTATTTTTAGTAATATCCATGTTGAGGGTTAGGCCTAAAACATTTTTAAATCCGGAAACAGTGATTAGTTTCCATGCAAATTGTCTGGGAAGGTTTGAATTTGGATTGGCGGCGATAAATTTATCAACATATAAATTGCTTTTGGTCCACAATCGATCGATACAGATCTTCTGTTAAAAAGAGCTCCAAAAAACCAAGGGGAGTTAAATTTGCTGTTTCCATCTGAATTCCGGGTTGTACAATGAATGGGGGAAGTACTGGTGGTGCATAATCTGTGGGCTGTCGATCAGGATTTGGAAGCACATCAGGAAGGACACTATGGCCTGTGTTCGAACCCTTGGTGCCTACAGGACACGACATCAGGTGGACTGCGCTTATGGGACTCACCATGTCACCAAGTGTTACTGCAGTGCTTGTGTGTCTAAGACCAGGATGTACTAGGCCACTGGTGCTCGTAAAAGGTAGAGCGGCACTAGTACTGGCACTCTGCTGCATACAAGAATCATCATGAGATTGTACCACCTCAGCAAACTGGGCAAGGGCTCGGGTATGCCTAACCTTCTTCTCCATTGTCTGAACTTTCTGTAAAGGTGCCACTGCTCTCTACAATTTTGTAATCTGAGCCTGATTCTGTCAGTGAGGCTTCCCCATCGCTCTCATCTGACATGCTCAGAATCCTTTAGACCTCTTCACTAGGGTACCTTTCGTTGAACATCTCGTCCATTAAATTTACAGGTACCCAGTGCGACTGACGGGTAAAAGTGCACCCAGCTGTCAGGGACTGCTTGAACCCCTACAAAAACCTGCTAGTGCTAGCAGAGATCAGGCCTGATCTTGCTAACTCTGCGGTTTCGTGTGTATCAGAGGTGACAGTGATCCACTGACACTGCACTTGTTGGGGGGAGGGGGGGTTAACACAGGTGCTGGCAGGTGTTGAGGCTTATCCTGCCAACACTGTGTTTTTGGGGACACTATACTATTGGGGACACTAGTATAGCTCTGATCTGATCAAAAATATTATCCGTTCAGACACTATACTGGTAATGGAGGTTTATAGTGTGTGTGTGTGTGTTACTGGCAATTAAAGGGTTAGAATTTATTTGAGTGTGAATATATGGCAGACAAACTGACGCTATCTGGGAATGTGACTGATGCTATCTAGCATCACCCGTGACACTTATACTGTGATAAGTAAAAAAAAGCTGTATTTTGTACTAATGAAGCTGTGACAGGGCAGTGAAAGGGTTAACTGGGGGGTGATCAGGGGGTTAAATGTGCCTAACTATGTGATAAGTGTCAGTGTAGTGTTTGTAACTCACAGTATGATGCCCTCTCTTCTCTCTCTGGAACCATAAAGGGCTCCATGAGAGAAGATTACATCATTTTCTGTGCCTGGGTTTTGTAAACACAGGCACGTGCTGTTTTCTGATTCACCAGAACTGATCAGCAGGTCCAGGCCAAAAATCATTGGCTCAGACCTGTTAAGTGATCGTGCTGGATCAAATCCCGGCTCCGGAACATGGAGGGAGTAAAACTGCTATAGGGCATCTGCAAGTCGTTAAGTACCCTCCTCTGTGTTCACAGTGCATAGGCTCAATGAGCCTTTCTAAGATTACCTTTTTGAGTGCATTAGCAACAACTTATTTTTCTGTTTAGCTGCTTTATCCTTGTTTTTTTTGTTTTAATTGGTTTGATTTTTTTATTTCATGTTTTATATTTCTTTTTTACTCTCAGGTTTGAAAAAGAAAACTTAAAAAAGTTTTGTGTTTAGTGTTTTATGGTTGAAGTTAATTGCTTAAGTATAGGAGTTAAGGATTTTTTTTTTGAGGGAGGTATGTTTTATTTTCTATATATATTTTTTTTTATATATGGTTCAGCAGTATGAACTTGTACCTGACACAGGCATACGTGTGCATTACATAACTATAATAAGTGCCCCAAAGCACCACATTCTCAATTACCCTTTTGAAATACTGCTAGAATAGTTAAGCCATCCCGTAATAATAATGTTAGACTTATATTAATAATGTCAGACAGCCATAACGGAAATTGCCGAGGCTCTCCATGTGCAGTTAGTAAGGGGCAAGCAGGTTCTGCATCTGTAAATTAAAACATGCACCTGAATCAAATGATTCACTATTCAAAATGAGGACATGGACTATTGGGTGTCAAGGCTTGACCACTGACCAGAGCTTACATAGTGCACTCTAATTTTTATTTCATAATAAAACCTGTCTGGCCTCTCCCTCTGAAACTCTAGCCAACTAAACCAGCTTACATACTGTGCAGAAAGTCTGTACAATATTTGTGGCTGCTGTCTCTGAAAAAATACACTCTAATTTGTCTTTACTAATAAAACCTTACTGGTCTCTCCCCCTGAAATGTCAGCCTAGTAAACCTACCTATACTATGCAGCAAGCCTACAATACACCATTTCTGGCTGTTCTCTCAGAAACACTACATTCACATTTGTTTTTTGTGAGAAAACTTACTTGGTGTCTTCCTCTGAAGTTGTGGCTTAGTGAACTGTTTACATACCATGCATCAAGTCCGTAGAATAATTCCGGCTGTTGTCTTAAATAATGTGCTCTAAATTTTGTATGTTGATTAAAACTTGCCTGGTCCCTCCCCCTTAAATTGTGACCTGCAGCTGCTTGTGCTTGCATTATTGATGAGCCAAACATACTTGGGTATTTTCAGGACATTCGCTGACCAGCTTGCAAGTTCTGAATGTTAATCTGAACCACACTGAAGTCAAAGAGAGCAAAATCTTTAAAATCAAATTTGATCATTTTCTGTACTAAAAAGCAAGGGGTTCAGACTGAGTTCAAGTTCAATCTGAAACCAAAGTTCATCCTACATGTGCATTAACTGTACAATATTTCAGAATTTTTATCTGTGAAATAATACACACTTTGATCTCTAAATTAAAACCTACTTGGTCTCTACTTTCCAAACTGTGGCTCAGTAAAGCTGCAAGTTTTTTCAGTATTAGCTTTTTTAGTTGAAAGCTAGAATATACTGGGGTTTAAAATCAACCCCCAGAACACAGTTTAATATGTTTTTTTTTTTATTTAATCTCCATAGATAACTTTAAGGTAAAAACATGCATAACTCCATTTTTTAAAAACACAAGCATATATTGATGTATATCCATTGATCTCAAAAAAACACTGCATATCCTTAGAATTACATGTTTACTTTTAGCATAAGTTTGCAGATCATGTCAGTTTCAGGAGCCTTTTTCATAAATGACCTTAAAATTTTTCTTTATCTTGGTCAATCAATGGCTTTTCTAGAAAAAACATGGAGCTTTTTTTTAGCCCTCTTATATGCTCACGTTAGCCTTTTTGCAAATATACTCCTGTTCAAGAAACCAAGTTGTAGTTTCTTTGCTTTCTGCCAAAGTCCTCTTTATTGGTGCAATTTCTTTAGGCACAAATATTGCCCCATTGGTATCGTATATTATTTATTGATATTCTATAATTATTTTTCTGTGAAATAATGCAATCTAATTTTGATTTCTTGATCAAACCTTCCTACAGTAGCCCTCTGAATATGTGGCCTACTAAAGCTCCTTAAATAGCGGCATTGATTCTTTAGAGTTTTTGTGGCTTTTTTTTCTGTGAATTACACTCTATCTTTAATATTTTTATTAAAACATGTCTGGTCTCTTCATCTGAAAATGCAGTTCACTAAAGCTGCTTACATAGTCTGTGAGTCTTTATAATATTTCTGGCCTTTTTGTGAAAAAGCATACTTCAAAGTTGATTTCTTTACTAAAACTTGACTCTGGTCTCTACCTCCTAAACTGCAGTCTACTAAAGCTGTGTTTGTATAGCATGCATAGTGCTTAACATTTGCGGCCCTTTTATATTCAACTATGTGCACTATCATTTTGATTTCTTGATTAGAAACCTTCCTGGTCTCTCCCTCTAGAATTGTGCCATCCCTAAAGCTGATTAAATAGTGTGCACTGAGACTTTACAATATGTTTTATTTTGATTATATTTTGTGAAGTAATACACTCACTTTTTTATTTCTTGATTAAAACCTGTCTGGTATCTCCCTCTGAAACTCTAGCCTACTAAAGCTGCTTACACATAGTGCATCAAATCTGTACAATATTTCTGGCGTTTTCTGTGAAATAATACACTCTAATTTTGATTTCTCAATTAAAACCAGCCTGGTCTATCCCTCAGAAACTGCAGCCTTCCAAAGTTGTCTACATAGTGTGCAAATGCTGTAACTTTATCTGTGAAATAATACACTTTCTTGATTAAAACCTACCTGGCCCCTCTTTCTGAAACTGTGGTCCTGGAAAAAAAAGGGGGGGGAAGAATAACTGTCATACAATTGTATTAATTTCTATTTCTTCATTAAGCCCTGTAGCTGTTAAAGTTTTTAAAGAGAACATCCAGTAGGTTTCGCGCACACATAGTTTTTTGTACCTTTCTGCTATTTGGAGGGTACTGAGGATTTGTTCCACAATCCATACTTGTAAACCTTCAGTGGATTTTCTGTGTACCTCTTTAAAATATTTGGGAACACTATATTTTCTGTTTTTATTTTTCTCTAGACCTTCTTGTTCTATTGCTCCCCCTGTGTTCCCCAAATCTCGTTTTCAGGGTTCTGATGGTCCTACCTATATAAGGTAGACCACAGGAATACCTAAGAGCATAGACAACAAAGTCTGTGGAACACGTAAAAAAAAATATTCAAAGGGTAGCTTTTCTCGTTGGCCTTAAAGGACATCAGGCCATTCGGGACAAAGGCACAAGTTAGGCATCTTTTATGAGAAATTGCCGCCCTTTGATCTCTAAAAGAGAATCCAGACATAATTATCAAACCAGCAGACAAGGGTGGTGGCATAGTTCTACTGGATAGGGCAGATTATATTTCAGAAGCACTAAGATTTCTTCCAGATTCACTAACCTACTGTATGTTTTACTTATGAAAGAAGACACAAAAAAATCCTGGCGCTGGAAACTGGATGATCAGAAAACCCAAACACCTGTGGTATCAAGCTGAATGGGATGGACGGCCATGTGTAAGGTGCCAGTTAGTCCATGTCAGGGGTGCAGCTGTCCCATGCTCAGATCCAGCTGAGAAAAGTACAGAAACACAACAAATGGATGGGAATATAAGCGCTCCCCAAAACAAATGCAAGCGGGCACAGGAGTCACAAATAAAGTGTCACAATGCTGAATAGTCACAATGATAAAATGTCTAGTTTAATGTAAAACTTGGCATGAATACTAGTAAACAGGATATGTCCAATGGATATCTGTGGTGGAAGTCAGGGAGGCAGATGGAAACATCTCTCAGATCTCACAGATGGTGGAGACAACTGAGGGAGCGACCACACATGAGGAATGGAGGAGAGGGAGATCTGTTGCCTGATGGTGGTGGGAAGAAGCACATATCCCTGTGGAACAAGCCGGCCGCAGGACCGCAACAAGCCGGCGTCTCTTCGCTTCATCGGTCTCGAGCGACGCCGGCAGATGACGTCATCGGCAGGCGATGGTCAGCTCACGGGAGTCCGTTCCAGGCTGTAAGATGGATGGTGAAGGCAGCCCCACAGTGCTTGGTGGATCACACACCAACAACGGACATATCCAGGAAGTGAGGAGATGATGGTGGGATAAAAATGAAATGCCACAAGGGGGGGAAGGAGGTGGTAAGGGAGATTACATGTTTCTGGACAAGCCCTTCGTCAGATCTCCAGTGGTATTATGCAAGGGGGTTTAAATAGAGGAGGAAGGAGGAGGGAGAGGAGAGATGTTGCCACCCGCCCTGGCTCCCCCTTCAAACAGCTGCCGCCGACGTGGACAATATACAACAAATGTACATGGATGCATGGTGAACAATAAATATATATATATAGAATAATATATATATAAAAAAGACAAAAATGCGATAAAAAGTAATAAATAATAAAGGAATGATGAACAAGTGAAATGAAATGGAATAATGATAAAAATTGACTGACCTCTTCATAAAAAAACTCAAAATCCTTATTACAGAAACCCAAACCACAAATGTAATCAACAAAAATGAAATGGCTTTTCTATTAAAATAATTTTATCAGGTCCCATACTTTTATTATTTACCCAAAATACACAAAGACCCAGTTTACCCACTAGACCGACCCATCGTTGCCTCGGTAGGTAGTGTAACCTATGTATTGACCATTTCCTCCAACCCCAGGTTACAGAACTCCCATCACACATTAGGGATTCCGCTCATCTCATTGATACCTTTCCAAATTATACATGGGAACCAAATTCTAGTTGGATTTCCTTGGATGTTACCTCCTTATATACCTCAATCCCCCACCACATAGGCAAACAAGCAGTACAATACTTCCTTCTACACCACTCGGACATAAACCATAGGCAGATTAAGTTTATAGTGGAAGCCTACACAGAACTGTTTTGAGCCCAATTATTTTGTTTTTAATGACCAATATTATCTTCAGACAAACAGGACTGCTATGGGTGCTTCTTTTGCCCCCAGTTATGGCAATCTGACAATGGGGTTATGGGAGTTACAGTATGCCAATCATGAGAACCTCTTTTCCCAGCATACCATTTTTTTATGGGTGATACATCGATGCAATTGTCAACATTTAGGATGGTCCACCAACTAGCTTCCTTGATTTTGTCCAACAAAACATTGCAATAACAATTCATTCAGGTTATCCTTCCCCCATATTCACTACCCTCATACTCTCATCTTTCTTGACCTAGTCCTTGGAGCTAAAGACCATCAGATCATTACTAAAAATCATTTATAAAAAAAAGCAGGTAATTCCTATGTTCATTTAACTAGTTGTCACCATCTGAGATGGAAACATAACATACCGAAAAGTCAATTTCACAGACTTTGTAGAAATTGTAATTTAGACTAAGACTATCTAGAGCAAGGGAGAACACTATCAGACATTTCCTGAAAAAGGGTACCCTTCTGAACACATTGGTAACACTCTTGCTTCCTACAAAAACCCTCCATCTAATAATAGAAGTTTGCCATCTAATGAAAATCCTATCAGATTTATCACACAATATCACAATTTCAAGTCGTTATAATTGGATGGAGAGATTTCTTTTAAAAAAACTTTGGGGCATTCCCCTACAAGATTCCATTTTAAAGCAAATTCTACCCTCTCAACCCAAATTTACATATCGAAGAGTGCGCAATATCAAATGCCATAAAAAATTTTCATCAGTCTGGGGGCAAACAGTATATGCAAAACCAGGTTCCTAGACCTAAAGGGGAACCTGTTTATGTCTATGCTAAGTATCTAAGTATCGCCAGTGCTGGGAAGGGTACTGTCAGGCAACCCGTGATCTCAGAAATGAGGGTGAAAACTTGTTTCCAAAAGCTGTGAATATGTGAACATTCCCAAACTATGTGAGTCAGGGATCCTATTTGGGAGCAGCCATGCCAGCATTGGTCTTCCTTTTTATTAGTGAACTTGGATATCTGTACTAGTTAAGTACCATCTATGATGGCATTTTTGGGACAATTCCCAGTAGGTTACACACTTAGAGGAGTTTTGGTTTTATAGCCTGTTGCATTCAACATTAGTGGCAGACACGTTTAGATCACGTTCCCAATGCTCAAAGGCTGGGGATTTCACAAATTCATCTTTAGCTTGTAATAAATTGTAGAAGAGTGTGATGCCCCTACTAGGGAGAGTCTGAGGACCAGAAAGACCAGGCTTTTTTGAGGGAGGGCTACTACTGGAGCCGAGTGTATACTGAGGTAGGAACCAATTTGCCTACAGGGAAACATGCTTTCGGGGAAGGTGGTATTTGGCTTGTAATTCGGAGAAGAGCAGGAGTTTATCATCCAGCGGTTTGTACCTGAGTGGCAACCAAAGCTTGAGGGATTTTATTGAGTATCAGGGAATTATAGATTTCTAGGGGAATGAGCATATTTATTTCAAGTGATTTGCTAGTGCCGGAGGTGAGAAGTGTTGTCCATGCTTTTACTGCAGTTGCAACATTTGGGAGGTGATATTTGATTTGTGGGCTGGGCATAGATTGCGCTAGTAGGAGGGTGCCCAAGTCTCCTTCAGCTATTAATGCTTGTTCAAAACTGCAGAACTGATTATTTTTAGATGCTTTTTGGCCTGTGTGTACCTAGCTTTAGACCTACAAATATAGTGTCTTATCTTATTTCCCTGATGTTCTCTCTTTTATACCTCTGCAGCAGTAGCCTGTGAATAGTGATGTCGCGAACCTAAAATTCGCCGTTCGCGAACGGCGAACGCGAACATCGGCAAATGTTCGCGAACCGGGCGAACCGCCATAGACTTCAATAGGCAGGCGAATTTTAAAACACACAGGGACTCTTTCTGGCCACAATAGTGATGGAAAAGTTGTTTCAAGGGGACTAACACCTGGACTGTGGCATGCCGGAGAGGGATCACGCAAAAAAAAGTTCTTAAAAATTATAATTTTTTGATAGAGAGCCAATTATTGGAAAAATTAAAAAAAAATAAAAATAAAAAATTTCTTTGGATTTAGCATCTGGGGGGTCTAAAAAGTGTACCTGTGAAGTTTCAGCTCTGTAGCATGTCCAGAACCCCTAAAAAACAGCATTTTTCTTATATTTTCAGGAATATGGCTTCTCTGCGGCTGGCTTTTTCTCTTGCAGGCATTTAGCGGGCATTTTTTTAGGCAGGCATGTCATTTTTTGTATTTAGTGTCTGGGGGGTCTAAAAAGTGTACCTGTCAAGTTTCAGCTCTGTAGCATGTCCAGAACCCCTAAAAAACAGCATTTTTCTTATATTTTCAGGAATATGGCTTCTCTGCGGCTGGCTTTTTCTCTTGCAGGCATTTAGCGGGCATTTTTTTAGGCAGGCATGTCATTTTTTGTATTTAGTGTCTGGGGGGTCTAAAAAGTGTACCTGTCAAGTTTCAGCTCTGTAGCATGTCCAGAACCCCTAAAAAACAGCATTTTTCTTATATTTTCAGGAATACGGCTTCTCTGCGGCTGGCTTTTTCTCTTGCAGGCATTTAGCGGGCATTTTTTTAGGCAGGCATGTCATTTTTTGTATTTAGTGTCTGGGGGGTCTAAAAAGTGTACCTGTCAAGTTTCAGCTCTGTAGCATGTCCAGAACCCCTAAAAAACAGCATTTTTCTTATATTTTCAGTAATACGGCTTCTCTGCGGCTGGCTTTTTCTCTTGCAGGCATTCAGTATGTCCACAACCCAAAAAAAACAGCATTTTTCTTATGATTTTTAGTAGAAAACTAATGCAGTGTCTTTCCAGCTGTCTTTTTTTCTTTCTGGCAAGCTGAAATATGATATGCCAAGGCAAACATGCCTATCAGTTGAGCTATGACACAGACAACACTGCACACATGGGGAAATATGTAAAACAAAAAACAGGAAAAGGAAATTAGGTGACGGTCACAAAACATGATATTGTGATTGGCCAAATAAAAAGTCGCCTCGCGATGAGGTCGCGCCAAAGTCGCGCTAAGTCGCGCCAAAGTCGCACTGGAAGCGACGCTACTTTAGTGGTAGCGGCAGTGTAAACCAGCACTAAAACATCCAGTGTGTGAATACGATCAGGTATGATGTTTTATCGGTCAAGTAGTGTAAGGGTTACGCCCGTCGCCCGCTTCACAGTGACAGACCAAACTCTGACAGACCAAACTCCCCGTTTAACAGTCAGTCAGTCCATTTGCACAACCGCAAACTCCCAATTTGCACAAGGTTGGATACCAAGCTAGCCATGTCCCGTTCCTTGTCCACACTGACATCATTGAAGGTCTCTTCCTCCACCCAGCCACATACAACACCAAGGGTCCCCGAAAGGTGAGAACAAGCCCCCTGGGACGCCTGCTGTGGCTGGTATTCCACCTCCTCAAAGCCACCTTCCTCCTCTGACTTCTCTTCTTCAGACTCCTCTCTCTGCGTTGCCACAGGTCCAGCAATTGACAACGACAAGGCTGCTTCTGGTGGTGATGAGGACCACAACTCTTCCTCTTCATGCTCATCTACAGCCTGATCCAGTACTCTTCGCAGGGCACGCTCCAGAAAAAACGCATATGGGATGAGGTCGATGATGTTGCCTTGGGTTCGACTGGCCACCAGGGTTGTCATCTCCGCAAAAGGGCGCATGAGCCTACAGCCATTGTTCATGAGCATTCAGTAACGCGGCCAAAAAATACCCAGCTCCGCAGAAAGAATGAAAGAAAATGAATGTTTTTTTTTATGAAAAATTATCCTGCGGATCGCTTTTGGTCTGTACACAATGAAGCAACGACCTTATCATCTGGGGTGTGCCAACACAATCCTAGAGGTGATCGCTTCATTGTGATACGCAAGCCCCTTCACCACGACAAGGTAACGATCACGAAGGGGAATTGACACATGTATGTGCCTTTTTTTTTGTTTTTTTGCAGCCACAGTGTAGCACCAGAGGCCAGAAAAATTAGGCATGTACACATGCATGAAAAAGCAGGTATTGTTGCAGCCGCTGCTGTAGCAGCGGCCTGAAAAATTGAGGTTTTAAGGCAGAAAGTGCACTAAAACATTGCGGCTTGAACCGTAGTTGGTGGCGGAGACGTCACGTAAGTCATCCGGCATGCAGAGAATGATTATATACAGCAGCGTGTGGACCATTTTTAGGCCAAGGCATCTCAGTCATCACCAGGCCTTTTTTAGTCAAATGCATCCCCCACTGTCAGTCCCTTCGGGATCCATGCCTCATTCATCTTAATAAACGTGAGGTAATCAAGACTTTTTTGACCTAGGCGACTTCTCTTCTCAGGGACAATACCTCCTGCTGCGCTGAAGGTCCTTTCTGACAGCACACTTGAAGCGGGGCAGGCCAGAAGTTCAATGGCAAATTGGGATAGCTCAGGCCACAGGTCAAGCCTGCACACCCAGTAGTCAAGGGGTTCATCGCTCCTCAGAGTGTCGATATCTGCAGTTAAGGCAAGGTAGTCTGCTACCTGTCGGTCGAGTCGTTCTCTGAGGGTGGACCCCGAAGGGCTGTGGCGATGCATAGGACTAAAAAAGCTCCGCATGTCCTCCATCAACAAGACGTCTGTAAAGCGTCCTGTCCTTGCCGGCGTGGTTGTGGTGGTAGGAGGAGGATTACTTTCACCTCTTCCCCTGTTGGATTCCCGTTGTGCTGTGACATCACCCTTATACGCTGTGTAAAGCATAGTTTTTAACTTATTTTGTAGCTGCTGCATCCTTTGCGACTGCCGGTAATTGGGTAACATATCACAGACTTTCTGCTTATACCGGGGGTCTAGTAGCGTGGCCACCCAGTACAGGTCGTTCTCCTTCAGCCTTTTTATACGAGGGTCTCTCAACAGGCATGACAGCATGAAAGACCCCATTTGCACAAGGTTGGATGCCGAGCTACTCATGTCCAATTCCTCGTCCTCACTGATGTCATTGAAGGTGTGTTCTTCCCCCCAGCCACGTACAACACCACGGGTACCAGATAGGTGACAACGAGCACCCTGGGATGCCTGCTGTGGTTGGTGTTCCTCCTCCTCAAAGCCACATTCCTCCTCTGACTCCTCTTCCTCACACTCCTCTTCCAGTGTTGCCGCAGGTCCAGCAATCGATGGTAAGGCTGTTTCTGGTGGTGGTGATGGTGACCACAACTCTTCCTCTTCCTCTTCACGCTCATCTACGGCCTGATCCAGCACTCTTCGCAGGGCACGCTCCAGGAAAAAAACATATGGGATGATGTCGCTGATGGTGCCTTCAGTGCGACTCACTAGGTTTGTCACCTCCTCAAAAGGACGCATGAGCCTACAGGCATTGCGCATGAGCGTCCAGTAGCGTGGCAAAAAAATACCCAGCTCCGCAGAGGCTGTCCTAGCACCCCGGTCATACAAATACTCGTTGACCGCTTTTTCTTGTTGGAGCAGGCGGTCGAACATTAGCAGTGTTGAATTCCAACGTGTCGGGCTGTCGCAAATCAAGCGCCTCACTGGCATGTTGTTTCGCCGCTGAATATCTGCAAAGTGCGCCATGGCCGTGTAGGAATGCCTGAAATGGCCACACACCTTCCTGGCCTGCTTGAGGACGTCCTGTAAGCCTGGGTACTTCTGCACAAAACGTTGCACAATCAGATTCAACACATGTGCCATGCACGGCACATGTGTCAACTTGCCCAAATTCAATGCCGCCAACAAATTGCTCCCGTTGTCACACACCACTTTGCCGATCTCCAGTTGGTGCGGGGGCAGCCACTGATCCACCTGTGCATTCAGGGCGGACAGTAGTGCTGGTCCGGTGTGACTCTCTGCTTTCAGGCAAGTCAACCCCAAGACAGCGTGACACTGTCGTATCCGGCATGTGGAATAGCCCCTGGGGAGCTGGGGGGGTGCAGTTGGTGTGGAGCAAGACGCAACAGCAGAAGAGGACTCAGCCGAGGAGGTTAGCAAAGAGGATGGAGTAGGAGGAGTAGAGGAGGTGGCAGCAGGCCTGCCTGCAAGTCGTGGCGGTGTCACCAACTCCTCTGCAGCAGAGCCACGCATTCCATGCTTGGCAGCCGCCAGCAGGTTTACCCAATGCGCAGTGTACGTTATATACCTGCCCTGACCGTGCTTTGCAGACCAGCTATCAGTGGTCAGATGGACCCTTGCCCCAACACTGTGTGCCAGACGTGACATGATTTCCTTTTCCACAATAGAGTACAGGTTGGGGATTGCCTTTTGTGAAAAATAATTTCGGCCGGGTACCTTCCACTGCGGTGTCCCAATAGCGACAAATTTTTTGAAGGCCTCAGACTCCACCAGCTTGTATGGTAAAAGCTGGCGGGCTAAGAGTTCCGACAAGCCAGCTGTCAGACGCCGGGCAAGGGGGTGACTCTGCGAGATTGGCTTTTTACGCTCAAACATTTCCTTGACAGACACCTGACTGTGGGCAGGTGATGAGCAGGAACTGCTGAAGGTGAGAGGCGGAGGGGCGGGTTGTTGATAGGGGGCATGGAGGACAGCAGTGGTTGACGTGGCTGAAGATGCTGGACCAGGAGGAGGATGGTGGCTTTCAGTTTGTGTGCTGCTTTTACTCATGTGTTGATCCCATAGGCGTTTGTGATGTGAGATCATGTGCCTTCGCAAAGCAGTTGTACCTAGGTGGGTGTTGGACTTCCCACGACTCAGTTTCTTTTGGCACAGGTTACAAATGGCATCGCTGATATCAGAGGCAGACACACAAAAAAAATGCCACACTGCTGAGCTTTGCAAGGACGGCATTCTGGTGGTGGCAACAGCTTGCGTTGATTGGCGTGCTGTCTGGCTGACCCCGGGTGCCGAATCTACATGCTGTCTGACTGCGCCACTAGCTCCTTGCGATGACCTCCTCCCCCTGCTTCCAACTCGTCTCCTCCTCCTCTCTGTCTCCCCATCTGAACTTTCCCCCTCTTCTTCTGCTCTTCGAGCAGGCACCCAGGTGACATCCACAGACACATCGTCATCATCAGCCGCTTCACTTGACAACTCAGCAAAGGCAGCAGCAGCAGGTACAACATCATCATCATCACAATGTACGTCCATGTGTATAATGCTGCCTGACTGAGACATATCCCCGTTATCTACATCCTCTGGCACTAATAGTTGCGCATCACTTATTTCTTCAAACTGATGTGAAAATAACTCCTCTGACGGATCAAGTGAAGCGGCTGTGGTGCTAGTGTTGGTGGTGGTGCCGGCGGGCTGGCGAGTGGTAAATTGAGAGGTGCCCGAAGCTGAGCTGGAGGAGGATGGTGCATTAGGGTTCCGAGCGGAAGCTGTAGACGATTGGGTGTCTTGTGTAAGCCAGTCAACTATGGCCTCAGAATTTTTTGAGTTCAGGGTCTGTGGTGGCCTCTGAACACTGGGCATTATTCTAGGGCCTAAGGAAATCACAGCACCACGACCACGACGGCCCTTGCGGGGTGGCCTGCCTCTGCCTGTCATTTTCTTTTTTAATGTGTTGTGTACTGTGAGTGCAAGGTGCTGTGCCACCCTATAGGAGTGTTGGGCAGTGGGTACAGTACACTCTGTGGACCTGACAGTCACTGGCACTCAGGCAACTGCAATTAAAAAATATATATATTTTTTTTACTTGGCAAGCTGCTGTGCCACCTTATATATCAGTGGTGGGTGGGCAGTGGCACAGTACACTCTCTGTGGACCTGACAGCAGTCACTGGCACCCAGGCAACTGCAATTTTAAAAAATATATATTTTATTTTACTTTGCAAGCTGCTGTGCCACCTTATATATCAGTGATGGGTGGGCAGTGGCACAGTACACTCTCTGTGGACCTGACAGCAGTCACTGGCACCCAGGCAACTGCAATTTTAAAAAATATATATTTTATTTTACTTTGCAAGCTGCTGTGCCACCTTATATATCAGTGGTGGGTGGGCAGTGGCACAGTACACTCTCTGTGGACCTGACAGCAGTCACTGGCACCCAGGCAACTGCAATTTTAAAAAATATATATTTTATTTTACTTTGCAAGCTGCTGTGCCACCTTATATATCAGTGGTGGGTGGGCAGTGGCACAGTACACTCTCTGTGGACCTGACAGCAGTCACTGGCACCCAGGCAACTGCAATTTTAAAAAAATATATTTTATTTTACTTTGCAAGCTGCTGTGCCACCTTATATATCAGTGGTGGGTGGGCAGTGGCACAGTACACTCTCTGTGGACCTGACAGCAGTCACTGGCACCCAGGCAACTGCAATTAAAAAATATATATATTTTTTTTTACTTTGCAAGCTGCTGTGCCACCTTATATATCAGTGGTGGGTGGGCACACAGTGGCACTGCAGTGGGCACAGTACACTCTGTGGACCTGACAGTAACTGGCAGCCCAGGCAACTGCAATAATAAAAAATATTTTTTTTTCAATTTATTGCAACAAGATGCTGTGCCACCGTATATATATATCAGTGGTGGGCAGTGCACTGCAGTGGGTACAGTGCACTCTGTGGACCTGACACAGCACTCACTGCAATTATGACAGAGGAAAAAAAAAATATTTTTTAAAATGCCAGGTACTGTGCCTGTGCCACCTGAAATGAGTGTGGTGTGCACACAGTACAGTCTGTGGTAGGTCTGTGGCCTCTCACACACAGCGGGCAGGCAACTGCAGTGTACAATAGATATATATAGATATATATATAAAGAAAAAACTCTATTACCTTACCAGCCCTTAAAAGGGCTTTTGGGGACACTATATATATATATATATATATATGTATATATATAAATAAAAAAAATCCTCAATTACCAGCCCTTAAAAGGGCTTTTGGGGACACTAGATAGATATAGATATATATATATATATGAAGAAACAACTCAATTACCAGCCCTTAAAAGGGCTTTTGGGGACGCTAGGTATATATATATATATATATATATATATATATATATATAAAAAAAAAAAAAAAACACAAATACCAGCCCTTAGAAGGGCTTTTTGGGGTGCTGATATTACAGCAGTAGTGGACCAAGAACACTGCAAGACCAGGAACACTGACTAACTGTCCCTAGCTTAACAGCAGCAGCAGCAGCAGCAGCAGCTCTCTCCCTACTCTCACTACACACACTGCTTCAGAATGATCTAAGATGGATGCTGCCCTTGCTTATTTATAGGAGGTGGGAGGGTGTGGGAGGGAGGTATGCTGATTGGCTGGAAATGTGTCTGCTGACTGTAAAGTTCAGGGTCAAAGTTTGCCTCAATGATGTCTTATGGGGGGCGGACCGAACATCGCATATGTTCGCCGGCAGCGGCGAACGCGAACATGCTAAGTTCGCCGGGAACTGTTCGCCGGCGAACAGTTCTATACATCTCTACCTGTGAACCGCGGCACTGTAAAGCTTCTAACTATGCCAAGACATACAGGCAAGAATGGAAAAGTACATATTTTAATTAAAGAAAGTGACATTTATTTTTTGAGACTAAGGAGAGTTATCTTCATAACATCATCTGAAAAATCAGTTTATACTTAGCATTACACTTATTATAGTTCTCAAAGTAGAAGTTACATAAAAATGTTGTTGAAGTTTTGGCTTGAAAATGAACACATTAGTAAAAATGTCACTTTTGACAGATCTTTACATGTTAGAAGGATACCCATACATGGACATATGGCTTTCAGAAAGATAATAAGTGAAATATGTGTTGTCAGGGTCAGAGGGAAAAACAGGCACAAACAGTTCTGTGTGTTGCATGCCTTAGCTTTAAACCTGCTTTATTTGTCAGCAAACAACACAAGAGGCTTTGTCTTTAGCTTTAGGTAAAACAAAATTGGTGCAGCTTATGTCAGCAGAATGCACAAAAGGAGAAACTTACTTAACTATGCAATAAATTCAAAACCCAAAAGGGCAGACTCATCAACAAGGAAAGTTTCAATCAGGCAAGTCTTTCAGTGAGATCCAGGATGCACACCATGCACAAACAAAATGGCAAAAGATCAAGGAATTGGGCATTCATGTTTTGATGCACTCTTCCAGGTCTGTGTACCACTACTAATTTGAAATCATGTATAGTGAGGAGGACTGGTGATTCCGGAATTTTTTTGTGGGGAAGGAGGGGGGACATTGTTTGAAATGAGTTTGAAGAGTCCACCCAACAAATAGTAGGGGAGTGTCTCTCACTTTATTGTCAGACACTCTCCTTCCACAATGGAATCATTTTTCTCAGCTGGAGTCCCCTTTCTGCTCAAGTGCACGACAGGGTGTTCTTCTCCCCAAACCACCTGGGACAGGGCTGCAATTAGACCCAGATTTGATGCATTGGTTTCACCTGAAATCATTTCTCAAAGTCTGGGGCTATGAGAACTGGTTCCTGGCACAGTCTGATTCAGATGGTAGAAAGCTGCTTCTACCTTAGGTTGTCCCATTCATGAGGTTTCTCAAAGGTGTTGCCAGGCCAGCAAAGTTGGGGATAAACTTCCTTTAGTACCCCACAATGCCAAGAAAAGAATGTACGCACTTTATTGTGAGTGGATGGGGCCACTTCTTGATTATCTCCACCTTGTTCAACTGGAGTTTGATCATACCTTTGACTAAAACATACCCCATATTGCAGGCCTCCTCTAACCCAGTTTTGCTTTATTGTGGGTGCACCATGACCTCTGCTTTTTGGAGGACATCCTAGGCTAACTGAAACTTTTATTAATTACTTTGCCACTCATGACTAAAGTTGTTGATGTCATGGCAAGCACCTGAGAATTATTTATGGGGTCTCAGGACTTTGTCCATGGCTTTCTGTAAAGTAGCCGGACACCATGAAATCCAAATGGCATTCTGGCATTCTGCCATAACCCCTTTGGGTATGGCAAATCTAGTTCTTCCACTCTCAGGAGAGTGGAATCTGCCAGTAACCCTTTGCTGGATCAAAAAAATAATGACTTGGACTTATCTTATTCGTTCAATCCACTTGGGGCATTGGATACGTGTCCAATTTGGAGACATCATTTACCTTACGGAAAGGCTGGGGTACCACAAGTTGTCCAATAACTTAATTGTTCTCTTTGGTTACTCTGTACAACAAATCCTGATTATTGGTGAAATAAGGGAACTGCATATATGCCCTAGGTTGCTGTGGCTACCCATTTAAAACTGTGACCTGTTCTCCTGGGGGGGGGGCAATCAAAGTGGGATCCTTTATCTGAGTGCAAATCTTTCCAGTAACCCTCAAAATTGAACAGCTCTGGCTCAGAGGAGGAAGTCTCTGCTTTCAATCCTGCAAACACCTCCAGGGAACATGGGTCAGTTTCTGCAGGGCCACACATCTCTTGACACCTATAATCCTTATTTATAGGCTAGAGCAGGGATATGCAAACGGTGGCCCTCCAGATGTTGCAGAACTGCAAGTCCCATGAGGCATAGCAAGACTCTTGACAGGCACAAGCATGACACCCAGAAGCAGAGGCATGATGGGACTTGTAGTTTTAAAACAGCTGGAGGGCCGCAGTTTGCATATCCCTGGGCTAGAGTGTGGTATAAACTACCTCATCCTTCTCTTCCTTCTTTTTTAGGGGAGGCTTCTGGCCCTTTGAGATTTCATTCATACAGGTCCCAAATAGGGGGCAGTCTTACCTGATCAGCAAGTCATGTGGCAATCCCAGGATCACCAGAAATTTTAGCGTAGCAGCTCGTGCTGGTGTGCACAAGGTTACACAGGCCACTGAATAGTCTTTGACATCACCATGCACACAGATAACACCCACCTGTTGAAACTACGTCAACCCATGTCACATTCCATTGGCTCATCCTGTTTTGGATACTGGACTACCACATGACCTTGTTGGCAGCAGAATAAGCACCAAACCTCCAGGGGTTCACTTTCCCACTGCTAGCCACTCTGTTGAAGAGGCATAACCAAAAGGGTCTACCGGCCGACTCCCGCTCAGTGGGGGAGATCGCTCTACTAACATTGGATTGTTAGTACAGTGGCTCCAACCTGAGCTGTCAATTTTTTTTTTCGATCAGCCCGCTGGGTTGAAAGAAAAAAACTATCAGTGTGTACTAGGCTTAAAGTGTCTGTATAGAATCACCTTGTAAAACAATCTATTCAGTTTAAAATAGAAATAAAAGGCAAAACATTTGTGTAAAGATGATAATAAAAAACATTATCAATCCCTTTTTTTAGTGATCACATTCCCTGTGTTCCCTCTGTTGTCAGGTGCATAAAATCTGGGGGGAGAACAACCAACAGTACATTGAGCTTCCCAGTGAAAGGCTTTGCAGGGGAGGCCTGTCAGAACAAGTCTGATCATTGGAGGACAGCAGGAAAAGTTCCCAGTACAGCTAGAAAACTGACCACTCCCAGTCAACATTCCATGCTCCTGCTGTCTAGATTCCTCTCTCTTGACAGACCCCATTGTTGTAGCTGATGTCTGTAAAAGCATTAATATGTACTTTAGAGAAAAGGATTCAACCCACAGTCACACAAAGAGAAGAGCAGAAATGTGTCATCCAAGGAAAATTCATTGCATTAGCAGCCAAAAACGTAGGGAGAAGCAGACCCATATGAAGGATCTCCTGGACCAAATCCAATCCCTTGAGCTAGCACATAAATAGTCCTGCACTACTCATAAGTTACAGGAAATGATGTTGGCAAGGTCTTTTCTTCTTGAGGAACTAGGCAAATGACAAAACAACATTGTGTCCTAATGCAAAAATTATTCTATGAGTATGGTAATAAATGTGGCAAATACTTAGCCAGAGTACTTCAGTTCAATTGTGCAGCCATGACGTACACAGTATTCGGGACGCAAACGCTCATTCATTTGTGTCTAACGAAGACCTAGTAAATCAATTTGTACAGTATTACTCCACCTTGTATAACTTACCATCCCAAGTTAAGTCTCCATATGATTAAAATGACAGGACTCATCTAATTGCTGACTTTCTTCAGTGCTATAGCCCTAAACCTATAACAAAACAGGAAGCTAAAAATCTGGATGGCCCAATCTCCCCTGAGGAGGTGAAACTAGCACTTAAACAATTGAAGGTGGGCAAAAGCCCAGGTCCTGATGGCTTGACGGCAGCCTGATCCCAGATGAGCTTATATCTCCCTTCCTAAAAGCTTACAATTCCCTGTCCACTCCTATTTCTAGCCCTAAGAATCTTCTTGAGGCCCACATTACAGTCACCCTGAAACCAGGCAAAGATGCTTCACTTGTAACCAACTATAGGCCGAATTCTCTCTGAAATGTGGACCTCACACTTTTCGCAAAAATGTTGGCCAATCATCTGTTGCTGTTACTTCTCAACTTATGTCATGGGTTCAGGTGGGCTTTATCCAGGGAAGAGAGGTCAGGGATAATACCCTGAAAGCAATAACTCACATCATTGGCTTAACCTTCTCAAATTACCTGGCTTTCTTGTTGTCCATGGATGCGGAGAAGGCATTTGACAGGTTGGTCTGGAACTAAATTTCCCTAAATTTATTATTTTCCTTTAGTCCACCCCAACAGCAAAAGTCCGGGTCAACGCCTGCCTGTCAAATATCTTCTCCATATGGAATGTGAATGACAGGGTTGCCCACTGTCCCCTCTAATTTTCGTGTTAACCCTTGAACACAACGCTTGAGAGCAAATGCTGACATAAAGGTTATTCAGATTGCAAGTACTACCCAAAAATTGGCTGTTTTTTTGCGGATGACATCCCTCTCTTCTTGTCTGAACCACATATCATGATTCCTAATCTCCTTAAGGATTTCTCCCTATTCAAATCCTTATCAAATTTACAGATTCATTTAACAAAATTGTTTGCCCTTAATGTCACCTTACCACAAGATACACTTAAGCATTGCAAACTTCACTTTCCCTTCATCTGGCAGCTAGATGCAGTTCCTTATCTCGGTATACAGTTGCCAGCACATCTTTCCAAACTTTATAAAAGAAATTACCTACTTCCCCTCCGGAATATACAATAGGACCTTACCGCATGGTCATCTGGTCTATTTTTTTGGTTATGTAGAGCCGTAACTATCAAAATGAACCTACTGCCTAGACAATTATATCTCCTAAAAACTATCCCAATAAAACTACCTAAAGCCTTTTTTATATCATATAAGTCAGCATGCTCTGCTTTTCTTTGGAACTTTAAACATCCTTGAATTAGCTATGATGCACTTGTTGTTCCCAAATTACAGGGAGGTATAGGTTTACCAGACATTCTTAGGTATTACTTGGCATGTCACCTGTCCAAAGTTGTAGATTGAAATGTACACTCCCAAATAAAGGTGTGGATCCCGTTAGAAAATACATATTCACAACTCCC
The DNA here is from genome assembly GCF_965119305.1 of Pelophylax lessonae. Taxonomy (NCBI): domain Eukaryota; kingdom Metazoa; phylum Chordata; class Amphibia; order Anura; family Ranidae; genus Pelophylax; species Pelophylax lessonae. The sequence goes on along the minus strand of NC_138769.1, from coordinate 473,229,019 downwards.
AATACATTCCACTCCCTGGATTCTCCCACAACATATACCAGCTACTTATGAAAAAAACACCCTCTTATAGGTCCGACTATTTAAATCATCCATATGGCCTGTAAAAAATGTAATCTGTCCTCTTCACCTAGATCCCTGACTCCACTTCGTCATAACCCAGGCTTTTCTCCGGGAATGACTGACAAATTCCTCTCTGGGATTTGGCCTCACCCCCAGGTTTGCGCAGAACACTTTTTTGGTAAAGGATCCCTGTTATACTATAATTCATTGTCTTCCCGTATGATCAGATAAATATTACTTTTCTGGACTTACATTCAGCTTCGCTATTTTCTTGGTGGACAACACAGTACAGCTTTATGGTCTCGTCTCCATAAACCATTTGAAATATCCCTTAGCGTCATTTAATCTCGGACATATATGCCATCCTGTTTTCTAATTACCAGCCTAAAAACAACAACGCTTGTCAATTATGGGAGATGGATCTAGACCTTGATCTGTCTGTTGAAGTATGGGAACATATTTTCCTCTACCTACACAAGTGCTCAAAAAATGTATCCACTCAGCAAAATGGTTACATAGTGTTTTCAAGATAGTATAGAGCCCCTCATTTCCTCACAAAGTTTCCATTTCTATTCCTTCCACCTTTTGGTGCTGTGATACTGCCCCAGGATCCCCACTCCATATATGGTGGTCTATTTTGGTCTACGTTAAGTTATTTGAACAAAATTGCATTTACATGTATCTAAGATACCATACCAAATTGACCATATGGCATTCGGTTCCTATATTATCGTCCATACTTGTCTTGTTTTACAAAAAAAATTCAATAAAAAATACTGGAACAGAGAACTGACCACAGTGTTATTCTGCTTAGTGTGGTCAGTTTTTTATCGTAAAGCAGAGGGACTGACAGGAACATCATGGATTTCACAAAAAGGAAGCAATACAAAGCGAACAGGATGCTTTTTCATACAAGTATATGGTACAGCAGGCAAATATCAGGAATATGAAATGTTGGGGTTACAAACACTTTAACTCTGACAATGCTGTAGACTACATCTTCCTGAAGTAATTATTTATTTATTTATTTTTCATCTAAAACACTAATATATACTGTAACCTGATCTTTATGTTAACTGGCAGTTTAATTGGTGATTAATTGCCAAAAACCTTCGCTTTGTTTTTCTGTGACTATTTTATGAATAGAATTGAAAACCTTATATATGTATTTAATTTGCTTTAGGTCTAGAAGAAGATTTGAACTGTAAATATCATAGCAGCACAGCAAATGCTTCAGTACCAAGGAACAAAGAAAACTACAGTAGCCAGGTAAATAGATGTAGAAATGTCAAGTATTGGAAGACATAAATGACATGTTCATTCTCTCCTGTTATATAGTATGTATGCTATTGTTATAGCATAATTATATGCAAGGCAACTATTCATACAGGTGTTGAACCAGAAACAACAAAAATAACAAAAATGCATTTGGGAACTTTGACTGTACCAATTCATTATAACTTTGTTTTATTCCAATGTTTTAGTGAAGTCTAGATCTTTAGTAACTGTTTTTGTACTACTACTGTAGGGCTAGTTTTCCTTTTTTGTTTGCTTTTTATTGTCTGTAAATTAGTTATCCCCCTTGAAAAAAAAATATATTAAATCATTATTTAGTAATGATGTAATGATCACACAACCATGATTTGAGGTTTATAAGAAAGAAAGTTAATCTTAGATTGAGGAAAGGGTTCTTTTTTGTTAGAGCAGCAAAAATGTTACACCCTTCCCCAAGGAGTGGTACAAGATGAGAGTGTCAACAACATCAAAAAATGTTTAGATGTCTATCTAGAACCACCCACTTTTATTAAAAAAACCCTTTGGTGGCTCTTAAAGGCGATATCAAGCAAGCTTGATTTAACCACGTGTCTGTCATAAAGATTTTAAATGTACATCGGCAGTCAAGTGGTTAAACCTAGATGTTATCATCTATTATCTGTTCCCAATCTGTTAGGGTCCTTTCTCATGGGCCTTCAGATCATAGCCCTCGTTGATTGGAACATGCAGTGCTTCAGTGAAAGGGCTTTAGGATGTTACAGGTGACACCCCTGGCATTATTGCAGGCTTTCTCAGTGACAGATTGTTCTTCAGCAGAGCACCCCACAAGCAAAGATGGGCTGGAATCCCTAGTGGCTCTTTTTGCTGATAGCTGTCACTATAGTGCAGCCCTTGAGTTTGTCCCACCAAGGGGTCACTGGAGCATGGTGGCAATGTTGAAGGACAGGCTGGAACAATGCAGAAGGTCGGTGTCCGAGCAGAGGTCGAAGCAGGTGGCAGAAAGGGTGAATAACAGGAATGAGTAGAGCTGGCCATTGATAGCATGTTCTATATACACTTTCTTTTAAATGGAATAAAGACAATGATTACTTTACTGTCTCATTTTTCATTATTGCACTTTAAACTGTCACTTCAATCTTTCTTGCAGTAATATATACAGTATATATATATATATCAAATTAAGTAGTTAGCTGACCAAGATGATCCATCATACTGTATCTACTAGCTTAGAAAATAGATCTAAGATTTAGGGACATTTTAAAAAACAGTGAAAACATCTCCCAAACATTTACAGGTGGATATGAATTCTCTGCAATTTAAACTGCATGAAGGGAGGTGTGAAAAAAGGCTGTAAATTTAGAATTTATCAATTACCAAATTGTAAAGTAAAGAAATAAGTAATGAAATCCAAATCCAATCATTATTTTGGTGTGACCAACCTTTGCCTTCAAAACAGCATCAATTCTTCTACAGTTGCACTCAGTTTTTGAAGAAACTGGGCAAGTTGCTTGTTCCAAATATCTTGGAGAACTGACCACAAACCATCTGTGGATGTAGGCTGCCTAAAAACCTTCTGTATCTTTATGTAATCCCAAACAGACTTGATGATGTTGAGATCTGGGCTCTGTGGGGGTCAAAACATTACTTCCAGGACTCTTGGTTTACATTGAAGATAGTCCTTAATGACATTGGCTGTATGTTTGAGGTTGTTGTCCTGCTGCAGAATAGATTTGCAGCCAATCACATGCCTTTCTGATTATATGACATGATGGATAAGAACTGTATCTTCCTGTATTTCTCAGCATTGAAGACACCATTGATCCTGACCAAATCTTCAACTCCATTTGCAGAAATGTAGCCCCCAAACTTGCAAGGAGTCTCCACCATGCTTCACTGTTGCCTGCAGACTATATTGTACCCCTTTCCAGTCCATTGGCAAACAAACTGCCTCCTGCTGCAGCCACATATTTAACATTTGATACAACAGTCCAGAGCTCCTGCTGCCATCCATGGTCCTCAGAGTTACCCATTTCTTTGTGCTTATCCAAAACAGCTTGAACAGTAGAACTTGAAACCCCAGTCTACTTTGAAATAATTTCATGGGAGAGACCTTGCTCATGCAGTATAACTGCCTTGTGTCTTGTTGCTGTGCTAAGTCTTGCCATAGTGTATGACCTGTGACATGAACCTGTCTTCCACAATCTCACCCTGTTAGCAAACTTTGACTGTTCCTCACCCAGTTTGAAGCCACCTACACAGCTTGGTATAATTGATCAGTCATACACCCAACTCTAAACTTACAAAATTCCTGACTTTGTGCAAATGTACAAAGTGTGCAAGTGTAAGAATTTCTACAGGTTTGAAGCCAAAGAGTAGTCACACCAAATATTGATTTGAGTTATATTTTTGTTCTGTTTGCTCACTTTGCATTTTGAAAATTAAATAAGTAAAATATACAATATGTTTTTTGAAAGCATTCTTACGTAACAGCATTTCTTCACACCTGCCTAAAACTTTTGCAAAGTCATATATATGTATATATATATATATATATATATATATATATATACTGGATAGATAGATAGATAGATAGATAGATAGATAGATAGATAGATAGATAGATAGATAGATAGATAGATAGATAGATAGATAGATAGATAGATAGATAGATAGATAGATAGATAGATAGATAGATAGATAGATAGATAGATAGATAGATAGATAGATAGATAGATAGATAGATAGATAGATAGATAGATAGATAGATAGATAGATAGATAGATATACACTTTATTGTCAAAAGTATTGAGACCCCAGCCTTTACACGCACATGAACTTTAATGACATCCCAGTCTAAGTCCGTAGGGTTCAATATTGAGTTGGCCCACCCTTTGCACCCAAACTCGCATCCATGTCTTTATGAACCTTGCTTTGTGCACTGGTGCGCACTCATGTTGGAACAGGAAGGGACCATCCCCAAACTGTTCCCACAAAATCGGGAGCATGAAATTGTACAAAATGTCTTGGTACGACTTATGCCTTAAGAGTTCCCTTCCCACCAAACCCAACCCCTGAAAAACAACCCCACACCATAATCCCCCCTCCACTAAATGATTTGGATCAGTGCACAAAGCAAGGACCATATAGACTTTAATGAGCGGGTTTAGGGTGGAGGAACTTGAATGGCCTGCACAGAGTCCTGACCTTAACCCGATATAACACCGAAAAACTAACTTAAGACTTTCTTGTCCAACATCAGTGCCTGACCTCACAAATGCGCTTATGGAAGAATGAGCAAACTTTCCCATGGACACACTCCTAAACCTTGTTGACAGCCTTCCCAGAAGAGTTGAAGGTCTTACAGCTGCAAAAGGTGGGCCAACTCAATATTGAACCCTACGGACTACGGCTGGGATGCCATTAAAGTTCATGTGCATGCAAAGGCAGGAGTCCAAACACTCTTGACAATATCGTGTATATATCGATATATATATATATATATAGATATATACAGTGCCTTGGGAAAGTATTCGGCCCCCTATAACTTTTCGGCCTTTTGCCACATTTCAGGCTACAAACACAAAGATATAAAACTGTAATTTTTTGTGAAGAAGCAACAACAAGTAGGACACAATCATGAAGTGGAACGAAATTTATTGGATATTTCAAACTTTGTTAACAAATAAAAAACTGAAAAAGTGGGCGTGCAAAATTATTCTGCCCCCTTAAGTTAATACTTTGTAGCGCCACCTTTTGCTGCGATTACAGCTGTAAGTCGCTTGGGGTATGTCTCTATCAGTTTTGCACATCGAGAGACTGAAATTTTTGCCCATTCCTCCTTGAAAAACAGCTTGAGCTCAGTGAGGTTGGATGGAGAGTGTTTGTGAACAGCAGTTTTCAGTTCTTTCCACAGATTCTCGATTGGATTCAGGTCTGGACTTTGACTTGGCTATTCTAACACCTGGATATGTTTATTTGTGAACCATTCCATTGTAGATTTTGCTTTATGTTTTGGATCATTGTCTTGTTGGAAGACAAATCTCCGTCCCAGTCTCAGGTCTTTTGCAGACTCCATCAGGTTTTCTTCCAGAATGGTCCTGTATTTGGCTCCACCCATCTTCCCATCAATTTTAACCATCTTCCCTGTCCCTGCTGAAGAAAAGCAGGCCCAAACCATGATGCTGCCACCACCATGTTTGACTGTGGGGATGGTGTGTTCAGGGTGATGAGCTGTGTTGCTTTTACGCCAAACATAACATTTTGCATTGTTGCCAAAAAGTTCGATTTTGGTTTCATCTGACCAGAGCACCTTCTTCCACATGTTTGGTGTGTCTCCCAGGTGGTTTGTGGCAAACTTTAAACAACACTTTTTATGGATATCTTTAAGAAATGGCTTTCTTTTTGCCACTCTTCCATAAAGGCCAGATTTGTGCAGTATACGACTGATTGTTGTCCTATGGACAGAGTCTCCCACCTCAGCTGTAGATCTCTGCAGTTCATCCAGAGTGATCATGGGCCTCTTGGCTGCATCTCTGATCAGTCTTCTCCTTGTATGAGCTGAAAGTTTAGAGGGATGGCCAGGTCTTCGTAGATTTGCAGTGGTCTGATACTCCTTCCATTTCAATATTATCGCTTGCACAGTGCTCCTTGGGATGTTTAAAGCTTGGTAAATCTTTTTGTATCCAAATCCGGCTTTAAACTTCTCCACAACAGTATCTCAGACCAGCCTGGTGTGTTCCTTGTTCTTCATGATGCTCTGTGCACTTTAAACGGACCTCTGAGACTATTACAATGCAGGTGCATTTATACAGAGACTTGATTACACACAGGTGGATTCTATTTATCATCATTAATCATTTAGGTCAACATTGGATCATTCAGAGATCCTCACTGAACTTCTGGAGAGAGTTTGCTGCACTGAAATTAAAGGGGCTGAATAATTTTGCACGCCCAATTTTTCAGTTTTTTATTTGTTAACAAAGTTTGAAATATCCAATAAATTTTGTTCCACTTCATGATTGTGTCCCACTTGTTGTTGATTCTTCACAAAAAATTACAGTTTTATATCTTTATGTTTGAAGTCTGAAATGTGGCAAAAGGTTGCAAAGTTCAAGAGAGAGAGAGAGATACTATATATATATATATATATATATATATATATGTGTGTGTATTTATTCGTTTGTTGTATCTATTTTTTTAAGATAGGGACTACAAATAAGATTATTGTTTTTTTTTTTTATTCAGGTAAATGAAAAGTATTGCATAAAAATACTACATAGTCTTTTATTCAGTCAACAGACAGAGCTTTAGGTTTATTTTCAAACTTTTATCTTAACTGTTGAAAAAAAAGCCTTTTGTTCACAGGCTCAGTAACTCAGGCTGCAATTAACAGACAACAGAAAAGCTAGCAGTAGTTAGTCACAATCAGCTGGCAAATTCCTCAGGTCAGGACTCAGCAGTCCACTACATCTTAAAGAGGAACTTCACCCCCCCCCCTCCTGCATTTTTTTTTTTATCTTTAACCCCCTCTTGCCTAGTGCATGCAGTGTTGCCTTGCTGTGATCTGCTGCTCTGGTGTCACAGCCCTGTCACAGCCAGCACTGCCAGTTTGGTTCTCCTTGGTTGTCTTGCCCTGACTTCCTCCTCTGGGCTTAAGCATCTGGCCCACAAAGATTCCTGCCAACTGTTCCTATCAGCCATTATGGTTCCTTACTTCTAAAGCCTCCTAGCATATGTGATTGGCTAATCCCAGGAAGCTGCAGGAGCAGGGACACTCCATTCTCATTTAGGCAAGAATGGTGGTAAAGGACAAGGCTAAGAAGAAACACTTAAAAAGGTAACAAAGCAAGAATTTAAAACCTTATTCACCATTTTACATTGCAGATGAGGTAGGAGTGCTGGAACTTTAAGTCACTCAGGGGAGGAAGGTCAACTTTAAGGACATTTTTTCTAGGACAGTGAGATGCAAACTTTTGAAACGAGGGCATCTGGTTAACAAGTCAAATGAAAGAAGCCATTCATATCACACTGGAACAATCATTCCTGAACAGGGGTGGGAGCTTTCAACACCATATTTCTTCTACACATAATACTGTTTTAACAGCTCTACCTTGGCAATATGACAGCATTTCAAAACAACCAATGCCAAGGATTGTTTAGCTGGAACATTGTGGTTCCATGACATTCACAACTCTCCTGTATTTGGACAATTAACATCTTCACATTCCATGATAATCGAATTTGAGGTGTCTGTGTTTCTATGTGGAAATAAATGCTGGGACATCTTCTTTCCTTCTTCACTGAAGCTAAAGAAGTGGCTTGGAGAAGCAGCAAAATATGTTCAACATTACAAAACAAGTCTATTTGTATGTGACTAAAGGCTTCTGGCTATACCATGATGTGGATACATGAGAACCTTCACAGACAGACAACAGAATGAGTAAAACTAGTGGCTCATCCTTTATCGATGGCTGGGAGCTTCAATCAGACACATAGAGACAGGAAACCAGGAAATCTCTGGTGTGCTGTCTCTTCAGCTAACTCATAATGCTCTGGGTTTTCCTTTAAAGTACTTCACTGTGACTATTTATCTATGGGGTTTTTGCACTTTTTCATTGGCTTCTTATTTTAAAAAGAGCTACATGAGATACTGTATGGATAAAAACTACAGCATGACAAAATAAATAAATTGTCCACTGTGTAACTGTACTGCCAAAATAGTCAATAAGACATTCATTAAGTTTATAGTACTGATGGGAGCATGGAAGACAACCATATATCTTCAGGCACATTCTTTAGAGCATGAAATAACTCTCTATAGAGTCATTCTCTGATGTTTATTTTATACATGCTTAATTAATGTAACAGAATGCAATCTAATTGTGGTATCTAAGCATGATTAGGAACATATGGTTTGTTTAATTCAGTCTAGAAAAAGCAGTTGAAAGCTTCTGCCTGTCTTTAAGATGTTATTTTTTTTTTCAATTTTCTTCATTGACAATACAAATTATAATATGAAATCAAAACAATATAACAAAGTCCTGTTTAATTTTCTATTATTATTATATATATTATGAAGTTTCATTACTTTTTTAATGCAAACAAATAAAGTACTGTATATGTTCTTATCGATATATTATAGTACTAATGATGTTGTAACAGTTTATTAGAGTAAATATACATATATTTGCTGGGTTTCTCAAAATAATGGGACTCATTGAGGGAATGCATAAAAAATCACCTTTGATTCTAAAGAATAACTATTTTCAATTTAAAAAAAAAGGACTAAAGCAGATATTATACAGTATACAGTAATTTAATATGCAAAGAAAGTTTTTAGACCTCAAACTTTTTCTTCGTTTGCTTGCATTTTAGCTTAGGTTTTTGTCTTTGTATTTGAAACATACAAATTTGCCTGAATATAGCATACTGGGTATATACTGTATGGTGGTATTATTTCATTTTTCAACTTGATATGAGAAGAAAAAGTAAATTACAGAATAGCTGCCAATATATTTTTTGGTGTCTGGTTGATGTTGGGACATACCATATCTCACAAAAGTGAGTACACCCCTCACATTTTTGTAAATATTTTATTATATATTTTCTTGTGACAACACTGAAGAAATTACACTTTGCTACAATGTAAAGTAGTGAGCGTACAGCTTGTATAACATTGGAAATTTGCTGTCCCCTCAAAATAACTCAACACATAGCCATTAATGTCTAAACCGCTGTAAACAAAAGTGAGTACACCCCTAGGTGAAAATGTCCAAATTGGGTCCAAAGTGTCAATATTTTATGTAGGCACCAATATTTTCCAGCACTGCCTTAACCCTCCTGGGCATGGAGTTCACCAGGTTGGGGGATCTTGCTCTGCTTCAGTATGTCACAGTACATGTTGGTATTCGTGGTTCCCTCATTGAACTGTAGCTCCCCAGTGCCGGAAGCACTCATGCAGCCCCAGACCATGACACTCCCACCATCATGCTTGACTGTAGGGAAGACACACTTGTCTTTTAACTCCTCACCTGGTTGCCACCACACACGCTTCACACCATCTAAACCAAATAAGTTTGCCTTGGTCTCATCAGACCACAGGACATGGTTCCAGTAATCCATGTCCTTAGTCTGTTTGCCTTCAGCAAATTGTGTGCGGGCTTTCTTGTGCATTATCTTTAGAAGAGGCTTCCTTCTGGGGTGACAGCCATGCAGACCAATTTGATGCAGTGTGGGGTATATGGTCTGAGCACTGACAGGCTGACCCTCCACCCCTTCAACCTCTGCAGCAGTGCTGGCAGCATTCATTGGTCTATTTCCCAAAGACAACCTCTGGATATGACACTAAGCATGTGCACTCAACTTCTTTGGTTGACCATGGTAAGGCCTATTCTGAGTGGAATCTGTCCTGCTAAACTGCTGCAACTCAGTTTCAGGGTTTTGGCAATCTTCTGATAGCCTAGGCCATCTCTATATAGAGCAATAATTATTTTCTCAGATCCTCAGAGAGTTCCTTGCCATGAGGTGCCATGTTGAACTTCCAGTGATCAGTATGAGAGAGTGAGAGCAATAACACCAAATTTACCACACCTGCTCCCCATTCACACCTGAGACCTTGTAACACTAACGAGTCACATGACACCGGGGAGGGAAAATGATTAATTGGGCCCAATTTTGACATTATCACTTAGGGGTGTACTCACTTTTGTTGCCAGAGGTTTAGACATTAATGGCTGTGTATTGAGCTTTTTTGAGGGGACAGCAAATTTACAATGTTATACAAGCTGTACACTCACTACTTTACATTGTAGCAAAGTGTAATTTCTTCAGTGTTTTAACATGAAAGGATATAATAAAATATTTACAAAAATGTGAGGGGTGTACTCACTCTTGTGAGATACTGTATGTACTCCTGCATGTCCCTATCCTTCAGGTGTTTTTACACTGTCTTGTTATCCAGCTGATCAAATTGATTTTGTAGCTCCAGTGTTTTGGGCTTTATTTCCACTAGGCGCAAATTGGCTCATTCTATGTACTAATGCAATCCTAGAACTTTTCAGTAGGTTTTACAGCCTTCAGCTTGTGCCTAAACTGTGTGTTTATATATGACGATAGTAGTATTGAATTGCTTGGCAGTCTAATGAGGTATGGATTGCTGTAAATGGTTGAGTCTCCTCTGGAAATTTGATGAAAGATGTTTCAAAAGAAAAATGTATCCGTCAGAGGTGTTTATTTTGTTTTCCTGGTTGTATTTTATGCATCTGTTTTTCCAAGTGAAAAGAATTTACATGACTTCAGGTGGCCATTTGTTGTTCAAGCTATGCAAGCGATTAAGTATTGCTTCTGGCAGTCAGGTAAGCATTTGGTCATGTAAACTTCTCTAACATATGACTGAGTGCTGCACATTCCCTTTCTATGCAGAACTGGGAGCAAGTACATTGTAATACATCCCATCTAACAGCTATCTGCAGAGTTAGAGAGAGGATAATTGCAGGCTTTGGACATGTGCTGAGTCGAACAGGAACAGAATTCTCCCCCGCGGTAGTCCTTGATGAGACTTTGCTCGTCTATGACCAGCCTCAGAATGATGTCACAATGTTGACTTTATCGCTAGGGACACATGAGCAGTGACAGAGTTACATTGGAAGATCTTGCACCTACCTTTGCACAATCACAATATCCCTGGTCGTGAATGCTGCCAAATCTCACTCGTTTGCAATGGGTCAGCAAGAAGGCAACAACTCACTGGCAATCTAGCAGGTATAGATACATAATAGGACAGAAATACCAGAAAAGGATTCTTTTTCAGATTGCTGGAAATCTAGCCAGATTAGATGATTCTCTCCTTCTGCAAAGGTCACATGACCAAATGGCTAGTTGTTTGTCTACATGGCCAGTATTGGAATACATTTTCTGAATAAAAGGTATTTTCACCATTGTATTTCTCTTTATTTATGCATCCTATCAAGACTGTTATTGTAGCTTTAAGTTAACTTTTTTCAAAGGTCTGGTCATTTATGTCTAGATTAGGTCATAATTCCTATTTCTTTAGGCACCAACAATAAACCAAATATCCCTAGCTGACCAGTTTGTAGGGGAATAAACTACAGTCTCTGTTGGATTTATTTTGGTATTATTTTGGCCTGAAATGTTATTAAGACACTGTAAATTCAAACATTTAGGGAGTCTTTGGAAAGTCCCTTCATCTCCATCCCAACCAAGAGATACTAACCTTGCCAGTGCACCCTTCAATCCTTCACCTGTCACAGCTGGCAAAAAAGGCCACAGTGTTAGAGCTTTGCAAATGGTTCCTAGACCCAAGCACTGAGTATTGTCACTAGTTGTGTTAGAGAAAGAAGACAGAGCAAGGTAAGTATCTGTGGGTGGGGTGCCCACTTTACAAAGACACTGTTAGTTTGCCATTAAGGGGCAAAGTAACCGTGTCTTTTTAGTGTCTTTTTAGGATAAGCTAGTGTTAGGCAAAGCCTCCTGTTCTCAATTCACTCCTTTATAGCCATAAATTATATACATAACTAATTCAACTGTGCACGTTGATGGAAGAAAATTTTAGAACAGCTCTGGGACTTAGAATGTAAAACCATATGTTTCCATGAAAGGCAATATTATTTTGTTTCATGTTTTTCACCACTTACAATTAGTTCTTGCATATTTTAGGATTTAAAGAACTTTGTGTTTGTATCACGTTTTGGCTGTAAAACAATATATTGTAATTCATGATTGTATTAATTTAAGTCATGCTGTTCTCTTGTCTTCTTCAAGCTAGAAGTTACAAATGATTTTTATTTATTTATAATAGCACATTGTGTACAAACATTACATACTGTGCATCAGAATGTGTGCTGTGTACAACTGCATAGAAATTTTCAGTGTGTACTGGCTCCCCAATTATTATGAATGACAGATCTATTTTTTATAGCAGTTAAAATATGAAGAGTGATGTTCACAATAGTGTTTGGCTGCACATGGGCGCAAGACATTGTACAACATGCATGGAGTGTAAATAGCTGGCATATAGGAGCCATGTATCAGCAATTTAAAACCCGCGCTAGGTGAATAAAATAACCAAATAAATATGTGAGTATGTGATGCAGCTGCTGTTCACCAAGTGTAAAACTCAGACAAACTATCAAGCAAGAAACACAGCGCTTGCAAAAAAATAATAATTGAAAAGGGCACTAATTAGTGCACTTTTTTATGGGAGCCATGGGTGCAGCGTACAGCCTCCCATTTCAATGGATATGCTGCTATATGAGGACTACACCAGCACTTGCATGAACTTGGGCATGTAAACAGGTATGCAATCTTGAAATTCAATGCAATGGAAGGCTAAACTCTACACCTACAGATCCCTTACACTGGCTGTTTACACTCCATGAACACTGTATGACTTCCTGTGACCATGTGCTTGAAGCCTAGAGAATCATATACAATATTTATCAAACAGCACTTCTTTAAAACCTCCTTCACACTTTGTTTAGCAGGCATGCATATTCCTCCTCACACTTTTGTCTAGGCGATTTACACTCATTTCCATATGTTGTTCATAGGACAACACATTCACTTGATTGCTTCCCTATGCACATTTGTCACACAAAAGAAGCTCCTGCACCTTTTTGGGCTACTTGACTTTGTGCAATTTGCCACAATAGCTGCGTGCTTCTGCTGCACAATTGTGGCAAAATACACAGCATTTGGGGTGCCATTTGGAATGAAGTCCACCCAAATGGGTGTCACGCATTTTTGCTGTAATTTTAGTGCAATTTGCAATAACTGGGAAGAATTGTGCCCATTCTGGCCGTGATTCCCAATAGTAAAGTGTGAATGAGGCCTGAAAATTGTAACTCATCCATGCATGAAACAAGATTAAATGACTACAATAATAATCACACAGGCCACTTACATTCACTTACATTAATGGAGTAAAATTAAAGTCACTTACATTAATGGAGTAAAATAAAGATACCTTAGAAAATACAAAAGCCTCTCTGAGTTTTTACACTGTTCTTCAGCCAGCGTAGTTGCCCAAGTAGCCACTGATCAGCAATCCATCATTTCCATTTCCATTACATGTGACTAAACAGAGTGTGCACACGCTGTAAAATGAAACTCTAGTAGCGATGAGCAAGAATTGAGAGTTTTCATTTTCCCATATTTGCAAATGCATTAAAGTCAATAAGTAAGATAAAATGATGCTGAAGTTTGGTGTTTATTTTTAAGATAACAATTGACCTCAAACAGCTCCTAAACAAATACATATTCAGCTGGGTAAGCACATTTCTGGGTTTGGGTTTTGGCAAAATTTTGCATCTGGCAAAATCTGTAATTTCGCACTGAAATTGTTCCGATCCTCCTTACTGTTCAGCAATTTCAGAGGGAGACTTAAGTTAGCTCTATACTGCAAAAAAATCTTTAAAATGGAGGAGATGGACAGGATAAGATGTTATAAGCATGCATGATAAATAATATTTAAGTGTAACACTTCCAGGTATTTATTACCTTTCACAGAGATCGAAGCTCTCCACTAACAATGTCTTTATTTTTTTCCAACCAGAAAGACAGAGATATATTTGTTCAGTCATTATCTAAAGTCAGCATCAAAGAGATGTTGGTTTAGAGATGACAAAATTATGTAAATCCTGATGCTTGTGTAGCTCTTGGTTGTGTTCACATCTCAAAGAGAACAGCTCTAACTGCTGCCTACCTTTGTCTCTTAATACAACGTTACCATGTTGCAGTCTTATACCAAGGAAGAGTAATTTCTTCTGCCTGACTGCAGCAAGCTAAAGACCACATCTCAACTTAGGAAAATCACTTGTGTTGAGCTCATCAACTGTCATTAAATTAATTATACTTTTTTCTGTATATTGCAACATCGTAAGATTTATTTGTGTAGACTAGCATTCCTGAATGGTCTAAAGGTTTACAAAATCTCAAATACACATGTTATGGCTAGGGAGGAGCAGGCAGACATTCCCTGACAGTTTTTGTCTAGGAGGAAAGTAGAAAGTTTCTTAAAAAATGTATGATCGTGTTCAGTGGTTTATCAGGAATGTCTGCTGATGACTGTAGGCATGAGTGTAGCCTCAAACAAAAAGCCTCTCATATCTTTGGGTACCCCTAAAGCCAACAAAGAATTTAACAAATGAGGAAGAACAGTAAACACTCACAAACAAAGTGTAAAGTTGTCTGGTCTGTTTTCTTCTTAGAACTTTAATTATTCAATCTTAAATACAGGTGTTTTACCAATTAAGACTTGGTTAAGTACAAAGCTAAACTGGATTTTTCTTCTCCAGGTTATTCATCAATTAAGGTTATCTGAGAATGAGAGTGCTGCATTACAAGAGCTAATGGATTGGAGACGAAAGCTTTGTGAAGAGTCGGAGGAGTGGAAGAAAGACTTGACAAAGACTGAACAGACAAATGCTGCTTCTACTCAATCCTCTTAGGTGGAATATGTACTCTAGTGAAGATTAAAGCTACCACCTCCTATGATAAAGAACATTTTTATCTGTCAGGGCTCCGTCTATGTGAATATCCATGCTCCAACAAAGACTGTTCACTTTATATAATATAAAAATGTTTTTAAATCTGTGTAACAATCTTTGAAAATGGAAAGCATGAATTAGTTCAATGCCTTGGTGTTAATCTGTGTGTTAATATATATGGTGATATATGTGCATTGTGTTTCAGATATAATATAAAGTGAGAGGTTCCCAGCAAAAAATATGTAAAATGACAATATATGGAATAGTTCTCAGATGTTAGGGTGAATGTCTTCAATGATTGTTTTTATATCATAAAAAAATTGAATCCTGTGCTGTTCTGAATACAGATGAAAACTGTATAATTTATGTGAGTGTGCTTGTGTGTCTGTACCCTGTGCACACGAGAAAAACTACAGAAAAAGATTCTATGCACTCACTTTGCAAACAGGAGAATGTTTAAAATAAATGTTGTTACTCTTTGGGAATTAAGTGAGTAAATATATCACCTAGTATATATCCATTTTTACCCATAATGTATTGTAGTAAAATTCCACTCAACAATGAAAATGTGGTGAAAATGCCCTCAGCATCCTTTTACACTTTTTAAACATTTCTGGTCTTCCACAATTGGATCTTTATTTCCACCATTCATGCTACCTTCGGTATTTTGAAAACCACCCGAATCAGTATTGCTGATATTATCATGGAAACAATTGTTTCTCTTAAGGGTGGGGCAATGACTCTTTCAGAACACCGGTATGGTGATCCACTTTTGTAGGAACATCAGAGGTGAAAATAAGGAGGCTGAGTGTTTTTATTCACCAAATCAAAGCACAGTTTTTTAATCTTTGGTTTTTAAGCACAATGCAGCTCAAAAAGATATCCATCTCTGTCAACAAGATATCCACCTGCTACAATATACAGAGGGCTTTGTTTGAATTACTATAAAATGCACAAGTATAATTAATATATGTATAAATTGCTGTAAATATTATCTGTATAAATGGTTCTGGGTGATGCCATCACCGGTAATATTGCCTTTCATTAACATCATCACTTTAGTAGTAATTAGAAACACCTATGTATTATAAAATTACATACCGATACTTTAGAATATAATAATATTAGAAGAGTTCCAGGATATTTAGAATGAGTTCCATGATGACAGAAGTTAGCAAGACAAGATTACATACTTTCCACTGTTAATTTGTGTATTACCTGAAAATGCAAAAAACAAGTCAAAGTTCAATCACTATCCATGTTTACTGCCAGATTTTATACCTATTCAGAAATGGTGCTGCTGTTCTTCCTTAAAGATGCAGTTAATAAATGCTGGTATTCAATTTTGTATTGTTATGTTTTATCTTGCACACCTTGCTGCAGTGTTTACAAGAGAAATATCTTTTTACAGTAAAATGTTTACTTCTTAGTGGGATTTCACAAAAAGCATTAACCACAGTGAATGTAATTTACCTATCACTTTTACATAGCCCTATCTAAAAAATATAACGCGGTTGGTTATAGTGAGGTGAGTAGGGATTAATGGAACCAAAAAGCACTCCATTGGTTCTTTAGCCCCCTCTCACTATAACCTTTTTGAGCTATACATTTTCATGCCTTAAAGTGATACTACAGTAAAGGTTCCTTTTTTTCTTTAAAATAAAAAATGTTATAGATACCCGTTCTGTGCATTGATTTTGCATGGATCAGCCCTGATCCTCCTCTTCTAGGGTCCCCTGCCAGCGCTCCTGGCTCCTCCTTCCCGTCAAGTACCCCTAGAGCAAAGAGCAAACCACTTGCTATGGAGACAATCATGTGTTCTCATTCCTAAGCTTGGCCCTCCCCCTGTTTCTTCATGTCACTGACTGTAATTGACAATTGTCTGTAATTGTCTCTAAGCCAATGAGGAGTGAGAGAGCCGAAAGAGTCTCAACTCTTATGAACATTGCTGGTTTGAGATAGGGCTCAGGTAAAAAAAAGAGGGGTCTGCAGGGGAAGCTGCATGCAGAAGGTTTTTTACCTTCATGCATACGTAGAATGCTTTTGAGCTAGACAGAGTGTCAAGAGTCAAGGATCATTACAGTCCTAACCAAGGAGTTAAAATCAAAGTTCTAGCACATGTTCAGCATAACAGTATTTTCAAGCGCCAGGAGGAGTTGGTCGGCATTCAGCCGGCGTCAGGATAGCACCAACGGGCATTTTAATGTACAGTGTCCCGGTAAACCTAGTTGAGCCAGAGGAGTATCCCACCAATTCCCTTCTCCCACCCCCATTATAAAATAAACAACACAAACCAAAAATGCCGGGAATGGTCATTGTCTTAGTTCTCACGCTTGGGTTTTCAACTTAAATTTGTTGGAAGTGTTTCTAGTAACAATGGCAAACCCACCTCAGGCTCAATGCCTGGAAATATTGCTACATATACAATGCACTGCTAAAGGCCAACACACTTGACAAGCAGCTGTATGTAGTTTTGGAATAAATGGCACTACAACATTAGGTTCTATGTGTGCCATACACCAGTGGTTCTGGATGTATAGTTAGCCAGGTGGAACAAAGCCATGATCTGTAGGTGTCTGTCCGCTATCCTAAAAAGAGAAAAAATTCCCCTCATTTTTTGGGGGATATGTGATGGAATGAGATATATGAATTCCTGCTCTTCTAAAAAGGCACAAATTAAAAAAATTAATAAATAAACATGTCATACTTGTATAGAAGAAAGAAATAGCGGACTTTGATGGTACCATAAACACTGGACATAAATGGGGAATACCATTTTTTTATATAAAAATATAAATTTATTACATCAAAATAAAACCATTTCTGAAAAACACATACATACATAAACAATTCATATATAAATAATGAATGTACATCACATCTGAAGAAGCTCTATATTACTAATACCACGGATGAAACAGCAAAAAACAGTATAGTAACCGCAATGAGCATCATCCTAGTAGTTTTTACCTGACATGTTTCACGAAATATGACCACTTCCTCAGGAGCTTTTAGAAATCTTTTTTGAGAGCTTGATTCAGCATCTAATGTTAAAAGAACAACAAGATTTATATTCAACAAAAATGACTTACAGAACAGCAAAGGCTCAATTCACACGTATACATGGTCCCTACCAGAGCCTTACCCAGGGTGGAGCAAGATACAAAGCGGGCAGAGGCAGGCGAACATCAGAAAAAACACCTCTCGCAGTGGGTGTGGGAGCCCTAACCCGTGAAAGAAATCAGGGAAATGCAGGACTAAGATATGTAATAAATATAAAATTATATAGATGGTAATTCAATTAATTTATAAACACAGATGTTACTAAAACATACCGTATGAGAATGGTAATAGGGGATTCCAAACCTCCAAGATTGAGACTGAGGGTATCCCAAAATTTAGAGTGAAATTACTCCACACATGGGAAGATATCTTTGTAAGGATATAAAGAGAGGGCTATACTCCAAAGTCAAGTCTGCTATTAAAAAGAGGAAAAATAATCCATATAGTCTGCAAGTTAATATAACTAACCGCAATCTGGCCCTTTAATCCATAGGTAATCTCAAATAGGAGATCAGAGGGGTGGGTAGTAGTGATGGACGAACATCGGCCTAATTTTATAATTTTTTTTTACAGCAAAAAATATATATTTTTTTTTCATAAATCAGCCAGAACTGACAGCAGCCGGTAAATACATTTTCTAATACATATAGGGTCCATTCACACATCTGTAAAATGGGTCCACATCCATTCCACAATTTGGCGGAACCTTTACAGACCCATTGTTTTTCATTTCCAGTCTGAAAAATTAGGCATTCACAGGATAAAGAAGTAAGTGTCGGTCATTCCAGGCCCCAAAAATTAGCCCACATGCGTTTACCTGACAGCTAAGAACGTAGTATTCTGTGGCTGAAGGTACATTAGGCATTCACAGGATAAAGAAGTAAGTGTCGGTCATTCCAGGCCCCAAAAATTAGCCCACATGGGTTTACCTGACAGCTAAGAATGTAGTATTCTGTGGCTGAAGGTACATTAGGCATTCACATAGTATACATAAGTAAGTGTCGGCCTGTATAGGCTGCAAAAATGAGCTCACATGGTTTGAACTGACAGCAAAAAAATTAGTTTTTGATGGCTAGAGGTACGGTAGGCGTTCACAGTACACAGAACCGTAAGTGTCGGCTTGTATAGGCTGCAAAAATTAGCTCACATGGTTTGAACTGACAGCAAAAAACGTAGTTTTTGATGGCTAGAGGTATGGTAGGCATTCACAGTACACAGAACAGTAAGTGTCGGCCTGTATAGGCTCCAAAAATTAGCTCACATGGTTTGAACTGACAGCAAAGAACTTAGTATTTGGTGGCTGGAGGTACATTAGGCATTCACAGAAAAAATAATTGTTGGCCCTGAAAGGCCCCAAAAATGTGCCATTCAATCGACATGAAATGCCTTTTATGCCGCTGTATGTAGCGAAGCCAAGGACCAGGAATTGTTGTGGGTGGAGGAATTTAGATGAAACCTGGTCTACTGGTCACATGTGTTGAATTCCTCAGAGATCCATGCCTCATTCATTTTTATAAATGTGAGGTTGTCTACGATGTCATGAGCTAGGCGAGTGCGCTTATTGGTCACGATCCCCCTGCTGCGCTGAACGTCCTTTTCGGACAGGACACTGGATGGGGGGCAAGCCAACATTTCCATTGCAAATTGTGCAAGCTCTGGCCAGAGGTCAAGCCTGCCCACCCAGTAGTCCAGGGGTTCATCACTCCTCAGAGTGTCCACATCGGCCGTTAACCCGATGTAGTCGGACACCTGTCGGTCTAGGCGTTACCTCATGCTGGATACAGCTGTCGATGGTTCGGCTGAAAGAAGGATCTCATATCTGAAGTGACCAAGACATCTTCCAACCGCCCTCTTCTTGCAGGCGCTGTTGGATTGCTACCCGCAACTGTCTCTCTTTGACTGGAAATTCCTCTGCTAGCGCACGGAAAAGCAGAATGCAGCATTTCCCGCAGCAAGGCCTGGAAGTGCTGCATTCTGACCGCCCTCTGTGATTGTGGTAACATTTTGTGTTTGTACCGGGGGTCTAAGTACGTTGCCACCCACTACTGGTCCTTGGCCTTTATGCGTTTTATACGGGGGTCCCCCTTAAAACACTGCAGCATGTAGGCCCCCATTCCCACTAAACTGGAAGCAATATAGTGGCCTGCTTCCAGCTCATCATCCAGGATAATGTCGTCCTCGTTCTCCTCCCCCCATCCACGGATAACACAAGGGATCCCAGAAAGGTTTAAAGCATGCTCTTCTTGCTCCTCCTCATTTCCCCCAGCACCATCCTCCTCCTCCTCTGACTCCTCTTCACACTCCTGCTGTTGATTTGTCTCAGATGAAGTAGCACCCCCTGGGAATTCATTCAACATTGCGACTTCCTGATCTTACTGCTCCTGCTCCTCGACGGCTTGATCAATGACACGACGCAATGCACGCTCCAGAAAGAAGGCGTAAGGTATGATGTCACTTATGGCGCACTGGCCGTGACTGACCAGTTTGGTGATCTCATCGAATGGCCGCAGAAGTCTGCATGCGTCCCGCATGAGCAGCCACTGGCGAGGTGAAACAAACCCAAGCTCCCCAAAACCTGTCCTGCCTCCGAGTTCTAACAGGTAGTCATCAACTGCACGTTTCTGCTGGAGCAGCCTATCTAGCATATGCAACGTTGAGTTCCATCGCGTCGGGCAGTCACAAATAAGACGCCTGAGGGGCAAGTTGTGTCGCAGCTGAATCTCAGCAAGGCGAGCCATGGCTGTGTAAGATCTTCGGAAATGGCCCGAGATTTTCCTGGCCTGCCGCGAGACGTCCTGGACCCCAGGGTATTTGGCAAAGAATCGCTGCACCACCAAGTTCAGGACGTGTGCCATGCATGGCACGTGTGTTATTTTGCCCTGTTTCAGCGCGCTCAGCAGATTGGCACCGTTGTCGCACACCACTTTACCAACTGACAAATTCAGCGGTGTCAGCCACTGATCTGCCTGTGAACGCAAAGCTGAAAGGAGTGCAGGACCAGTGTGGCTCTTGGCTTCCAGGCACAACAGACACAGCACAGCATGGCAAGCAACGTCTCACCTGGCATGTGGAATAGGTTCTGGGGATCTTGGGTGGCGCAGGAGAAGAGACGTTAGCAGTGGAATAGGAGGAGTCAGCCGAGGAGGAGAGGCAGGATGGAGGAGGAGGAGAAGAAGAGGCAGACCTGCTTGTAATCCGTGGAGGTACAACTAAATCTACATGGGTGCCACGGCTTGTATGCTTAACGGCTATCAGAAGGTTCACCCAGTGGGCAGTAAAAGTGATATACCTTCCCTGCCCGTGTTTGCTAGACCATGTGTCTGTGTAGATAACACCCCGCTTCAATCTGTGGTATTGGGGGGCCACAGGTTTATCACACCAGTTCTACAAATAATTGGCCAATATCTGTTGTCAATGTGTGTAGCACAGTTAACACAGCAAAAGAGGCCACATTTTTGCAGGACTAAAATACAATCTTAGAAAAGTATACGGTTAAAAAACCCCACTTCAATATGTGCTATTAGGGGGGCACTGGTTTATCACACCAGTTGTTGAAAAAATTGGCCAGTGAGTTTGGCACTGTGTGTATCAGACTTAACTTAGCAGAAGAGGCAATATTGTTGCAGGACACAAATACACTTGTAAAAGTATACTCAGATAACACCCCACTTCAATATGTGTTATTGGGGGGCCACTGGTTTATCACACCAGTTGTTCAAAAAATTGGCCTGTGAGTTTGGCACTGTGTGTACCAGACTTCACTCAGCAAAAGAGGCAATATTGTTGCAGGACACAAATACACTTGTAAAAGTATACTCAGATAGGCTCCAAAAAGTAGGTTTGAACTGACAGCAAAAAACAACAAAAAAAAGTATATGATGGCTAGAGGTACAGTAGGCGTTCACAGTATACACAAGTTGGTGGCAGCCTGTTTAGGCCGCAAAAATGAGCTCACATGGGTTGAGCTGACAGCAAAGAACGTAGTATATGATGGCTAGAGGTACTGTTAGGAACACTCCCTGTGTACACTGAAGTGCTGTCATGAATCTGCCAGTTAAGAGTTAACTTAGTGCAGACTAATTGCACTAATTGGCAAAAGGCTGGCCTATTTAAACACCTCAGCAGCTCTGAGCCTTTGCTGTCTTGTCTGCAGCTTTACCTGTACTTCCTGATCCTGAACCTGCTGTTTCCTGTTGACTTCCTGATCAACCTCCCGGCTTGTCCACTACTTCGTCTGCTTGCTGCCCACCCTGACCTTGGCTCGTTCCTGTGACCACTCTCCTGCCTTATCCTTGTTGGCTTATCTGCTTCCGATTCTGGACGTGTTTACCTCCTGGTGGGGCAACCTTGGGGACCGCGACCTGGTGTTAGCTTGCAGCGCAGTCTATACCCACCATCAGGGGCTCTAGTGAAAACCAGCTAGCACTTAGACTCCGCACCTCAGACTAGCCCGTGTCTACCACCAGTGTGACCCGTCCGTGTTCCTGTTGTACCAGATCCCACGAGGCTACACAGTTTATAATTGCGGTTGAGGAAACTAATGATATCCTGTACTGCTGGAACTGTGGGTTCAGCAGGAATGTCCGGAAACAGGACAGATGGAAACCGTAGTTTGCAAAGAACTAAAGAGACTGTAGAAGGCCTATACCGAAATACCAGCCCTGGAAAGGACTTTTGTGGATCTTCACAGCGCTATATGTGTCTAGCAAACTCTCCCTAATGAGCACAGCAGACCTCTCCCTACACTGGCAGAAAACGGAATGTGAAATGGCCGCCAGGTCAGGTCTATTTATAGGGTAGGGGGACTGTCCATGTGCTGGAATGTTTCAATTGGCTGACGGCTGACGGCTGTGTCATGGGTCAAAGTTCTCCCCAATGTAAACAAATATGGCCACCGCGAACGACGCCATGTGTCCGAAAATTTAAGCAAAGTTCGCCGCGAACCGACTGACGGGCGAACCGCAAGGCCATCTCTAGTGGGTAGCCCCACAGGCCTCCTATCTGAGACTAAGATATCTGTTTACCATAAAGTACTAGGAGGATGAGATACTATAAAATAAAATAAAGAAGGAAATAGGCAAAAAAAATACCAATAATGATAAAGAGTAATAATCTATGGGCCAAATCCAAACAGAAATGATGATATCCAAAAAAGCTCTCTCTCACCTAGTATCAATGGTTTATCCCTCCCTCTAGTCATGACAGGGAGGATCAGGATTTAGACCTCTTTATTTAGGGCTCCTGTCTGGAACGAATAATCCCGCCGCATACGGCGTGTGATGTAACCGGACCCGGCCCCCACAGTCAATCAGGCGCATGTGCGATGCTAAGAAAAAAGGTGTCCGGGCACTGATTGGGAGACAGACTGTCCTACAATCCCTGGATAACCATAGATCATCGAGGGGAGGAACCTGACTGGCAGGTTCACCTCTCCCCGTGGAGCTGCACAACTGCCCAGAGATGAATCCGCCCCCAGCCCCGCAAGGACCAGCTCCATCCCTCGTCAATACAGTCATGGCCATGTTGGTGAATGGCAACGGTGAGGGAAACAGTAGAGGAGCCCACAACTCCAATGCTAATTCCTAAATACCATAGCTGACCACAAGACAAGAGGTTGGAGACATTATGGGGACCATATATGAGCCACAAAGAGTGCCCCCACTGGACTGTTGATCCAGAGCATATGGTTATGAAAGAAGTTAGAGAGCTCCAGATAACAGTAGATAATTACATTGAAATTAAGTAATTCAGAGATAAACATATTAATAATACAAATGAATTCTATCAAAAAGAAAATAGTAAATCCTTCAGTCCCATATTTATAATATACTGTATATTTAAACTTGTGAATTAATTCTTTACTATTTTCTTTTTGCTAGAATTAATTATATAAGAGTCTCTGGAGAGCAGAGACACTCATGCATATTGCTAGACCGAGATGGAGCTCAGGAGAGCATTGGGGGGGGTTGGTCTTTCTGCACACAGAAGATTTTTAGCCTTCCTGCAGAGTATGCAGGAAGGTAAAAACCTCCAGTCTTTGGAACTTGCCTACCAATGCCACTCTCAGCTGCACCTGGCACAAAGATTTCCCAGCTTGCGGGACCCAATCTAGGTGCCAGCAGTCTGAGAGCAATTGTTACTGGGCTTAACAATTAACACTTTAGCTACCACCACCCCCTTTGGCCTGAGCAGGAGAAAACTCATAATTTTAGCAATACCAATTATGATTTTAGAATAAATGTCTAACACACACTGTCACCACAGACAGGTATGTTCATAGGATTTATACTACAGTAGCACTCCTCAAGAGACAGATTATTTTTAAGCTTGCATTAAAAGCTTATGGACAAGGTTAACATTTTTTAAAATTAGGTTTTAACCTCCCTGGCGGTAACCCCGAGCGCGACTCGGGGTGGATTTTTTAGTCCAGGATCGGTATCCCCGAGTCACGCTCGGGGTGGATGTGCAGAGAGCGCAGAGGTGTTCTCTTACCTTCTCCTGGCGATCCAGCGATGATTTCTCATTGCTGTGACCGTCAGCCGAGATCCCCGCCGCTCTCCGTCGGTCTGATGACTTCCTAGTTTCGTTCCTGCAGCAGCAATGCTGCATGGGAGCGGAACTAGGGAGGGAAATTAAAAAAAAAAAAAAACGTTGCACAAAACACAAACACATTACACATTTTATATTATATATATTATATGCATATACATGTATATATGTGTATATATGTATATATATATATATATATATATATATATATATATATATATGCACACACACACATATATATACCTATATACACATATATATATATATATATATATATATATATATATATATATATATATATAAAATTATATTATTGATTTGATTATAATTCATGCGTTATATATATATATATATATATATATATATATATATATATATATATACATATATATATATATATATATATATATATATATATATATATATATATATATATATACACACATACATATATACACATATATATATATAATATATAACGCATGAATTACAATCTAATCAATAATATAATTTTATTATATATATTATATATTATATAATAAAATTATATTATTGATTCGATTATAATTCATGCATTTGTGTTTCAAATTTATCACATCTGGGATGTCTACTAGAGTCTTGTTTTGGTCAGGTTTAAGTCAGTAATTACTAAGAATTGTAGGCCTATAATACATAACGCCAAATTTCCATGAAAAAAATTGTACCGCTTTTGGTACAGAATTCCTGACAGAATCATACTGCCTGGGAGGTTAATAATGAAAAGGTCAAATTGGTGCAAATAATATATTTACAGAAAAAAAAGGTGTTTCAAAGAAATAAAGACATAATGCAGCAACGGAGAAGTAAAACAGAGTTGAGAGGGAAGCATACTTGCAGTGTCCTTGGTTTTATCAGAGTTCAGGTAATGAGCCAGGTATTATCGGTTCTCAAACTTGACAGCTGTCCCTGGATTGATGTCAACTGTCTTGGCATCCCCCTTTTTCTCTAAGATGGAAGGGGTGTTAACAGAGGCCATCTGACCAATTAGGCATCTGAGGAGTAGCTGTCATTTTTATGACAGTATCATGGCTCTGCCTTACACAAAGTTTTATACCACTATTCATATCTCCCAATATGTGCTGGTTGCATTCTTGAAACCGATTGATTATTGTTCAGCATTGATTTCCGTGCCCAGTTATACTAAACACAGGGCAGCTCAGATACGCTTGTCACCCAGCATATAAGAGACTGCCATCTTCCCTTCTGTAGGTGGTAGCTTTGTCATGTATGACCTTGATTTGTTTGGTATGATATCTCCAATTCAAATATATACTTATTAATGCGTCATGTTCCTGTCTGATGTTATGAACCGTGTGTGGATTTTGTTAAGATGTGAATTGGAGGAGCTCTCCGAGAGGTCGCATAGAGCTTGACTGCTTTTTACGATCCCCATTAGTTTGGGGGTAGGCATTTGGTCATAGTTTTACAAAAGGTCTGGTCAGCAGAACTAACAAACCTCCTGTCAGAACTCAATTAGCTCTGCAAAGACTTAGGTGCTGGTTTCTGCTGTCCCGAAGTTGAGATAACAGGCTCTTTTGAAGTGTGAGCTAAATTAGAAGGCGATGAAGATACATTCCTAAGTATTAGCTTCTGCAATGTGTACTGTTCTACAAAACTGTCTTGGCTGACCTATGATTCCTGAACAACATGGCTGTTAGCTACAGCTTTTCGTGTGCCCAGTACATGATATCAATTCAGGAGGGGTCTGGTGCACTACTGCTAAGCCAAAAAACCTGAGCATTATAAGGCTTAAAGATAAATTCAGGATTAGAGGCCACCTAATCTACCTGTTTTTATGGGTCTTTGGTCTGGTTGTGTGATGTCACATGTCCGCTTATTCTGGTGGGAAGCAGGTCCCGAATGCTGCAGAGACTGGATTGAATACAAAGTGGTGACTCTGCAGGGCACAGTGCCAGAAAAAAGGATAAATATTGCAGTAAGATTTGCTTTTTTGTTGTGACTGGTACCAGGAAATTTATTTTCTTATGTAATCTGAAGCTGGACTTTAACCTCTTCACACTGACGTAATATATATATATGCGGCCTCACGAAACAGGGCTTTTTTCCAAATATGTTCCAAGAGGAGAGGTGCACTTGTATTGAAATATACATTTTTTCTTGAGCATATATCCCATCGTGAGGGATATTTCTCCCTCTTGATGAGGATTTGTTGGTGCTTTTGAGAGTTCAAAGTATTCAGGTTTTTTTTCTCTTCTTCTTCTTTTTCTTTTCCTTTCCCCATCATGGGGGATCTTTTGGGAGAGGGCTGGGATGCTCTCATGTCTAGCATACAGCTTGATTATCATCAAAAGCAGCAGGTTGAAACGGATCTATCATTCCTATTCTCCAACCTCACCAAGAGTTTGGAGAAGAAAACTTTTTTACACCTACATATCAGTTCCTTTGAAAGATACATTCAGGAGGATATTAATCCTGTGGGACTTCGTATCCAGATTTTCCCTATCTTGGACCAAATCTCCCGGATCTCAAAAAGACATGGGAAAATGAACTGAATGCATGTTCCAGGAATCTTATGAAATTATTACAGGCTGAATATCGCAATCAACTTAAAAAATTGAATAAGGAGATCCAAAATCTTTATTCCCAATTAAGTAATTTAAAAACACATGGGGAATATGTGAATCATGAAACAAGATTAAAAAAACATCTAGAGAAATATGGAAAATCTATTCTTCAGAAGAAGGACAAAAAATATTGGAGGGATAAAAATGCCTTTGGAGAGGGACGTGCCTACAGATGGCACAATGGTAACAAATTCCCTAAAAGAAAAACAGGCAATCACGGTAGGCCCTCCAATCCCACTTCAATGGATTACACATCAGATTCACAATCAAATAACTCTTCTTCATCAGTATGTTCCCTTACAGATCGTCTCCCCAGGAAAAGAAAGGGCAATCCCTTTAAGCGCCATAATGTTGATCATGATGGTGGCCAACATCAGGCCAAAAAACGTCCTACTGAGGGTGGACCTTTGGGTGGAACCCATGAAAATTGAGGTAAGGGATTGGCCATTGGCTCCAAGCCCTGTTCTCCCTGGGGGAAAACCGAACGTACAAAAAGGAATAGAACCCTATATGACAAAAAATGCTCCCATGACACCACAGCCGTAACTCCAAGCCTCAATATTAATAATGTGTCTTCTTATTCTTTGACTCCCAAGGAAAGTGAAGTATTTTCTTTGGGTTTATCTTTCTGTCCCACATGTCCAGTTGATAGGTTTGAATTGGTAAAGGACATTCATTTGTTCGCCCGACGCCTCCTCTTCAAAAGTAAGTATTCTAAACCTATAGTCTCTGAGGTGGAGATACAGCCCAATCTCACCACAGCAGACTTCAAGGCACTTAGAGATTTGAACATCTTTTTGATGGAAAGTGGTTTTGATAGTTCATCTGATGAGAAGGAGAAGGAAGGCAGCAATGGCTTGGAGCCTGTCATGGAGCCTCCTATTGCTCCTAGGCTTACCGGTTTTCGTAGAGGCTCGGCCAAGTTTCCTTCTTTCAGTTCTAATCCTGCGATGGCTTTGTTTGTGAAACAAGTTACCCGGGATATTGAAACTATGAGCACTGATGGGATTCATGCAAATTTGAACGCAAATTAGAAACAAGCTCTCCAATCTTTGCAAAACAACCCCCATATTACCATCAAGCCCTCCGATAAGGGGGGCAATATTGTCCTCATGGACAAAGAGGATTATGAAAAAATGTGCCTCCTGATCTTACGGGACTTTAGGTGGTACAAACGGGTGCCTGCCTCCCTGGTGGATAAGTCCAACTCTGAATTTTACCGCCTCTTGGATGAGGCTGGTCACTAGGGGGTCATCTCAAAAGAAATTTGGGAATATGCCCGCACGAAGCATCCGAGGCTTCCCACCCTATATGCGCTGCCTAAGGTGCACAAGAGTTTGGACAATCCACCAGGGAGGCCTATCATTTCAGGCAATGGAAGTATCTCTGAGGGTATCAGTGAGCTCTTGGATCATTACTTGCGGCCACATGTTCTTAGTTTGGCATCGTACACGAGGGACACATTGCACCTCCTTCAAATTATAGAAAATCTCAAAATTTCAGAATCAGCATTATTAGTATCCATTGATGTGGAATCACTTTACAACAGTATTTCACACAATTTGGGGATTGAGGCGGTAGCCTAAGTGCTTAGCCAAAGAGGTAGGAATGATTGGAAACTCAACCAATTCACATTTTTTCATTCAAGGGCTCCCACTACCTCCAGGTACAGGGGGTGTCTATGGGCACCTGTTGTGCCCCCACCTATGCCAACCTGTACCTGGGGGAGTGGGAGCACTTTCTCTTCTCTGATGAAGACCTATCTATATACACTCACCATATTTCTATATGGCAGAGGTATATAGATGACGTCTTCCTGGTTTGGGATGGTTCTTCTGCTCTTCTTAGGGAATTTTTGGACCACCTCAATGAAAATAGTTTCAATTTGTTCTTTACCATGGTGTACAACTCTCATCACATTGATTTCCTTGACCTAACTATATCCAAGAATGAGGACGGCAGACTCACCAGTAGGCTATTCAGGAAGGAGACTGCTGGTAATACCATCCTTCATGCCAGCTGTTCCCATCTGGAACCCCTCCTAAAATCTATTCCTTTTAGCCAGTATCTAAGGATAAGGCGTAATTGTACCACCAATGAGGATTTCCAAATAGAGGCAGATAAACTAACTCAGAGACTCTTAGTTAGAGGGTATACAAAATCATCTCTCAGAAAAACTTTTAACAAAGTTAAGGAAATGGATAGAAAAAAATCTTATTTTCAAAACTAATATCCCGAAAAAGGAAGAGAATGTTAGAGTGATTACCCGCTATTCAAATGAACACAAACAATATTTTGAAAAAACATTGGTCCATCCTTACTGGAGACCCTACCCTCTCTAAATTTATCTTGAATAGACCCTCAGTGGTACATAGAAGAGCGGGGTCCATTGGGGAGATGTTGGTCCACAGTGAATACAGGGGTGACTCATTTCGAGATCCCTGTAGAACCTTGGGTACCTACCCCTGTGGATCCTGTTCCTTCTGCCCATTTATTCAGAAAAGGGTCCTCTTTACTCTCCCCATTGGAAACCATTTCAGATTGAGGCATTATGCAAATTGCAAGACCAGGGCGGTGGTTTACTTGGTGGAATGTGAATCTGGATCCTTTTATGTGGGGTAGACCAAGCAGGAACTACATGCTCGTGTTAGCAAACATTTAGCGAGCATGAGGATCAGCAACCTCTACCTGCCTCTTGGCAGACATGTTGCTGGCACTCATAGTTACCACATGCCTAGGGTCAACTTCATGGTTATGGACCGCATTCACATTCCATCAAGAGCGGGGAATTGGAATAAGGTATTGCTCCAAAAGGAGGCCAGGTGGATTAGGGTTCTCAATGCTCCGTTGTTTCCAGGACTTAATGAGACTGAAAGTTTCAGACCCTTCCTACCTGGCTTTAGTTCAGGCAAAACTGACTAATTTGCTTCTCTCATGAAATAACAGGGTAACCTTTTAACATATCTTTAATATATCTACACTATATATTATATTGTATTTACATTTATTTTCACTATGTCAGGCTCAGCTATGTGGTGGCCACTTACCCTCAGTTTTTTTAGGGTGTTTGATGCCTCCAATATTTGGAGCCTGATGGTGTTTTTTGGTTGTTGGTTTTTGCAATTCTTTATTTATTTTTGTATGAACGCTTGCATAATTATGTGGTTTTGTGGCTATGCCTCTACCTATGTATGTATTTACATCTATGCATGTGTGGATATGGCTGCATCATCATTGATCTTTTGGGGGATTTTGTTTTCTCCCACTTTCCCCATTGTTCAATCATTGTCCCTATTTCTGCCATCGGCTTTGGGTTTTTCTTCCATCTCTCTGTCCGGCACGGGTGGTTCCCCCCTTTATGGGGGTGGATATGCTGCCTGTGAGCTCGAGGGTTGAGTTCTCCTTCTCTCCCCCCGACCTCTAGTTGCCTCCCGTGTCGGTGGCCATTAGTCTTCTTCCGGCTCTTATCCTTATCCGTGTGTGGGTTGGCAGAGGTTTTTCCTCGAGCCGCCCTTCCGGCTTTGTACATCCGGCCGCTACGTTCGGGTCTTTCTACATCAGATGACGTAATTTCCGGTCATCGGGCTGAGGGGCGTGCCCTGCGCGGCTTCCCGCGCTGGCGCCCTATGCGAAGATGTCGAGGCCCGCTCTCCGCGCCATTTTCTTTGAGCTCTCACAGGGAGAGGATGCTTCCTCTCTCCTTTGGAGATATAGCTCCAATATTTTGCTATTGCTATTTCTCCATTTGTTTCGCTGATCAATTATCAAACACTTAGATCTCCATTCTCTGAGGCTGGACTCTACTAGTACTGTAAGTATCATTTAGGGGATGCAACTTTTTAGAGTCCCTATACCTGATTCTGGAGATCCATGTTGTTGATTGATATATCACATTTATTTTGCTAGAGTATTCTTAATTATATATACATTCTCTCTCTTTCTCTCTCTCTCTCTCTCTCTCTCTCTCTATATATATATATATATATATATATATATATTCTCTTTTTTTTGGTTTGTCAGCTAAATAATTAATATAAAATAAAATATTGATATAAGTGTGCACCTCTCCCTTGGATGTGTTTGTAATTTCACAAATCTGGTAGATTAGATGCTTACTTATGTTTATTTATTTATCTATTTCCTTACATATAGAAGGCACGGTATCCTTTTATGGGATTATATTTATCTATCCCGTGGTGCTACAGAGAGACGGTGATAGGCCTGCTGATGGCGTTTAGAACTTTTTGGATATATTACTTGGCAAAGCATTGAAGTCTGTGTTTTTTATTTGAGGAAAGATGTCTTTGGATTTTTCTTCCCCCTGTGGTCAGTGGTGATGTAGCATCTACATATGTGTGCAATGTGATTTCAAATGTTTAGATGAAGGTATATAAATTGTATAATCATTGTTATTCTCCATTATAGAGGTGGGGACAATTTTCCCTGATGAAGAATAGAACTACAAGTTCACACCATATTTTGAAACACGTTGGATTCTCCCTCCACATGGGGTTTACTGTGCTATGCTGGTTATTGTAATATTGTTGTATTAAGAGCCTTTGTTTGCTCTATTAACTTTTTAATATATGTTTTTCTTTTGTATCATACTGTTTGTTCAATAAATTTTGATTGATTTTATTTAATTTCTATATTTATTGCCCTTAAAATCCCACCTAGAGGAGAAATTTATTTCTATATACTGTGATATTATAACATACTTTCACTGATGATAATATCTTCCCGTGGATTCATGTTTTCAGTTTCCTCATGAATCACAGACTTTTTTGGACATGATTATATTGAAATTTGTTTTATGTGTTTATGGGATGGTTTATTATTGCATATAAATGTCTGATGCACTTTATTTAGTGTCGTCTTTGTTATGTAAAGGGATAACGCACATAATTGTATTATTGTTTAGGTTATTTGTGTTTTTATGTTCCGGGACTTTTTTAGTGTGCAGCTTTCTTAATACAGAAGGCTAACATTGTCATGCCAAAAGGGTGATACCAAGATAAATTTTTTCTATGTACATGTTGGCTAAATAAAAAAGAAAACAGGGACTTATAGACTTATATCGTATTGTTTCCCTTAGTGCCCATTCAGGTCTTATTTTTTTTTATTTTATAGAATAAAAAGAGAAATCCTAATGTTCTTTATGAGCACCAACTCCACTTTGGTTCCCCATTTATTTTCTTTTTTATGAACAATTTATTATAAAGAAGCCAATTCACAAAGAGCAGCCAAAAGAAATCAGGGGGAAAATGGATGGAGGACATACACAGAAAAAATAGTCATTGCAACATCATGCAGCACTGGAAAGCAAAGTAATGAAATTTAATGGAAATAGGCAGATGGCATAGTAATAAACTAAGTAGAAATATAAAAAGATATACCTGCTCTTTAATATGATCTCTTTATCAATAAACTGTCTAGAGATTGCATTAGTATTTGCATGGCTGCAAACATTTGTTTATGTAAACACGTATTTGTAAAGGGAGTATTAACCCATTTATTTAAAAGTCTGCAGCTCTGTGCAAAAAGTTAGTTAGACAAGGTCCAACGTTTTCAGCTCATTTAAAGGAACAATAGTCCTCCACAGATGAGAAGCAGTTATATATTTTTCCCAAGGCAGTACACATTTATTGTTTAATTTTATTAGTCCATTTAGATTGCCGTCTGGACACATTTGGCCTTAATGCTTTTACAAGAACTGCTGTTATTTATCAGAAACCACTAGTTTATTTATTGTTACATTATTCCAATCTCCTCTGAAAAAAGCAAAATCAATAACTTTCCTGGAAGGAGTGCATATTGTTTTTAAAAGCTCTTGATTAAAAATTATCATTCTGTAATAAATATTGATTGAGCAATTAAATATTTGGCATTTACAAACAATGTTCTGTTTGTGAGTCTGTTACAGAAAGAATTCACTTCAAATAATATGTCAGCTCTGCAGCTTGTAACCTTGAGCTTGATGCCATCAACATGCTACTAAATCTTAGTAATTAAAGCTGTATTCCAGGCAAACATCTAAATACAAAGTTGGAATACATATATGTAAGCTATTTTACCTTCCAAAAAATGTGTAATTTTGGCCACCCAGTCTTGAAAATTTAAAAACACTGCTAAACATCACAGCCAGGTTGGCAAATGCTGCTGTGCATACTTAAATTAGAGATGTGAACTGGTGTTTTTTCATTTTCAGAGTTGCTTTATATAGCCCAGTGCTTAGGTAAGATTTTATTTTTTCCTTAGTGCTGTGAAGTCAGGATAAGCAATGTTGATAACCTTGACCTTAAATCACAACCTGGGGACAACCCTATGTGGCAGATTGGATAATGAGAATAGGCTGGTACAGTTGTATGTAAACCACATATATTCAAAAAGCAATTGTGAGACCTCTACCGTCGACTCGGCTTTAAGGAATACCTTCAGCGGCATTCCAAGATGGCGACCGCTACCATGCCACGAGGAGACACAGAGGATGGAGCAGAGGAGGGATCCATTGAGGACACCACATTCCATGATCGAAATCAAGGTATCTCCCCATCCACTCCAGTGAGTAAACACCCTCCTCTGTATGCCTCCCCAGCCTCCATTGAATCGCTTCTAAGCAGAACCATGGAGCATATGCTGGGGACCCCTATGATTAATAATCCTATGGGCCCTGCCAAATTTCAACAGGCTTCTCCTTCCACACCAAGTCCCAGATATATCTCACATCATGGCCAAACTCTCTTAAATGTTGGCTAATGGCCTAGTGAAAACTGTGGCCCAAATTAAAAATTCTATTAAAGCTGAACCCTAGAGCTTGGGCTCCTGCATTGAAGCGATTGAGATTACCGTGGATCAAACAGTGGCAAGGGCAAACCAAAATACGACATGCATTCAAACACTACAAGACCAAATGGAATGTGCACTTTCTTGGATGACCTGGAAAATAGAAGTAGGAAACAAAACTTTTGTATAAGGGGGCTCCCCGAATCAATTATTGATGTAGGTAAAAACATATTCGCCAGCACACCAAGGCTCTTGCAAAAGCAGTCCAAAATTTATTGAAGTTACGATCACATCAAAAATGGTGCAACGTTTCAGAGCCGCACAGGACCCCTTCGTCACTGACTCCAGGTGGATTTCCAGGTTTGGGTCCTAAACCATGGCTAACCCAGTGAGTACTGATAACTTTCCCCAGGCGGCATCCCAGAACACACAGGGCCTCAACTCCAGTAAAGTAAAAGTAAAGCATTTCAACACTATTACTCAAAAGGTCTGAAAGTTCTTCTACTCCAGGAGACTCATTTCCCTGCTTCTTATAGACCCCGGTTCATACACCCTAAATACCCCAATTTTTATTTAGCCAATGCCTCCTCTAAAAAAAGGGGAGTAGCCAAATTTTTCTCTAAAAAAATGTGCATTCTCACACTCCAAAACAATTGAAGATCAATAAGGCCGCTACATCTTAGTCAAGGGACACATAGACAGTTGCCTTTACACATTTATGTCATATTACGCACCCAATAAAGGACAAGCCTCCTTCTTTTATAAAATGCTGCAGTCCCTCTCCCCCCACTTTGAGGGCAGTATTATCATGGGCCTAGATTCCAATGAAACTTTTGATCAAACATTAGATAAATCGGGGAAGGGCTAGGCCCATCTCCAAAGACCCACCAAATAAAGTCTGCGCATAACCCGACATATTCATTCTTTGGGCCTAGTGGATATTTGGAGGGAAGTACATTCTTCTGCACATGATTAAAAGCACTACTTAGCCCCACATAAAATATTTCCAAGAATTGACCACATCTTCATTCCCACTGCAGACATCCCCTGTGTTTTGAAAGTATAAATTTGTGATATAGCATGGTCAGATCACTCCCTAATAGGGCGTGGCTAGCACAGCGGGAGATGGCCGCTCACCGACAGAGCTCTGCTCCGCCACCCGAGACACAGCCGCAGCACGGGCTGCGCACACCGCCGCAGCCCGCAGATCATCGGGTACGACGCCCGCCATCACCCCGCACATGACCCGCCGCAAAAAGGGGCCCGAGCCGCAGAACAAACTGGCGGGTTTCCTGATATCGCAAGGCCCTGGTCTCCACCAAAATGGCAGCGGCCCGCGGCTCCCACAACCACACAGAGCGGGAAGCTCTGCTACACAGGCGCTGCATCCACTACCAGCAGTCCCTATGGCACACCGCATTGTGGGCAACCCTGACAGTGGCAATTCCTCAGGGTCTCCATCGCCCCCCTCGCCATCTTCTCGGAGTCCAGCGAAGAACAAGCAGCGGAGAGATTCACCAGAATGCATCCACTATGCTCCAGGTATGAACTTCCAATATTCTCAGCCATCCATGACTTTTCCACCGCCCCAGCCTCCTGACCCCTTTGCCTCCTTCACTACCACTGGCAATCCTGTCTCAGACACGGTCCTGAAGGACATGCTGCACACTTTGCGTGCATCCATGCAAGCTGGTGTCCGCAACTGTATGCGCCAATTTAAGTCACCTCATTAGGTACCAGAGTAGATTCAGTAGAGCATGCTATGGACGCACAAGTTTCCTCACTAAATAATGTTATAGGGTCCCTCAATACGCACACAGAAGAAATAACATGGTTAAAGAACAAAGTGGCGGATTTAGAGGACCGTTCCAGGAGGAACAACATTAAACTCAGAGGCATACCGGAATCTGTTCCGCCTTCCCAACTCACTGGCTATGTCCAAAACCTATTCACAGCTCTAGTTCCCTCGCTGACCCAACCTGACCTGCTCATTGACAGAATCCACCGGTTACCTAAACCAACCTTCCTGGTGGAGGATCTCCCCAGGGATGTGCTCATGAGGGTGCATTTCTACCACACTAAGGAGCAGGTCATGCTGGCGTTCAGGAAAGCCGACCACCTACCTGATGAGTACCGTCACCTTCAAATGCTACCGGACCTCTCCAGGCATACCCTTCAGTCTAGGAGAAATCTTGCTACTATAACAAAAGCCCTGAGAAACCACAATGTGCCACACAAATGGAAATACCTGGCCACCTTGTCAGTCACCCATGGCGGGACTACTGTTTTCCTTAAAACTCTGGAAGAAGGGATGCATGCACTGCAAAGATGGGGTATTCTACCTCCGCCTGGAAACAACTCTTCGGCATTCCCCACCCCTGCGACCTATGGAAACTGAATGGCAGGTGGTGTCCCGCAAGCACCCCCCAAAACCAACTGATACTGGTGTGGGCCCCAACTTCTGAGTCACTAGGTACTTTCAGTGTCTTTGGCCACAGAGGTTTATACTCTTTGGCCCTCCTCCCTCCTTAACGGATGCATCCGTTCACGGACCGCCGTGAGGGTCCTTTTTTTATCCCTAGTTACGTTTTACCTTTTCTTCTTGTTTCTGCAAAGCTCGTAACTCACATCTTCAAGGCACGTAGCAGCCAGTTGGCACTTTCTATTTCTCTGGCAGACAAACTCTGTATGGAAGCACCCCAATGCCATGGCAGACCTTATCCTTTCCTACCACCATGACTATCAAACTTATCTCTATTAACGCCAACGGCCTCAATCATCCGGCCAAGCGACGCTCACTATGGAAGGAAATAGCCTCGAGTAGAGCGGACATTGTTGCGGTTCAGGAAACACATTTCCAAGATGGGGCCACCCGCATTGTTCCAATAAAGACTTTCCACAAGTTCTTTTGGCTTCTAGTTCTGAGAAGAAACGGGGAGTCATGCTGGCTTTCAAAAACACACTTACGGTTAAACTGCACTCAACCACTTTAGACCCCCAAGGCCGCTTTATTATAGTGACCTGTGACGTGAACGACCTGCCACTGACCATCGTGGCTCTCTACGCCCCCGAACACTCATTAACTGCGGTTCCTGAGGAGGCTCCTCAAGCAAGTATACAACCTGAAATATGGACATTTACTTATGTGTGGTGATTTCAATATAGTTGCCGATCCCGGGCTGGACTCCTCGGCCTCCCCCCGAGGCCGGCAACCGGCATTGAATTCTCTATTGCATGCTGAAAAGTTATATGATGTTTGGAGGTGCCAACATGCCTCTGAGAGGGATTATTCCTTTTTCTCCTGCAGACATCATTCTTACTCTAGGCTGGACATGTTTGTGACAGACCTCTTTCTGTTGGATAAGGCGACCTCCACGGTGATCAAGGACATCACGTGGTCTGACCACGTGGTGGTGGAATTGATCATCGAGGAGGGCACGCCAACCAGGGCTACTCCAATTTGGAGATGCGATGCTAGGATGTTACAAGATGTGCAATGTTATTCACGTATTCACACCGAATTACAGGAGTTCTTTGAACTGAACACCCCCTCTGTCACGGACCCTTGGGTGCTGTGGGGTGCCCACAAAGTTTTCGCGAGAGGGCTATGCATTCAGCAGCAGTCGAGGCTCAGAAAACAGAGGGGTGTGAAATTGGCGGCACTCACCGCTTAGATTCATTCCCTTGTAGCCAGCAACAAACAGCACCCATCTAATTCTGTGTCGCTCTCCCTTATCAAGCTTAAACAGGATCTGCGGCTTCTCCTACTAGAGCAGACAGACAGGCACCTGAATATCTTGAAGCAATGCTATTACTCACAAGCGAATAAGGCAGGGAAACATCTCGCCAACCAGGTTAAACGAAAAACAGGCTAAAACTAGAATCCCCTTCCTCATTGACAGTGCCACAGAATCCAAAATTTCCCACCCCCAAGATATCGCCAATGAGTTTGCTAAATTTTACAGTTCCCTCTACAACTTGAAAAATTATCCCGCAGAACCCCAACCCTCAGAAGAGGATATACACCGTTTCCTAAACCCTATTAGTTTACCCACCCTCACGTCCACCCAGCTGGAAGCCTTTAACGCCCCGATATCCTTAACTGAAGTTGCCACTAGTATCAAATCCCTCCCGACTGGAAAATCCCCTGGTCCGGATGGTCTCTCTAATGAATTCTATAAATTGTTTTCTGCTGACATCTCCCTGACTTTGGTTGAAGTGTTCAACAAGGCTATGTGCAAATCTTCTCTACCCTCTGAAATATTGAGTGCACACATTGTCACGCTCCCTAAACCGGGTAAGGATCCAGTTACTCTGGCAAATTTCCATCCTATATCCTTGTTGAACACGGATGCCAAACTCTTTGCCAGAATCCTTTCCAAATGTGTCCAACAAATGCTCCCCACAATGCCACAAGATGAATCCTAGATATAATGCATATAGCCACGCATGCTAAAACCCCCTCTGTTCTTCTTACATTAGACGCGGAAAAAGCCTTTGATGGGGTGCTCTGGGGTTACATGCAATCCACCCTGAAAAAATTTGGATTCTCCGGACCTATATTGTCCGCTATACAAGCCCTTTACTCAACTCCCACGGCTCAAGTGTATACATCTGGCACACTTTCACAGAACTTCTCCATCACGAATGGCACACGGCAAGGGTGCCCACTTTCCCCGACATTATTTAACTTGATGATAGAGCCACTAGCCATTCGAACCGATCCCCGAATTATGGTCTTCAAGTTCCCTAGCTCCCATCACAAAATAAACCTCTTCGCCGACGATATCATGTTGATTCTTACTGAACCATTAACTTCCCTTCCAGCAGCCTACAACACCATTCAAACTTTTAGTAAAATCTCTCATTATAAATTGAATGCTTCTAAGTCCACAATCCTGAACCTCGGGGTTAGCTCCAAAACCCAATCTAGTTTACAATCCCGCATACCCATCCCCTGGTCCTCGGATCGCATACATTACCTAGGCGTTGACTTACCTGCAAACCCCTCACAATTACTGTCCATCAACTTAAATAGACTCCTCCACAAAACAAATGAGGAACTTACAAGAATGCGCTTTTTGAATCTTTCGTGGAGTGGCAGACTAGCAGCGTATAAAATGTTCATACTTCCACAGCTGCTTTATCTTTTCAAATCACTCCCGGTCCCGTTCACTGGGACAAATCTCGCCAAACTGACCAAAAGCATGTGGCATTTTCTGTGGAACGGTGAAAGGGCTTGGTGTGCCATATCTACCTTGACAAAAAAATGACATTTCGGTGGGACAGCCCTTCCAGACATCCCGGCCTACTACTGGGCGACTATTCTCCACTAGACACGCCAGTGGAGTCTTGCACAAGATGCCCCTCTGTGGGTGGAACTAGAATCCAACAGCGCCCCAGTCTCTGATCTCCATTCATTTCTCCTTAGTGACAAGTGGGTCCCGTGGAACCTACCAGACCTTTCAACGCCCATGCTGGCGTCTCTACGAGCATGGAGAAAATCAGAAGTACCCTTGAATGTAATAGACATACTTCCAACAAATCCCCTCCCGATCTCTGTAATAGGCAGGCATGTCCCTGATCTCCCGATCTCCCTTCTCAAAAACTGGAATATTCACACCTTAACCCAATTTTATAAAAAAAGGCACACTGAGCTCGGTCACAGATATCATGCTCCGCAATGATCTGCCTCCGAAAGCCTTTTTCCATATCATACACATAGTGAGCTTTCTTCAGCTTCACCCACTCCAACACATACGGGTAGATGGCAAAATCTGGAGTAAGTTCTCAACCTACTCACCGACACCTATTAAACTGTCTCATTATTACCATATTTTGTTGGATGACCTAATGTTCCTAAAAACTACTACTATGTTTAAATGGGAACGGGACCTGGGGGAATCATTTGACATCTCCAAGTGGCAATGTGCACTGTCCACAGTTCACAGGTTTTTGCATTGCGTCAACCACTGGGAGATGACGATGAAGATAACACACAGATGGTACTATACGCCCTTTCGGTTGGCGGGGTTCTCGCCGGCTTACTCAGCACTGTGCTGGAGGGACTGCTCCCAGAGAGGTACGATTCTACATGTCCTATGGGACTGCCCGTCCCTTAAGGGCCTGTGGAATCAAGTATTCAGTTACATTGCCACTCATACAGGTTGTATAGTAACCCCCAACCCAGCACTTGCACTCCTGCACTTGGGCATGGATAAGTTATCATTATAATACAGGCCCTGGACCACCCATGTGCTGTTAGCCACTAGAACACTTATACTGCGGAAATGGAAAACGGTGTCCCCTCCCACCATGACTGAGGTCATATCATTGCTGCAGATAAATTACCAATTTGAGAAAGCATTGGCTGTTAACTCACTCTCATTGCGGA
Source organism: Pelophylax lessonae (assembly GCF_965119305.1). Taxonomy (NCBI): domain Eukaryota; kingdom Metazoa; phylum Chordata; class Amphibia; order Anura; family Ranidae; genus Pelophylax; species Pelophylax lessonae. Next base: position 473,188,766 of record NC_138769.1, on the reverse strand, counting down.
AATTTAACTCCTATTGGGATTTCTGGACGGTTAAACGCTAAATGATGATTAATATATCTACTGCTTCATTGTTGCTAAGTTGCTGCTGTTATTCATATTTGGTGTGCCGAGCTACATTGCTAAGATGTGTACCTTCTTTTAGCTATGAGCTACTTAATGTGTTTACTGTTATGCTTTAAAATTCAATAAAAAATATTTTCAAAAAAAAAAAAAAAAATCACTCCCAAATATTTCCCAAAATCCTTAGAACACCATCTCAGACTGAACCATCCACCTGGCACCTTAATGAATTCCTCCTAAGTGACCCTATCAGATGCACCAGGTTAGAAAAGATAGTTCAGGAATACTTCTTTTTAAATAATTTGGAAGACATATCACCAATAACTCAATGGGGGGCCCATAAGGCGGTTATCTGGGGACACTTAATTCAAATGGCCTCACATCTAAAATACGAAAGGCAGCAGATATAGCAAAACTGGAGAAAGACTTTAAAAAACGAAGCAAAGCACAATAAACTAACCCAACACCTTACATGCAGCGAAATTGGCATGAAACTTAGCACAAACTTCAGCAGCAGCATCCAAACTAACTCCCAAGTATCGTATAATTTCCTTCCAAAAAGCCTGAACTACTACAGGAGAGATCACCTAAAACCCCAAAATTAATGATATCCCATTACCTAAAATTACCAAGTCTCATCGAAAGCATACTGGAAGCCCCCATTTTGGAAAATGGGGTACAAAAAGGTATTAAGGGATTGCATACAAGTTCAACCCCAGGCCCATACGGACTACCCCCATGTTACTATAAATTCTTCATCAATATTCTCTCTCCTTACTTGGTCAGATTATTTAACTCAATAAGAGAGGGCAAACCGTTAGATGATGCGGCTAACCAAGCATTCATCTCAGTCATTCCTAAACAGGGGAAAGACCATAGCGAAGTTGGCATTTATAAACCAATATCATTTATCTACTCCAACCCTACAGCACAAATGGAAAGGATGCAGGGCCTCTATTCGGATTACTTCTCCATAACTAAGGGCACGAGACAGGGATGCCCCCTCTCGCCCTTGATCTTCACAATTGCCATCGAAACACTGGCTATTGCCATATGCAATTACCCAGATATTCAAGGGCTCAGGTGTGGTCAGTCCATTCACAAATGTGCCCTCTTTGCAGACAAATTTTTTCTCTTTATAACCGCACCACAAATCTCTACACCTAATGTCTTTAACCACTTGCCGACCGCCCCACGCAGATTTACTGCAGCAGGGCAGCTCGGCTGCATATAATCACATAGATCTACATGATTATGTAAACATTGATTCGGCGGCGCGCGCATGCTTCCGGAGCCGGACTTCCGCTATGCTTAGACACAGCGGGAGGCAGACCACAGGAGGAGCAGGCTCGATCGCCGCCTGCCTCCCTCAATCTTCGGCTAGAATGACAGAAGAACCGCCTGCCTATGTAAGCAAAGCAGGCGGCTTTTCTATCAGAGAGGCAGGGAAAGATTGTGTGATTCAGCTAAGCTGTATCCCTGATCTGTCTCTGCCTCTGTCCAATCTATCCCCCACAAAGTTAGTAAGCACAAAAGGTAACATATTTAACCTCATGATCACCCCCAGTGTTAACCCCTTCCCTGCCAGTGTCATTTGTACAATAACAGTGCATATTATTTTATATGCAAAAATGCCAGCGCTTAGGAAATAAATAAATATATAAATATTGGTCTATATAAGCTGCTGCTGATAAAAAAAGGGGGTACCTTTTATAACCAATAAATACAATATGTATCAGCGCTGCTCAATAAATATGCCAAACCCAATGTTAAAATAATTAAATTATTCCAATTAAATAAATTAATTAATTAAATAAAGTGCTGGATGTTACTATCTCAGTAATCACAAAAGATATATGTGCAGTATATTCGATCAAAGTGCTATATGATAACACCACTAATATAAATGTGCTAATAAATATCATAAATATCATAAATCAGTACATATCACCATAAATATATATTAACATACATATATCAAGTGCCCAGTGCTCATACAAAATATTATATAAATATATACTCTTCAAAATTAATGCATATCACCATGAGTATAATAAAGTGTCCAGTGCTCATATGAAAAGATACTAAAATAGTAAATAAATTCTCTTCAAAAGTGTTCAGTGCTGGTCTCAATATAAATAAATAAATCCTGCAAAAAAGTGCTTAGTGCTTGTCTGTAGACTTAAATATCCAAAGTGCCGGTGCTCAGTGATATAATCAGGTGCTCCCCTCTCGGTCCCCTACTCACCAGATGACTAATGCCAACCAGCCTTGTAATATATTCCTCACAGGTCTGTATAGCAGGTAGTCACCAGATAATAGCACCATGCTTTTGAGAATGCTCTGATCGGCAGAGCGAAACGCGTCAAGCCGTCAGTCTTACGTACCACATCAGTTCCGGTTTCCAGTGTTTACGGGTGGAACGCACGGCCATGTTTGGCGTCCCGCACCAGCAAATCTAATTGCTTGTGATCTTCTACTATGTTGTAAGTGCAACCTTTTTAAGCTTTAAATAAAGTTCAGATATACTGCACGATGAAGGTCTTTCTCTCTCTGTTAAATCCCGTATGGGGAAATTGATCCTGGATGCTCTGGGCTGGAGATTGCTGTAAAAGTGCATGGTGCTATTATCTGGTGACTACCTGCTATACAGACCTGTGAGGAATATATTACAAGGCTGATCACTAAAATCCCTAAACACACCCAAGCACTAATATTTTACATTTTACTCTGAGCTAAAATAACAAGAGCATGATCCTGGAAGAGACCATCAGTATCTTTCAGTATCGCCAAATGAAAGATTTTATGGATCATGTCCCAAGAAAAGGTCGCTAGTATCCTCCAAAACACTAAAGAAACGTTTGAGAGAACCTGGGAATCCTGGGCTGAGTATATATGAAAGTGTCTATTAAAATTTCAGATTCAAATCTAACACAACTCCTTCCCAACTATATTACCATTGAACTGCATCATTGGTTTATATCTACCTTTCTCTTCTCCACTATATTTTCCTAACTACTCTCCTTTCCTTCTTCCTTCTTGTTTTTTTTTTTTTTTTTTTGTTTACACAATGATCCCTAAAAGGTTGAATTATATTCTACTCCTTTGGGGAGATACAAAGTTAATGTTGGACACCTATTACTCTTCATGGACCCTGCAGGGCCATTTAGTAGTCCCCCCAAGAATACCGTTCCGGTCTGTCACCTAGTTTAAGTACAAATTATTGTTCAATTTTTTCTCCTGTTATTATTCTATTGTTTTCTTCTCTTTTTATCCTAATGCTTAGATTTTGAACCAAGGAGCTTGATGAGGCCCTTCTCTCCAAGACACAATATGTTCCCAGGGGGGGGGTGTCTGGAGCAGTGAGGCCAGACTCTACTAACTTAGATCACTTCCACATTAGATAACTGGTCTAATTCTAAGCTTGGTCTTTGAATTGTATTTGTTGTTACATTCTCCTTGCTCTGTAACTTGTTATAATGTGAAACTATAATGTCCAAGAGTGTATTACTTTTCAAAATTGTTTCTTAAGCTTCTCACAAAAACAATAAAAAGGATTGATAGCAAAAATAATTTGTGGGATGGGTGAGGAAATATGGCATTCCAATGTTATATGTGCTGAATGTTGGAGATAATTGTGCAATCAAAAGAGGGTGTTTAATTAACTGTAAATTTACAACACTTGTGCTGTATTTCAATGAATTGATCTTTACTTAATGCCAACTTACAGAACATTACAACAACAGGTGACACCATAAAAGGACAGTTTCCTGCAGGTGAGGAAGTTCTTTATGAAAACCTCTTTGTGACACTAAAAAAAGAATGCTTTCAATTTCAGGAAAGAACATTCAGTCTTTACAACATCCACCCCCATATGTACTGTTTACTACTTTTTATTGTCTTGCTTTACAATACAGTATATGGAAAAATTGTCATCCTTGAAAGATTAAAAAAGGAGTGAAGAGAATTGCTTAAGAGGAAGTGGTTATATAATGAATGTTTAGGGGAAACCAAATGTAGCTGTGAATGGTGTATAGACACATAGAGAATTATACAACCCTGATACTAAAATCGCAAAGATGTATTGCAATACTGATTAAAAAATACACAAACAAAAATACACTGCAAAATATAAAATATGTCTACCCATGGTTTATATTTAATGAATATATATAAAGAAGTTCCACGTGCAAACTTGACACCTTTCTAAAGTTATCCTACAGGAGTACATGTGAGTCATTCAGCAGATGATTCAACCCTTAAAGTACTTGTTTTCAAACATGAACCGATAAAATACTGATGAGTAGTCTACCACTGAGATCATTACCCAATGAAGACATGGATGAGTGATTTTAGGGTGGAAGAACTTGACTGGCCTGCACAGTGTCCTGATCTGAACACGATAGAACACATTTGGGATGAATTAGAGCAGAGACTGCGAGCCAGGCCTTCTCATCCTACATCAGTGCCTGACCTCACAAATGCACATCTTGAAGAATGTTCAAACATTCCTATAGACACACTCCTAAAGCTTGTGGGCAGCCTTCTCAGAAGAGTTGAAGCTGTTATAGCTGCAAAGGGTGGGCCAACTCAATATTGAACCCTACGGATTAGGACTGGGGTGCCATTAATTAGAGTTCATGTGGGTGTAAAGGCAGGCATCCCAACACTTTTGGTAATATAATGTTTTTTAGACAGAGACTCTATCCTGATTAATGGGAGGCCAGTTTTAAGACAGAGAGTCAGCTTAGTTCAGCCTGAAATTGTACAGGAAACTGTATTTAGGTGCACACAGATAGTGGAAATATTGCACATTTTTGAACATTTATTGCACAGAAAATAAAAAGTCTTCATCAGAGGCAATTTGAGGGGAAGAGAGCAGGAAGCTTAATATGTAAAAAAATAAATAAAAAATACATTTTATTCTCCCTGGGACAAAGGAGATTAAATGTTGAGAGGAATTATTTAAAAGCTCATTTTATAGGCCTGAATTTCAGACTGAAACTGGATGGCTTTTATGCAAGGAATCACTGTTAGGTAACACTACTTTAAAGAGTGTGTATTACAAATTTCAAAACTGAAGAGTTGCATGAGGAAATATAATAGGGTTGATTTACTAAAACTGGAGAGTGCAAAATATGGTGCAGCTGTGCGCGGTAGCCAATCAGGTTCTTCAGCTTGTTCAATTTAGCTTGAAACCTGAAAGCTGATTGGTTTCTTTGCAGAGCTGCACCAGATTTTGCACTCTCCAGTTTTAGTAAGTTAACGCCAATGTGTTGTCCATTGTTAATGATGATACACTGCAATTTAACCAAAACATTAAACGCCAAGGCAGAATTCACCCAGCCCAAAAAATGCAACAATTTATACATCCATAAAATAGGTTTTGTAAAAATTAGATTTGCGGTATTAAAAGAAATAAAGCACCGCAACCCAACACACATACAGGGAGTGCAGAATTATTAGGCAAATTAGTATTTTGACCACATCATCCTCTTTATGCATGTTGTCTTACTCCAACCTGTATAGGCTTGAAAGCCTACTACCAATTAAGCATATTAGGTGATGTGCATCTCTGTAATGAGAAGGGGTGTGGTCTAATGACATCAACACCCTATATCAGGTGTGCATAATTATTAGGAAACTTCCTTTCCTTGGGCAAAATGGGTCAAAAGAAGGACTTGACAGGCTCAGAAAAGTCAAAAATAGTGAGATATCTTGCAGAGGGATGCAGCACTCTTAAAATTGCAAAGCTTCTGAAGCGTGATCATCGAACAATCAAGCATTTCATTCAAAATAGTCAACAGGGTCGCAAGAAGCGTGTGGAAAAACCAAGGCGCAAAATAACAGCCCATGAACTGAGAAAAGTCAAGCGTGCAGCTGCCAAGATGCCACTTGCCACCAGTTTGGCCATATTTCAGAGCTGCAACATCACTGGAGTGCCCAAAAGCACAAGGTGTGCAATACTCAGAGACATGGCCAAGGTAAGAAAGGCTGAAAGACGACCACCACTGAACAAGACACACAAGCTGAAACGTCAAGACTGGGCCAAGAAATATCTCAAGACTGATTTTTCAAAGGTTTTATGGACTGATGAAATGAGAGTGAGTCTTGATGGGCCAGATGGATGGGCCCGTGGCTGGATTGGTAAAGGGCAGAGAGCTCCAGTCCGACTCAGACGCCAGCAAAGTGGAGGTGGAGTACTGGTTTGGGCTGGTATCATCAAGGATGAGCTTGTGGGGCCTTTTCGGGTTGAGGATGGAGTCAAGCTCAACTCCCAGTCCTACTGCCAGTTTCTGGAAGACACCTTCTTCAAGCACTGGTACAGGAAGAAGTCTGCATCCTTCAAGAAAAACATGATTTTCATGCAGGACAATGCTCCATCACACGCGTCCAAGTACTCCACAGCGTGGCTGGCAAGAAAGGGTATAAAAGAAGAAAAGCTAATGACATGGCCTCCTTGTTCACCTAATCTGAACCCCATTGAGAACCTGTGGTCCATCATCAAATGTGAGATTTACAAGGAGGGAAAACAGTACACCTCTCTGAACAGTGTCTGGGAGGCTGTGGTTGCTGCTGCACGCAATGTTGATGGTGAACAGATCAAAACACTGACAGAATCCATGGATGGCAGGCTTTTGTGTGTCCTTGCAAAGAAAGGTGGCTATATTGGTCACTGCTTTGTTTTTGTTTTGTTTTTGAATGTCAGAAATGTATATTTGTGAATGTTGAGATGTTATATTGGTTTCACTGGTAAAAAAAAATAATTGAAATGGGTATACTGTATATTTGATTTTTGTTAAGTTGCCTAATAATTATGCACAGTAATAGTCACCTGCACACATAGATATCCCCCTAAAATAGCTAAAACTAAAAACAAACTAAAAACTACTTCCAAAAATAGTCAGCTTTGATATTAATGAGTTTTTTGGGTTCATTGAGAACATGGTTATTGTTCAATAATAAAATGAATCCTCAAAAATACTCATTTGCCTAATAATTCTGCACTCCCTGTATTCTTGCAGAGGAGAAATTTACTCTTGCCAAAAAAATGCGTTTTTGGTGGTGATGAGGCCAAAACACGTAAACTCACAGACAAATTTCAGCAGAGCACAGGAGGGACCTTGCTTTAACAAACAGTAACCATAACTGCAACTGTCACACAGCTGCAAAAAGCAAAAAAAAAAAAAAAAAGTGGATTCTGGGTGGGGGTGACGCCCAATCACCATAGCCCAACAGAAAATGTCCTGCAGGGCACAGTTTTGACCTTGCTTTAACAAACTTTCACTGTATCTGCAACTGTCACAGCTGTGAAAATAATGGGTTTTGGTTGTTAAAGGTGTTCCAACACCATAACCCCACACAGAATGGACACTGTGAGTAGACATATGCACTTATTGTTTGTCTGTAACAAAGTCACCCATAGCACGGAATGCATGTTCAGAGACCACACTGGCTGCAGGGCAGCCCAGCAGCACAGTTGCATATTGGGCAAGCTCTGGCCAATGGTCCATCCTTGTGACCTTGTCGTTGAGGGGCTCATCAGTTCTGAGGTTCTCTACATTCAATCTTGCTTCCAGATAATTGGCCACCATGTGATGCAGATGCTGCTGATATGTGCTGACAGGAGACAGTTCTGGGTGAAACATTTTCAAAATACAAAACATTTTTTAAAGGCATTATCGTTCTTCCTTTCATTAACATGAGGCTCAGACATACCTTATTCTGCCAGCCTCTGGAAATGAATGACACAGATTTCTCAGTAGTGTGCATCCTCCAGATGTTGCATCCTCTGCATGAGGAAGCCCATGTGCTGCAAATTACTGGAGGTAGAGGAACCCAAGCTACCTTTTCCCCAGCCACAAACTACTCCCAGAATTGGAGATGCACGAATCCAACCCCTGGAAAACTGTCCCATCTTCACCCTAAATGTCCCCAGAGAAACCATATTCTTTCTTCTCCTATGGCTGCTAAATACACACCTGTAAACACTGCAATCTAAAAAAAAACACTTACATTTTTTATATTTAAGGAAAATAGATAAAAAATAACTCACTACTATTAAAGAAAAGTAAAATAAGGGGGAAACAACACAGCAGCAACACAGCAGCAGAACCTGCCACTGACACACAAAAGAGACCTGTTAGGTCTTGGAAATCTCAGTGAATACTGATGGGCTTACACTCCATTCTCCCTAGCGACACCAACTGCAATTCACTACAAAGTACTAGTAGAAATCGTACAGCACTGAATAAAGTACTGCATATAGCAATGAATACTTAGATTGTAAGCTCTAATGAACAGGACCTTCTGATTCCTCCTGTATTGAATTCTAATGTAACTAGCCTGTTTGCCCCAATGTTGAAAAAGTGCTGTGCAAACTGTTGGCGCTGTGACTGAAATGGACACCCCGGCTGGGTATCTCCGCCAAGAAGCTGCTTCCTAACCTCTGGAATACGAGATCCATGAATCTGGCTATAGTTACCCCAAGAACTCCACAGTACAAGTTTTGGAGTCAGCCAGAATTAACTGTTTATTCATATCCCTCCGGAGAGCATTCTGATGTCTCTCCTAAATATGTCTGCTCTGTGTGCCATTGCAGAGCCAGATACTGATTGTCCAGCTCTATCTCCTGCTGGACCAGCCTGTCTAACTCGGATACCCATTGCTCCTGGGGCCGCTCTCCCAGGAATGCCATTCACAACTCCCATTGGTCACCGGCCCCTTGCCCTGGGGTTGGAAAGCATTTGCCCTGGTATATATCAGCAAGCTGGAGCGCTCCAATCCAGAGCTCCACCCGAATATGCTGACTGAGCTCAAGGTATTGATCCGCAGATATCGCCCTGGGGTATACTGAAAGGGCGATCCGCAGCACTCTCTTGAACTCTGATGCCAGGTCCATATCTCTGTTGGGTCAACCAAAGTCTGCTATCCCGATCTTGGATCCTGGTGGAGGTTTCGATGTCCTAGACTGCAGGATGCATCCCCCTGCTTGCCACCAATGTGACGAAAACGGACACCCCAACTGGGTATCTCCACCAAGAAGCTGCTTCCTAAACTCTGGAACTCGAGATCCATAAATCTGGCTATAGTTACCCCAAGAACTCGACAGTACAAGTTTTGGAGTCAGCCAGAATGAAATGTTTATTCACACACAGGCACAAAGAGATATACACTAGGGGACAATTCCCCCTCCCCCTTAGCAGCCAATCCACATACACATATACATCCCATAATAAGTTGATCTTAAGGCAGACAGAAACAATAGAACAATGGAATACAGGTACTTAATAATAACAAACCCCACTTCACTATCTAGCAAGGGTCTATGAGACACTCCTGCAATATTCTAGCAATCTGAAAAGTCAAATTGTCTATCTCTATATACTGTATCTCTTGAGGGACATTGTCCGTAAATATTATTGTCGCAAGTGAAAGAAGCCCTTCACTCTTTCAACACAAACCTCACATATAGAAACCAGGATAACTGGGGTAACACGAAATGTGGTGTGGTTGTACAGCAAGTCTGATTAGTGCAAACCCGACTGGGGTTCTTAGTCACCCTGTGACCCTAATAGACAGCTAGACAGCTAGACAAGGAGTTTCCTAACCTTTCTAAAGTAATCTGGGTTCCACAAGCCCCCCCAGCCAAAGTGACTCCTGTCACAGGCACTATATACAGTAAATCCTGTATAATAATAACAATAATGATAATAATAATTCTCTCTCCCTAAAAGCTGTCCCTCAAAAAACTTCCAACACACTGACAAATGGCAGACTGGGAAAGCAAGTAAATAGTGTGAAAATGTTTGGGATGCAACTTAGGTCAAAAAACATTACTAATGAAAGTCTTACAACTAAGGTCAGGGGCAAGGCTTTGGCCAATGCTGGCTTTGGTAATGAATTATGAAATGCTCGGCAGAGCGGTTCACCACCAAATGTCTCAAAAGTTTGGGATTCAGTTGAACATCCTATCAACAAAAGTTTGATCCAAACTTACGTTTGAACCAAACACTTGCTCCATCTCTAATTCTCAATCAGTCAAATGGTGAAATCAAATAACAGTACAAAATGTGAATAGCATAAAGGAAAACTATGAAAATATGTTTAGCATTGTGCCGAGATAGGAAAAATAACTGTTTGTAAAAAAACGGTATCTTTATTTTTTATGTATTCTACCAAAAGATCTACAACTCCAATCTCAAAGAAAAAAAAATCATAATTTTTGTTTCACAATACAAAGTGCTAAAAAGTTACTAGCAGTATAGCCTATGTACTGCAAAATTGAAAAATATGCTCTCATCACCTAGGTATGAAATAGTCCCGGTGATGAAAAGGTTTAGAGCAGATCATCTCTAGCTTCATCTTTGTGTATCTTTGCAGGACAGGAGAAAATCTAGTGCATTTTCAGACAGGTAATAAGAGTTGGCATTCTGACAAAAGATATTGGAGGGCATGTTGTTAAATAGAAATTTCTAAAACCCTACCCAGACAGCCTAACCCTTCACCAAATGTTCCTTCTAGCACACACTTTGATTTCAGACCGCTTTATATTAATACCAGCATGAATGTGTTTGATAACCTTTTCCTGACAGAACAAATCATATCTTTATAAATATTCTGTAATGCAAATATATAACACTGACTAAATGGCCAAAAATATAAATGATCTGTATGAAAAAAATACTATACATTGCACACAACCTGAGATTTTGGCATTTTATTGTATAAAAGAATCTCTACAGGGGGTACAAAAGGTACAAATGTAACATGACTTATGAGGTTACTGTGTCCTTACCTGACTGCTATTCTATCATTTATGCTTTTATCACATCCTGTATATAATGAAGCTATCCTCTCTAACATAATCTGACATTTGAGGCTTTACTAAGCTTACAAAACATTATCTAATTTATATTTTGCAAATGTATGTAAATGTATTTTTACCTTAAAAAAAAGAATGTGTAGGTCATATATTAAAAGTTGAAGAAGAAACATGCATGTTTTTTTAAGGGATAATAGAGGCCCTGTTCTAATCCTGCAGCAGAATTCAATAGATTTGGTTATAATTACCCTAATAAATTTGCCATGGGCCTGAGTGCAATCTATTTTCTTTATTATTACCCCTTTATGGTAAACAAGACAATCCATTAAGCATTTGTGACTGTTTTATTTCTGACAGCGACTTGTGTCAGGTAATTCTACGATGTGCCACTTTTACATTGCGGAGCAATGAATGCACCCAATTCAAAATACCATACCAGATACCAACAGTTTGGGGTGGATTTACTAAAGGCAATTAGACTCTTCACTTTTCAAAGTGCAGTTTCACTCTGCTCCAGAGCTTTGTGAATGAGATAAAGTTTCACTTTGCAAAGAATACCAAATCACGTGCCTAGAACAAAAAAAAAAACAACAACATATTTACTTTCACTTGATTGGAGGATAGAAGTCAGCAGAGCCTCTGCTCATTTACTAAACTCTGGAACAACTGCACCTAAAGAGTACAGCTGCACTTTGCAAAGTGAGTGTAGTGCAACCATTTTTTATTTTATTTTTTTTACTGTAGTCTCATTTTAGTGTGTCAGGGCAGTTTAATGCAATACATTGTAGTGCGTCCTCCTCCTACATGCCCTCCTCTGCTGAATTGTCCTATGAACCACCAGTACCCCTGAGCGCTTGAGGGGCTATTTATTGAGTTAGGCTAAAAGATGCCATGCAGTGCTTTAGATGGTCTGTCTAGGGGACAGTAGCAGAGATTCTTTTAGCTCTGCATAGGCAAGCCCAGGGTTAGTTCAGTTCATGCCAGCTTGAGCCAGGAATGGTGATTTGTGATAATGTCATTAACCTCCTGTCTGCCCTTCGACAGGGAAAGTTGACACATGTGCAATGCCTGGAAATTTGGTGCTGCAGCATTTCTTAAACAGGTACCCAGGGTTGGAAGATCTGCTAAAGCAGGCTAGAAGAGTTTGTAGCCATTTCAGGTGGTCATACACAGCCAGTGCTCCGTTGGCTGAAATTCAGTGGAAACTCCACCTGCCCGTAAACTGCCTGATTTGTAAAATGCCTACCAGATGGAACTTAACTTTGGCAATGCTACAGCGGCTGCACATACAGCAGAGAGCCATCAACGAGTACATGTGTCAGTATGGCACAATGACAGGCTCAGGGCGGCTCAGCTGCTGTTAAAGGATGCATGTACTGTACTGTCACCATTTGAGGAGGCGACAAGGATGGTAAGCCGTGACAATGCATGCATCAATGAAACAATCCTTGTTGTGTTCCTGCTGGAGCAGACTCTGCGTGGCATCATGGACAGGGCACTTGAGACAGAACAGCAGGAAGAAGAGGAGGACTTCCTTTCCTCTCAAGGCCTACTTTTTGCAGACACCATTCTTGCGACACCACAGAACACACAAGGGGAGGATTCTGGCAGTTCTGAAGGCATTGAAGCAAAGGAAGATATACGTCAAACCTTAAGAGATGGTTTTTCATCCCCAGAACCCTTGGGAGTAGTTCATGGCTTGGAGGAGGAAGGTCCAGATACTGTATTCTTCATTGACCCCGAGGACTCTGCTTCTCATGTCTCTGCAAACTTGTGCTGCATTGGCTCCCTCATTCTTCAAAGCCTGCGAAAGAACCCGAGAATTTGTGGCATGAAGAAGAAGGATCACTTTTGGTCGGCAACCCTCCTTGACCAACATTTCAAGGGGAAAGTTTTGGAACTTATCCTGTCCCCACAGAGGGAGCAGAGGATAAAATATCTTGAGGACACCTTAAAAAGGAGTTTATGTAACCCTTTTTAGACTCTGGTAGGCAGGGGCGGACTGAGCAGGCAAAATAAATCAAGGGCCCCCTTTCAGGCCCCACCCTTGCCCCGCCTCCAGACACACCCACATCCCGCATCCAGACACACCCACATCACGCCTTCAGACACAACCTGCACAATCTTTAGACTGCTGCAAATCAAGGAATAATTCATTTTGATAAATGTCAACCAGTCAACAGACAGACATGCTTCTTTATCTGCCACAAAATCTCCGGAAGCACTGAATGCCCTTTAAGAAGGCACGCTGGATACAGGGCAGCCCAGTAGCTTAATTGCATACTGGGCAAGCTCTGGTCAGTGGTGCATTCTCATGATGTAGTAACCCAGTGAATCGTCAACTTGAAAGCTCTCCATGTCTGTTTTCGCCCCTAGATAATCTCCCACCATATCATGCAGACGCTGCCGATGGGAAGTGGAAGCTGAAAGTCCTGGATGCCGAGGAGTAACAAAATGTTGAAATGCATCACTGAGGTAGCCCCCTTCTCCACCGTTCCTTTTTTGACCAACAGAAACCTACAAATGATGTTTTCCATGAGACTGTAACCTACCAGCAGGGGCGGACTGAACGGTTGGCACTTCGGACGTGGTCCGAGGGCCCAGCCGGGAAGGCGGGGCCCGGCCGAGAAGGGGACCCGCCGCCCAGTACAGCATTAATTCACCCAATGTTGTCTCAGAGACAACATCGGGCTATCGGGGCTGGGTGACCAGCAATATGGAGGTGGGAGGAGGGAAGGGACCCGGCAGCCATCGTTATAGAACTGGGAGGAGGGGGAGGGGCAGCAGAAGATTGCAAAGATGTTAAACATACCAAGAGACACCATAGGAAGCATCATTCGCAAATTCAAGGCAAAGGGCACTGTTGAAACGCTACCTGGTCGTGGCAAAAAGAAGATGCTGACTTTGACTGCTGTGCGCTACCTGAAGCGTAGAGTGGAGAAAAGTGCCTGTGTGACTGCTGAGGAACTGAGAAAAGATTTGTCAGATGTGGGTACTGAAGTTTCTGCTCAGACAATACGGCGCACACTGCGCAATGAAGGCCTCCATGCCAGAACTCCCAGGCGCACCGCCTTGCTGTCTCCAAAGAATAAGAAGAGTCAACTGCAGTATGCCAAAAGTCATGTGGACAAATCACAGAAGTTTTGGGATAGTGTTCTGTGGACTGATGAAACAAAATTAGAACTGTTTGGGCCCATGGATCAACGCTATGTTTGGAGGAGGAAGAACAAGGCCTATGAAGAAAAGAACACCTTGCCTACTGTGAAGCATGGCGGGGGGGTCAATCATGCTTTGGGGCTGTTTTGCTTCTGCAGGTACAGGGAAGCTTCAGCGTGTGCAAGGTACCATGAATTCTCTTCATTACCAGGAGATATTGGATGACAATGTGATGCAGTCCGTCACAAACCTGAGGCTTGGGAGACGTTGGACCTTTCAATAGGACAATGATCCCAAGCATACCTCCAAGTCCACTAGAGCATGGTTGCAGATTAAAGGCTGGAACATTTTGGAGTGGCCATCACAGTCACCAGACTTAAATCCGATTGAGAACCTCTGGTGGGACTTAAAGAAAGCAGTTGCAGTGCACAAGCCTAAGAATGTGACTGAACTGGAGGCTTTTGCCCATGACGAGTGGGCGAAGATACCCGTAGATCGCTGCAAGACACTTGTGTCAAGCTATGCTTCACGTTTAAAAGCTGTTATAATTGTAAAAGGATGTTGTACTAAGTACTAAGATTGAATGTCACTTGGGGGTTGAATAAAACTGATAATGATGTGAGCACAGAAAAGACATTTGTGGTTATTTCATTATAAATGTTATGTTATATTTGTCTGACCTACACGTGCCTCTTTGATTTAATTGTAAGCAGGATGACTGAATGATCAAAATCAATGTCAAACTGGCCAAAACAATCAATTTCAGTGGGGGTTGAATCATTTTGAACACAACTGTATTTATTATATTTAAGAAGTCTATTTAAACATCCCTGAAGTGCAGTACAACTTCCCTATATATTTAGTATCTTAAACTGTTTTTTTTGGTATCAGTTACTGTATGTGCGGCATCAGGGCGACTTATCTACCCAAGATAGTGCAGGAACCACACTATTAGAGTTAAATATAAATTTTGGACGTTATCACACTATGTGGAGTTTCTTTATCTCTTTGAGTACCTGAGCCATCCAAAGAGGGACTACACATCAAGGGTAGTTTCAGCAAGTTTATATACCCAAAGCGTATGCAAATCTTTTGCCATATGGTAATTAGAGTCCACTATTTCTGGTAAGTGCTCCCAAGTTTTCTTATTTGGTGATTGGAGCACTGGCGGTGTCTTTTCCTTTTTTCTACCTTGGAACACAGAATTACCTCTTTTTTATAAGGAGATGTAGCACCCTCCTAGTGGGTGCTAGGAAAAGTATATGGGTGACCCTGCCTGCTTATCAGGGGGGCCTTGATTGTCCAGTTAGGCTGTCATGTGCTGTCAGGTGTTGAGCTTGGGGAGTCTCCTCACTGTACTCAATGAGGGCTCTCATTGGGCGGTGGAGGAGGCCGGACCAATAGCACACCAGGGCTTGTATCTATCCCAGAGAGGGCAGAATATGCCACAATGCATCCTGGGATGGGATATAAGTCTGAGGGGAGCACATGACAGGGTGTCTTTGGCGGGAAGCAGAGTCCCAGGAGGGGGGTGACGGCTGTCGTTCCTCCTGTCAGTGTGAGGGAAGGTGTCCTGGGCAGTCGGCCTAGAGGACAGAAGGTTGAGCTGAGCTGCAGAGAGGGATCCAGTGTGCTGAGGACCACGCAGAGCTGTTGGGGCCGGAGTTTCCAGGAAAGCAGAGTCATGAGTACTGTAAACTGCCCCGGGGTCTGCCTAGGATAGGAGACCACTCCAGAATGGTCAGAGGGATCCAGGAGCCAGCTAACCAGGAGGAAGCTTAGAAAAGGGGGTGCCTGAGTCTAAGCCCTGAAGAAAAGTATAAGAGTAAAGAGGGTGCCGTTGTGGGCCCTGAAGTGTTAAGAGCTACAGCAGTATTTCAAGTAACTCCCTTAGCCAGGAGGGCTAAAGGGAGCAGTGCAAAAGAATTTGTGTCACCGGGGAAGTGTCAAAGTCAATATGGAGTTAACAGGACAGCAATTCAGCGTTAACAAGCACCAACCGACGTTGACCGGCATTCAGCGGGCGTCAAGTCAGCGCCAAGAGGCATTTTTTCTCAGTTGTCCCATTACAGTGTATAGTCGAGCCAGAGGAGAATCCCACTCATTCCCTTCTCCCATCCAAGTTCCTAAAATAAATACAAAACCCAAAGATGCTGGACTGTTTCTTGTCTCAGTGCTCACACTTGGAGAACATGCTTAAATGTGCTGTTGTTACTAGCGGTAACCCTGGCAGACCCACATCTGGCACAATGCCTGGAAATTCTGCTACAGATATATCATTTGGACTTGGACACTTTGATTTATTTATTTAGTTTGCAAGATTTGCACTTCATTGTGTTTATGGACACACACAGCCCGACTTGAGAACACGCTCATATGTGTGCCCCCCATAGCACACAGCTTGCTATGGGGGGAAAACGCAGAAGAGGAGGAGTGGACAGCGCTGGTGAGGGACCCAGAGGTAAGGGACAACCCTGTGCAATACTATTGCACAGAGCAAGTAAGTATAGCATGTTTATTATTTTGCTATTAAAAAATTCCCTTTACAACTGCTTTATTAAAATACCTCAAAATGTTAATCATGAAAATCACACAATATACATTGCAAGAAAGTTAGTGTGATTCACTTCACTTCATATTTGTGCATACCTCACAATTTACTTAGTTTCTAATTATTTTACCTAACAATTCTGTACAATATGAATTTACAGAATTGTGAATAAGTTCTAATTTATGAACCATGATTCACACTCCTTTTTCCGAAGATTTATACCTTTTTCACCTAATATTATATTTATGAAATGACTGAATCTTGGGTGAAAGTTTTGTGACTCTAGGGTGAAATTATTGATAAATAGATCTCTATATATGAAAAAATATTTATTTGAAGAACAGCAGCTTTTTGGGGTTGATTTACCAAAGGAGTATAGAATTTACAATTTCAAAGGTGAGTAGCTACTCATCCAAGTGAATAAGATGAAGCTATGTTTACTTTAATTAACCAATTATTTGTAAGCAAAAAAACTGTTCTATTTCCCTTGCACAAAATTGGGTATTTAAAACTTCTCTTTATTCCCTTACCTAGGTTAAGATTTGCTTTTGCAAAGTAAAAGTTCACTACTGCTTAATAATGTAACCCCATTGCCTTTAGTTCAAATAAACTACTATTTGTTGGGTACATAAAGAACTCTATTTTATTAGTTTTTATTGCTAAATATGTGAATTGCATTGCACGAAAACAGAAACAAATAGAATAAACTGTAAAGCAGTGAACACAGTGCTTTATAGTTACAGACCCAGTGGCTCCTAAGCCGTCCTTTAGGAATATCATATATAGCAATGGCAATATGTTAGCATTGAAGAAAAATATGGATTAAGCATGACAAGGGGTCATGGTAAGTTCATGTAAAAAGTAATTAGTTAATCAATATTAAGTATGGAAAATAGCTTGTTGGCACAGGTGTTAACATGTAAGTGAGCTTCTGCTAATAAGAAGTACGGGAAAAGGAAATACAAATGTGCTTGTTTATACATTAATCTTTCATTGGAAATACCTCCTGCAGCTGAATTGTGCATTGTACAACCAACATTACAAAAAATATCTACAGATACCAGAGGCGTAACTAGAACCTTTAGGGCCCTGGTGCAAGAAACCATGAAGGGCCCCCCTGGCCTTTGGTCCTGGAGCCTTCCCTCTGAGCCTGGGTCCTTCCCACTAATTCCGGGACTCTTTACATTCATCACAGGGCCCTTTATTATGGTCCCGCAGTGGAACCCTTTCACATGATCTGCAGCAGGCTCCCTTCCTGCTGCCTTGGGTAGGATTGCAGCCACCTTTTCTTCAAGCCAAAGCCAAACACTTTAGCGGCACAACAGCAAATGTTTTATAGTATACAGTATATTTTGTCATTAAATCATTTTTCACAGAGGTCCCCTTTACATCTGAATCCACAGAGTTGAGTTCCCCATTACATCTGAACTGGCAGAGTTTCCCCTTTACATCTGAACTGGCAGAGTTTCCCCTTTACATCTTAACGGGGGGGACTCTGCAGACTCTGATGTAAGGGGGAATACTGATATAAGGGGGTCTCTGCTAACCAAAGCCCCCACATACATCATAGTTCCCAGCATTACCCTTATATCAGAGTCAGTAGAGCCCCCCTTACATCACAGTCCCCCTTACTTTAGACTCTGCAGAGCCCCTCCTTCCATCAGAGTTGGCAGAGCCCCCTCTTCCATCAGAGTTGGCAGAGTCCCCCCCTTCCATCAGAGTTGGCAGAGCCCCCCCTTTCCATCAGAGTCGGCAGAGCCCCCCCTTTCCATCAGAGTCGGCAAAGTCCCCCCTTTCCATCAGAGTCGGCAGAGCCCCCCGTCCATTAGAGTCGGCAGAGCCCCACCTTCTATCAGAGTCGGCAGAGCCCCCCCTTTCCATCAGAGTTGGCAGAGCCCCCCCTTTACATTAGAGCCTGCAGAATTTTACTGTGGACTCTAATGTAAAGGGGAACTCTGATTTAAAGGGGGGTGCTCTGATGTAAGGGGGAATGCTGTGGACTCTGGTGTAAAGGGGAACTCTGTTGTAAGGGGGCATCTGCTCACCAAAGCCCCCTTTACATCAGAGTCTGCGGAATACCCCTTAAATCTGAGGACCCTCTACATCATTGTACTGATCAGAGGCAGGAGAGATAAGAGAGGGGGAGAATGGATGGATGTGAGCTCACTCACCCCAAGAAAGAAGGAGGCTTATACAGTCTGCTTATGCTCCATGTTTTCCATGCTGTTCCTTGCTGCTGGGCTTCCCCGCCCACTCATCTCCGGCTTCCCCGCCCACACTCCAATCCAATTGTGCTGTGGAAACACACAAGAGGAGTAGATCTAGCTCTTTTTCTCCTCTCCTGTCCGTGCGAGCTGGGGGCGAGTGTGCTGTCAGTTCAGGGCAGTGTAAGTGAAAGTGTAAAAGACACTCTGATTACAACTGCACACAGTAACCCCGCCCTGGATCCGCAGATTGGGCCTTTGGGCCCCCCACAGTGGCGGAAGACCAGGGCCCAGTCGCATGTGTGACTCCTGAAACCCTGATAGTTCCACCACAGGCAGATACCTTACAGAACACTTTTACTGAAGGTATTAAGTAGTCTATCATTGCTGACTTCTTTTGAAAATTGAGAATTAAGTATTTGAACATTATGAATAATATTTATATTGTATAATCAGACATTGTAAACAACACAGACTCAATATGCAACTGACGGACAGCTCCCGATCTTCATAACCATTGGGTTATAATGCCCCCTAAATGAGTAGGACACAAGGCAGAAAAAGAATCTAGCTACGCCTATGGGCAGTCCCAGCAGTATACTCCATCTCTGCAATATTTACTCAGTTTTTTTGTTTTTGCTCTTTTGGGTGCTGTGCCCATTAATGAACAACAGAGAAAATAATTTTACGGTAAGTAAAAAATCCCATTTTCTCTTTCGTTCACTAATCTTCATTACCTCCTGATCTTCATTACCTTTCGGATGTCCCAAAGCAGTATTAAATATGAGGGGTGGAAACAGCATATAAACTAAAAGATTTTGGGGTCAATTCAAATTAATTCCATTATACATCATGTATCTATCTATTCTTTATTCCCAATTTTATAGCAAAAAAAATTAAAAGGCATGCATTTGAAAACATAGAAAAAGGAACATACAAGAAAGAATCATATAATGCAGACCCTGTAAGTTATACATTGTATTACTAGAGACACAGGGTGTACATCAGGTAAAAAGTGTTCAATAGTTTCAAATAAATTGTTGGAATACCCAATGTTTCTTTTGGTCTTATCAAGATATGTGTTTGGTGTTGTCATTGCATATAATGAGAGAAGGAATGATATAAACATTGAAGGCAATTAAAGTTTCTATAGTTCAACAATAAGAAAATCATTGTTTATCAATGACATAGCTCTTTTTAAAATGCCAGTTTCTTGGCTATCTATGGCTTTAGTACTTTTTGGGTCAATCAGATTTCTTGCTCTGCATGCCTGTTCCAGGTAAGTGACCCGGGAATGACTGAAGTCATTTAAATAAGATTATAGACAAGCAACTAGAATTTTAAAAACAAAGGTCATTATCAGCAATAGTCAAACCTGCCTCATACAGGTTTTCTTCAGCATCCAGGACTTAACATCAAAATGTCTCCCTAATCCAATACACCATACATTGCCCAGCAGCACATTGTCCCTTACTGGTGAGACACATTTCTCATTAATTCTCTACCCAACATTATCTTATACCACTTGGCACAAGTAAGTAGATGAGACCTTCCCCCTTGTGTAAGGCTGGTGTTTTAGGACATATAGGGCACATAGTTGTTTTGCACCCATTCCTCCTAAAAGGCTATCTTGGGGCTGACTGGCACTACATACTTGCATCTATCTTCCCTTGTTGATTTTTTTTAGATAAATAGAAAAGGGATACTTGATATCCCATGCTTCCTACTGGAGACTGGTTGGTTGTTGCATTAAGTGCTATGACTTGAATTTCACAGCATAAGTTATTGACATGGTTGTGGGACAAGGGTTTATTGACTTGTTTATCACTGCATCCCTGACCACTTCATAAGAGGAAACTCCTTTAGGGCCCCTGTCAACAGGGTTTAAGTATTGCTTTGATATTAGTTTGAGATGATGCTGAGATCATTTAGAATTGACCTGTAGATGATCTCCTTCTGGCATTTGACCTGTTTTAAGAATAGGTATGTGGGCCCTGGCGCTACTCTGTGTGTTATAAATATGTTCAAAGTGCAAGTCGCTCAACAAATATTCCAATTTATGCTAATTCCTAGATTCTGGCAATAATAATGCTGGTAACTGTGTTGTCAGTGCAAACCAAAAAATGTAATGATCAAATGGGTAATGCAATAAATCAAATCCCAATTCAATACATAATCCCATATATATGCATATTAGTGATAAAGTGCATCAGTGCATACGTTAAAAAATAATAAATATAAGGTGTTACGTGAATCAGTGCATAAGTTAGAGAATAAATATAATGTATTGTATCCAAAAATCACTAATATTCTAGAGAAGTGAATTCATCAACAGTGTTAAGCAGTGAATATGTACAATATTATAGGCGATCTAGGGGTGACAAAGTGCTGGGTGCTCCAAGAAAAAATATATATACAGTTGATAATAATGAAACCAGTAAAAGAATTATAAGAAATAATATAAATATGAAATCATAGTCCACAATTAAAGTGCTAGAAATTATATGTATATGTATATATATATATATATTTATATATGTAAAATAAAAGTCCACAATTAAAGTGCTGCGTGCAAGGGAAAACATTTTTTTGTTCTCCAGGTGATCACAATAACTATAAGTTTGTGCTTGTGCTTGTGCCAATTCTGTGTTGTTGAACAAAAGTGCTGGTGCTGGAGCTGGAGCTGGAAAACAAAAAATGTTTTTTCCCTTGCACGCAGCACTTTAATTGTGGACTATTATTTAACATATATATATAATTTCTAGCACTTTAATTTTGGACTATTATTTCATATTTATATTATTTCTTATAATTCTTTTACTGATTTCATTATTATCAACTGTTTATATATATCCTTGGAGCACCCAGCACTTTGTCACACCCTATATAGATCGCCTATAATATTGTACATATTCACTGCTTAACACTGTTGATGAATTCACTTCTTCTCTAGAATATTAGTGATTTTTGGATACAATACATTATATTTATTCTCTAACGTATGCACTGATTCACGTAACACCTTAAATTTATTATTTTTTAACTTATGCACTGATGCACTTTATCACTAATATGCATATATATGGGATTATGTATTGATTTGGGATTTGATTAATTGCATTACCCATTTGATCATTAGATTTTTTGGTTTGCACTGACAACTCAGTTACCAGCATTATTATTGCCAGAATCTAGGAATTAGCATAAATTGGAATATTAATTCAGCGACTTGCACTTTGCACATATTTATAACACACAGAGTAGCGCCAAGGCCCACACACCTATTCTTATAATTTTGACTTCTCACCACTAGTGGGAAGTATTCTGGGCAGGCAGCAACTCCTTCCAACCATTTTCCCTTGCGCGGGATCCTTATTTTAACATTTGACCTGTTTTAACCACTTACTGTCTGCCCACTGTCAAATGATGGCGGAGCGGTGCATCTATTGTTCTTGAATGCCGTCACATGACGGCGCATCAGAACAGCCACTCTCGCATGCCATCGGGGGGTGCGCAGTGCGGCGATCATGGCTGCGCCATGTTGCTAGGACACAGTGAAACCCCGATATTGGTGAAGAGCCAATGACATGGCTCTTTACCCATGTGATCGGCTGTGTCCAATCACAGCCAGTCACATGTAAATGAGGAAGTGCCGTTTATCGGCTCTCCTCGCCTCACACTGTCATTCAAAGTGTGAGAGCGCTGAAAGCTGAAAATTGGCCTGGGCAGGAAGGGGGTGAAAGTGCAATGTATTGAAGTGGTTAAGCAGGACTTGCATTTCCATAGACTTGTATTGGAATGCAAAATCAGTCTTATGTGATCAAAAGCCTGTTGACACAGATCCTTACTTACTTTTATTAAAGAACAGTCCCACTTATTTACAATTCTATTACTGTTCTTTTAAATGCTACAGTAGCTATTTTAGTATCTAGGTTAAGACTGGTTTCAGCTAATATATTTCTTTAAACCTGTGAGCTATATATAAGAAATGTGCTGGGAGCTGATTGGCTGCAAGTGCTGTTTGGCCAGCAATATTTGGCCTAGTTCCTTCAATAAAAGTATTGATTGAGTAATCAACTTATGTTAAGCCGAAAGGGACACCCACTGTAAGAATTTTGTGCGATTTTACCAATGTATGGTCAGCTTTATTCATATTGTAATTAAAAGCAAGTGTTTAGATTTATTAAAGAATCAATTATGTTTTAAGATTAGGAAATTCTGTTGAAAAAGTATTAGAGGAAAACACAACAGATTTGTAAATATCATTGCCATTGTTCTGTTTTATTAACATGTCAGCATTTTTTTTTTTTAACAGAACTGCTTTTTACCATAATTCTAATTAAGAACAAGGTGAACTCTCTAGACTGTTACCAGAGCAATTGAAGTACCAGCTAGCAGAGCTATCCCCTATGGCTCATATCATAACACAAATGGCAGACTACTTTATTGGATTTGGCAAGCCATATCTTGTGCAGAAATCTCGCAGCAAGGGAATACCTTTCTTTTCTATTAATAGAAGTACAAGAAGACATACATTTATAAGCCATCAGGCATCAAAAGTTATTGAATGAAAAAATGTCTAAACCAACCTAAAAACCAAGCTAAGAAAAACATAAGGAACAATCGGATTGATGGTTATGTGTAAGAAAGATTGTTTCCTTGAAATATTGAGGATACAAACGGAAACCCCTGGACTTACCCTGCAGGAAACTGTAACATGAACAAATTGCAGATTATTTCCTTAGTTAGTGCATGATAAAGCAGTTCTGTTTGGCTGTTTACAATTATGCCTAATTTTCATATATTTGAAACATACTTAGAAGCCAGTTTACAGTTTGCATATGACCGCAGAAAGCAAATGGAGTTTCAGTAAATTCTCTACTTTGTAACATTGCTGCTACACCGCTTGCAAGAAAGAGGTGCATGTTTAATAATCTGTTGGGTAAAAATGTCAAATAATCAGTTAATTTATAATGTAATTAATCCTGCCAATCCTATAACCCCTATGGATGATACAATCGGAAAATATGTATGTGAAAGGCAAATACTGTGGCATTCGGTAATCTTTTGAAACAGTATTACAGCAATACTTATTGTTATTTAATTGTTGCTGTTGTTCAATACTATGCCTGAGTTTTTAAAATGTAACTGTAAATTAATTTGAACACTGACAGTAACCATGAAATTAGACCGTTTAATGCTAGTATACTGCAATATTTTATTACATGCCATTGTCTATAAGACTGAATTTGTATTAAACCACAATCACTCTTTTAATCAGGTTAATAAGAAGCAAATGCAATATGGTGGCTTTATTTTTACATGCTAAAATGTTAAAACATGTTTACATAGGAAAATTTATTGCAAATACCTTTAATTGATTTGAACAAAGCACTAGATATCAAAGAGTAGGTTTGTTCCAGTATAAAAAAAGCTGTGGAAAATACTGAACAGGATTCAGGGAATACATTTGGTTATGATTCAGGTCACTTTGAAAAGAATGGTTACATCTTTAAGGATCATGCCACAAAAACTCTTGCATCAACTTTATATAGACAAACTGGACCACTAGAGGAGAAGCCTGTGGGACTGATTGTTGTGCCACAACACAGATGCAAAGTGTTTGATTTGCCTGTTTTTGTGATTACAGTCAAATGAGCCTATTTATAAAGGGTAATTGATCCTACTATCTGCAGGACATTGGTGGGAATAATCTACATTGTGCCAGTATTTTGTGTTTTAGTTATAAAATATAAAGAACAGTGAGTAATCAGTAATGTATTGGGTCTCTGCATAAAGCTACAAAGAACACTCTTGGATAGAAGGAGAACCCATCACATGACCCATTTTAGGGCATGTGACACATTTTCTCCTCTTAGCATATTTTTTCCCATTAAATGGATTACATGGGGATTGCTTACCATAGAATCACAACACAGGTACAGCTAAAACAGGAGTATGGCCATTGTTAGTCAATGTCACTATTTTATAGAAAAGACCTTTGATAAGAACAAAAAGTCAACAATGCTCACAGAAAACCCTTGTTTTACTCAATTTTTTTAAAAGTAATTTAAAAACAGTTTGCATGAAAGTACTGTCCTGACAGTGTACATGAGGGGTGGCCAACCTTTTGAAGAGCGAGGGCCACTTAAGTGACTTGGTAACCAGTTGAGGTCCACAATGAGCAGAGCAAGCTGATGACAGGTCTGTGTCCACTCCACATATGCAGAGTGAACACAGACACAGCCCGCTCTACTCTTTGGACCCTCTTCCCGCTCAGACGGAAGGGGTGAGGATCCCTCCTGTTTTTTTAGTGGATGGATTGGAGGTAGGCAGATGTAAATGGACACAAATCCGTTTATATCTGCCGCTTCATAGAGGTGAATGGAAGGTCCGATTGGGTTTGCTGAAAAACAGACAGGCTGACGCGATTGGACTGATAGCATGAAAGGGGCCTAAGGCTGCTTTCACACTGATGAGCTGTGGTTTACCCACACCGTGGGTGCAGCGCAATGCACCTGTGGCTTTCCTGCTTGTTAGCTGCACTTTGCCATAGAATTCTATTGTATCTTGCAGGTGTGCTGCACTTTTTGAAAGTGCACCAAACCCGCAGGTAATAACAGAAGTCTATGGGGTTGATTTACTAATGGCAAATCGAATGTGCTCTTTGCAAATTGCAGTTGCACTTTGCAAGAGCAGTCACTCCAGAGCTTAGTAAATGAACAGAAGCTATGCTGACTTCCATCATCCAATCACGTGCAAGCAAAAATGCATTTTTTTTCCCTTACACGTGATTGGGTATTCTTGGCAAAGGGAAGCTTTTCTTCATTTACCAAGCTCTGGAACAGCTGCCCTTACAAAGTGCACCTGCACTTTGCAAAGCACACAGTCTACTTGCCTTTAGTAAATCAACCCCTATGACTTAGTGCACGTAACCTGGGGTGCACTGTACTGCACCTGCAGATCAGTTTGAAAGCAGCCCATTGTAGCTAGTTTACTGCTGTATGATTTTATTTCAAAACTGAGCTCAATCTTCACTTCTTCCTCAGAATTCCTGCAGGTATTACTGGCTGCTGCTGTTCCCCAGGCAAATATGGCTGGTTGCTACTGTCCCCCAGGTGGGTATGGCTGGTGGCTGCTGCTGTCCCCTAGGCAGTCACGGCTTGCTGCTGCTGTCCCCCAAGCAGGTATGGCTGTCAGCAGCTGCTATGCCTGAGGGAGGGTATGGCTGGCGGCTGCCACTGTCCCTCAGGCAAGTATAGCTAGCGGCTACTGCTGTCCCCCAAGCGAGTATGGCTGGTTGCTGCTGCTGTCCCCCAGGCGGGTATGGCTGGCTGCTGTTGTTCCTCAGGTGGGTATGGCAGGCTGGCTGCTTTCCCCCAGGCAGGTACGGCTGGTGGCTGCTGCTGTCTCAGAGGGTGGGTATGGCTGGTGGCTGCTGCTGTCCCCCAGGGCAGGTATGGCTGGTGGCTGCTAATGTTTCCTAGGTGGGTATGGCTGGTGGCTACTGCTGTCCCCAATGTGGGCATGGCCAGCGGCTGCTGCTGACTGTTCCCCAGGATGGATATGGCTGGCAGCTGCTGCTGGCTGTCCCCCAGGGCACGTATGGCTGGCAGGCGAACTCTGCAAGAGCAGTCACTCGAGAGCTTAGTAAATGAACAGAAGTTCTGCTGACTTCCATCATCCAATCATGTGCATAAAAAAATCATTTTTTTTTTAATTATTTTCCTTGCGCGTGATTGGGTATTCTTGGCAAAGTAAAGCTTTTCCTCATTTACTAAGGTCTGGAGCAGTTGTCCTTGCACAGGGCACCTGCACTTTGCAAAGTGCACAGTCTATTTGCATTTAGTAAATCAGCCCCTTGTAGCTAGTTTACTTTTGTTTGATTTTAATTCAAAACTGACCTCAATCTTCACTTCTTCCTCAGGATTCCTGCAGGTATGTCTGGCTGCTGCTGTTCCCCAGGAAGATATGGCTGGTTGCTGCTGTCCCCCAAGTGGGTATGGTTGATGGCTGCTGCTGTCCCCCAAGTGGGTATGGTTGTCAGCTGCTGCTGTGCCTCAGGGTGGGTATGGCTTGCCGACCCACCATCCCAGAGCAGGAGGTGGCGGGC
This sequence comes from Pelophylax lessonae, assembly GCF_965119305.1. Lineage (NCBI taxonomy): Eukaryota > Metazoa > Chordata > Amphibia > Anura > Ranidae > Pelophylax > Pelophylax lessonae. Next base: position 473,161,857 of record NC_138769.1, on the reverse strand, counting down.
CTCATCAGAGGGTGCTGTGGACAGGCCAGCGGTTGGCCACCCCTGGTTTATATGAATGGTTCATTAAAGATGATCCATCACAATGGACATACTTATGCAGAAAAGGTTGTGCTATTACTCATATGAACTGAATTAATTACAACTTCATCTTGTAGGTTGACTTGCTGCTATAGACAATATCATGTCTTTTTGGTAACATTATTTTTGTTTCAGTTTCCATTCTATCCCACAAAACTTTGCTATACAAATGTAAAACTGGAACTCTAGCCAATTTTTTTTTTTTAGTTTTAGGTAGAGTGGGGAGGGTTAGAATTTATAACAGACTTCTTTTTCTGTCTGTTTCCCAAGTTAAGACATTCAATTTCACCTTTAAGAGGAAATCAAAGAAAACCCAAAATGTTGTGATTGAGATTGTCAATGAGATACAAATGAGTGCACATCTCCCCAACAGTAACACACACAACAGCACCATTTTAGCTAGAATACTACTTTAAAAGGAATAATTTTAAATGTGCATTGCACATCTTTATTAAATCATGAACAGCCTATAACCAGAGAAACTGAATGAAGCTGCTTTTGGAGTGTTGTGCAGCAGCATTAATACATATCTTTACCAATATCTTTAGGAATAGATAGAAATCAGCTTAATATCTACCATATGAAATTGATCTAATAAATGCATTTGTAAATTGACAAGATCCTGAAATATGCAGAAACATAAACCAATGCATACAAACAATAATATGATGTGAATGACTCTGGAGGTATTAGCTATTGTATGACAGATACAAAAGATAGATTCTTTGAAGAAAACCCATGTTGCGTAGTTCCCATTTTGTAATAATGAGATGGGGAGAATGGTTTTTCTAGTGTGAATGTTCAACTATATGACAATATGTCTTTGATATTGGACACTGATATTGATCTGGTTGCATCTGTTTCTTTTCCAACAGCTGATAATAACAAAGGCATATGATTTCCTCTTGTTGTAGCCTCCCAGTGTCTCATCAAGATGAGCTCAGCATGATCAGGTCATTATTTCCACAAACCTGTCACCAATAGCATTTTTTTTGGGCCTCTATATGATACAAATGCATGCTCTGCATTCATGTTTATACCGTGGACAGAACAAATGTATCAAGGAAAGAGGTTTAAAAAGAACTGCCACATACATCAAAATGCAGGTTAAAACAACATTCCTTTAGCCCATCTAATTAAACCAGATAAGGTGGAAAAAACCTGTGTGGGGGGTGGCTTCTTACAAGGCATAGGGCACAAAAACACGATCTATATAAAATTGTCTCTCAAAAACTGGTACCTCCAATGGCCTAACTACAGCCATAGTAGTTCATGTTATTACTTTGGGCCCAGAAGCACAGAAAAGTCAGTACTGTAGTGTATTTTAATGTCAGTATATTGATTTATAAATATGGGAACAACATTTGCAAATAATTCAGGTAAAATATTATGTACACAGCTCTGAAAAGGCTCATAATGCCTCAAAAGAACAGTTGTGCATGTGATTCCCACAATAATGCTATACATTACTATAGAATACAATTGGCATATATTGGATTCTTTATTAAATCAGACTTTGTTGGGGTACAGATAGTGTTGGACTGGATTCTGCTGGGCCTACAAGTAAACCATGTTGTGTGGTCCTACCACATGATCAGTAAAAGAAAATATGATTCAGAATAGACATTAAAAATAATAAAGATAATAGATATTTACATTAAAAATAATAAAGATAATAGACATTTACATTAAAAACAATACATAATAATAAACATTTATATTAAAAATAAAACACACAATAACAATAAATATACAATAAAAAATGTATTTACTTCATTCAATTGAAGTATTACACAGCAATCAAGGATAGTCATAGGGATCCACTAGCGGCTCAATGGCCAAAACAACAGCAAACTGACTATTAGACCCGGTTCACACTGATGCGAGTGCCGGATTCGCATGTAATGTCGGAGCGCACTGCTCCGACATTACATGCGATCAGCTGTGCGGTGCGAGTTTAGCCATACAGTTTGTATGGCTAAATTCGCATCGCACCCGGTGCAAACACGCACAGGAGGCATTTTTGCAGCCGCATCAGGATCGGATCGCACAGCGGTTCACACTTGTGCGATCCCATCCTGTGCGAACTGCACGATCGCACTGCGATATGCGATCAAACTGGGGGTGTCGTTAAGATTACATTGACACCCCCAGCGGATCGCATATGGCAGTGTGAACTGCCGGGGGTGCGTGTGCGATGCGGGAAAAGGCTGCGAATTCGCAGCCTTCCCGCATCGCAATAGTGTGACCCGGCTCTTAAGGTCTTAGTAATAATATTGCTCAAAAGCCCTTAGGCTACCAAGAAAGATTTGTTTAGCTCTTTTCTTCTGACCTGATATCAGATAAATGCCAGTGTAAAACATGCATTGGCTTCTTTCCTTTTCTAAATCTTTGTCACATATTTTATCCTATGTATATATATATATATATATATATATATATATATATATATATATACATATATGTATTTGTATTGTTAGTGCTAAATGGAATTTTCTACTCGTGGACCAGGAACATAGCTTAATGTATCATCATCTGTAGTAGTCCCAGTTCCTATAAGCCAAGCAAGCCTCGCCTACTGGTAAGTGGCTGCCCCCAGGAGTGCATTGTTCACTTGCCAGAAATGACAGAAGGCTGAAGAAACGAAGAACAAAGGAGCTTCTGTGGTTTCAGTAGTGCAGTTTAAGCAGCAGGCTAAGACATTGTCAGCAAATAGGTAAAGGGCCGGTCCAGGCAGTAGGCAGAAACATAGCCAATAAACAGGCCAGGGTTATTACAGGTTGCAAGCAGAAGCATTGCACTGGTGTGGCAGTGATCAGGAACGCTGTTGCTGGTTGCACTGGTCTGGTTGACAGTGGTACTTGTATAACATCGATCAAGAACACTGTTGCTGGCTTACACTGGTCTGGCTACACTGGGAAGTAGTGTGGCAGCAATCAGGAACACTTCTGCTGACTTACACCGATATGGTGACACTGGGACTGGTGTGAAGACAATTAGGGACATCATTTCTGGCTTATACTGGTGTGGTGACACTGCAACTTGTGTGGTGGGGATAAGAAACACTGCTGCTGGCCATTTTGATATGTTTTGATATTGTATTTCAAAAAATGAAGGGCAGGTCAAAATGTACCTGACATTCATTTATGGGGACGTGGCATGACGGTTAAAAAAAAAAAAAAAAAAAAGAGAGAAGGTGCTATTGGTTGTAAAATGCACTATTTAATTGGTTATTATAGTACAATAACAATTGGTTATTAAGCCTAGTATTTAATTGGTCTGTGCAATTCCATACATGGGATTGGTCCAATTTCAAGTGGTGAATCATATTGGGATGTAAAATTTCCCTATATAAGGAAGGAAAATAACCGTTGGTATCCAGTCAGCGGGAGCAGCATACAGAAGTAAGAAGATTTGTTTTGTTGCTTGTCGTCTTACCTGGTGATGGAGTCCTTACTTCAGCGGCTGTTGGACCGGGCCGGTGAGGCTGACGGAGTGGAATGGATGCGACATTGCCTTTCGGTTACCTCGGTCCCGGATCCGGTGGAGCATTGCCGTCCATCTTTGGAAGTTTCTGATGACGTTCTTCCGCTTCCTCCGGCACTCTCTGCTGACTTAGCTTCCGATCGTCGGGTCGTCCTATTGGAACGGCTGTCCGTGACCCCGGTGACGCAGTTCCGGATCGTCATTTCCGTTCCGGGAGGCAAGATGGACGCCCGCAACGCTCAGCGAAGCGACCCGGCCGGTTTGAGGAGCCTTCTTCTTCAAGAGGAGCCGCTAGCAAAAAGGGGAGGCATAATAAAGGTACATGTAGTACCACACTTCCGTCTGCCCCTCCGGCTGATCTTCCTCTTTCTTTGCAGGGTGTCAGAGCGGTGGATCCCTACGGTCGGCCTGCTGTCCCGGTGCCAGTCGAGCAGCCATCAACGATCATTTCATCAGCATCAGAAGTCCCTCCTGCTCGTGATGTTCATGCTGTGGTCTCTGGTAACGCAGTATTAGGAGGTCAGTCTGGCATTATGAATGAATTTATTGCTATGCTGTCTTCTTTTTGTTCTAGGGTTTCTCCTATTGTGGCTAATTCTACTGTCAATAATACTGTTGTTCCTCCTGTGGTACCTGCAGTTCATGAAGTGGCAGTTGATCCCCTGAGAGCGGATTGGTCTGCGGCTTTGTCTGCCGCCCCGCCAGGATTTGCAGGCTCTTGAACCTTCTGTTTCTACTTTGCCCCCTGTTTTACCTCCTTTAGTGCCTGAAATTTGTTTAAAGGAGACTATGCCATGTGAGATATCCCCTTTAGGGTTCCACTTGCTAGACAGTGTAAAGGAGAAGATATGGAGGGGTGACTTTGTGGACTATTTGTCCTTGCTGCCCAATAACAAGACTGCTGGAGCTGATGGTGACAAGTCTATTGATGATAGATCCAGGAATGTCCCTAAATCTTTCAATAATTGGCTGCAAGGGTTTTGTATCTTTGCAATCATAGACGCCATTGCTGGCTTGTACTGGTGTGGTGACACTGCAACTTGGATGGTAGGGATAAGAAACACTGCTGCTGGCATAAACTGGTCTGGTGACACTGGGACTGGTGTGGTAGTGATCAGGAAAACTGTTACTTGCTGCACTGGACTGGTGTGTTGACAATCAGGAACACTGATTCTAGATATACTGATCTGGCGATACTGTGTCTGGTGTGGTGAAAAACTGTGACTGGCTGCACTATTGGGGCTCGTTTACACATGAGGTTGGGGTGGTAAAACCTTGTAGTATTTAGCTGCAGAGGCAGCAGCCGGGGTCATACACAAGCTGTTGCTGCAATGCCTTGCTTCAGAGTTGTGGCAAGAATTATACCCATGTACAACTGCTGATTGCATCCCATTCAAGTGAATGAGGATGCTTGTGCAAGGTCCAGGTAGTTAAAGCAGGTGTGAGTGACTGGTATGACGGTGATTAGGGAAAAGATGACTGCTGTGGCAGTGATCACAGACAATATGACTGGTGTGGCGGTGATTAGAGAAAACGACTGGTGAGGCAGTGATTGGGGACACTGGCAGCACTGGACTGGTGACAATGTACTGCTGTGGCGTTGATCAGAGACAATGGCTAGCAGCATTGATATACAGTGCTATCAGAGCAGTCAGCCATTGTACATGATCACCACCACAGCAGTATAATGTCATCATAGTGACATTGCACTTGCTCTGGTAACAGTATGTAAAAATCATTACTATTTTATATAGGCTCAGAAAAGTGACACATCCAAAATCTCCAATGCCTTAGCAGAAATAGAACAAAAATGCCAGTTTTGAGGCACTGTGCAACACCAGTTTTTCAAAAAACACATATTTTTATTGATACATCTATCAATGTACAAAATTACAAACGTGTTTAAAAGATTATTAAAAACATGACCTCTTTTGCATCAACTATCGCTGCTTAGAGTAGAACAGTTTACATGAGAACAAACTTCTCCCATATATGGTTTTCATAGGCTTTCTTGATACAGGTATGATAGACTGTTGCAAAGCTCCATGTGTTTCTTGGATTATATAACTCCACTTCATAAGGAGCAGAGGAAGAGGATAACCAAACTATAACAAAATCAAACATATACATTTTACTACCAGTACAGACAAATATGTAACTCAATGTTTTATAGCATGTTGTGTACTTATTTATGTTTTCTTTATATAAATACTCAGCATTATCTCAGGCCTGAGAGTTACTATACTCTTATGGGAGATCGTAATGGGATATATGCATATAACTCACACAATATGGAGGTAATGGCAATCCAACTATATTACAACCTTGGTCCATACATAAAAAAACATATTGATTGTAATAAAAATCCTATATTTCTTTGTACTTAGTGACCAGGTTGGAATCTGCATTTTATATAAATGTTGCTTATAGTGTTCTGGTGGCTTCTCTTGTGACCCCTGCCAGAACCAGACCTGGATTCCCTGGTGCCTTTACTACAGTAAGGGGGTACTTGAGTACATCACATGGAAAAGCTTAAAATTTAAAACTGTAACACCTTAAAACAGTGGGAAACAAAATAAGAGGATCCATTGTTACTGGGACTGGAAAAAAGTAAAAATAACTTAACAAAGGTTCTAACCCCTTCCCCATTTTACTTAGAAAAAATATTTTGTTGAAATTTATGGCTCAACTGGAAAGATTTTCTGTAATGTCTTGTCCTGACAGAAAATCTTTCTAGTGGACTAAAGCATGAAAGGAGGGTTTCTATCTATCCCTACCCAACGTTATCAACTAAATAAAGTAGGATTGGATTTGGGGTTTACATTTTTCTATGTAAAAAATAGATTATTTCTCTGTCTTAAGGGAGACTGTTTATAAAACTGGCAAGCTATGCATGAAACAGACAAACCCAGGAACAGTTCAAGCAGGCTTGCCCTCCAATTTTCAGCAATGCAGCAAACAAACACAGCAGAGAGAGTGAAAGAGAAAGCCTTAAGCATCAGTCAGCTTACATATAAAAAAAAACCTGTGGACAGCTGAGACAAATATCAAGGTCTGCCTAACAGGTAAGATGTGGACCTAAGAATGGAGGCTTTATCCCACCCAAAGCTCTACATAGCCTCCAACCTCCAGGGCCCAGACCAGAAGTTATTATGATCTGTAAAAACAAATGATTTTATTTTATTTTTTTTACCATACCAGACACAAACTCTGGAGCCCTTCATCCCTTAACTATGCAAGCCAATGCAGATAGATAGATAGATAGATAGATAGATAGATAGATAGATAGATAGATAGATAGATAGATAGATAGATAGATAGATAGATAGATAGATAGATAGATAGATAGATAGATAGATAGATAGATAGATAGATAGATAGATAGATAGATAGATAGATAGATAGATAGATAGATAGATAGATAGATAGATAGATAGATAGATAGATAGATAGATAGATAGATAGATAGATAGATAGATAGATAGATAGATAGAGATATATAAAATGCTGGCTGGGTTCCTCAAGGTCTACTCAGCAATGCTGAAAATCAATGCAGTAAGGATGTTTTTCTCTCACCTTCTATGTTTGATCAAGAGCCCAGCAAGAGAGATTTATTTAATGAAAAACACAGGCAGAGAGAGAGGAGTCTGGGGGAACCAGCCCCTATCACCCCTGGGCAGGAGGACTTCTGATTGGATGAGCAGGCTGGGAGGTAAATAAGCTCCACCCCAGGCCCAACAGGTAGGTAGGGACCCATAAAAAAAAACCTGTGGACAGCTGAGACAAATAACAAGGTCTGCCTAACAGGTAAGATGTGGACCTAAGAATGGAGGCTTTATCCCACCCAAAGCTCTTAATAGTCTTCAACCTCCAGGGCTCAGACCAGAACTTGTTATGATCTGTAAAAACAAAAAAGATTTATTTTTTTACCATATTACCATATCAGACACAAACTCTAGATACTTTTACCATTCAATTCTGCAAGCCCATGCAGATAGATAGATAGATAGATAGAGAAATAGATAGATAGATAGATAGATAGATAGATAGATAGATAGATAGATAGATAGATAGATAGATAGATAGATAGATAGATAGATAGATAGATAGATAGATAGATAGATAGATAGATAGATAGATAGATAGATAGATAGATAGATAGATAGATAGATAGATAGATAGATAGATAGATAGATAGATAGATAGATAGATACACCAGAACACCACACCCTGCATGAGTGAGAACCTCTGAGTACTCAACCAAGTCTGTCCCTGGAAGTGGCTCTCGGGTGTGGGAATTTGGAGGTCTCTGGCTGGAAGTGGCTTCAATGGCTAATGGCGGCGCGTGCACAACGCGAGGCCCAGCGTCTCTCCAGTTTTGCGATTTAGTAGCAATTTTTCCATCAACAGCAAGTTTATTCACGCAGAACGGGCTTGCATACATCTCATACAGCCGACAAGCATTACTAGATATCGGCAATACTTACAGATACGGACTTTCAATGGACTTTGATCTCCCTCGGGAAATCGCCCGAACACCGCGGACTGCTGATCCAGCTCGGCCGACAGCTAGTTCACAGCGCCGGCGGCGAGACCGAAAACAAAGGAGGGGGACAGCGAGTTCACAGTGCCGGCGGCGAGACCGGAAACAAAGGAGGGGGAAGCGAGGTGGCATCAGGGCTAAGCTAAGGCTAAACCCGCATCAACCATCGATTCCAAGCGTCTTCCTTGCCAATGTACGGTCTCTTGCTAACAAAATGGATGAGTTGCTGCTCCGGATATCATCACACAAACGGATTAAGGAATGTAATATCATGATTTTTACGGAAACATGGCTCAACAACAACATTCCCAGCAGCGCCATTGAGCTCAGGGGTCGCAGTGTTTATCGGGCGGACAGGACGGCAGAGGACTCTGGTAAGTGCAGAGGTGGAGGTCTGTGCATGTATGTCAACAACTTATGGTGCACGGACTCTACTGTTACTGAAAGTCATTGCTCCATTCATTTAGAGTATTTGATGATTAAGTGCAGACCCTTTTATTTACCGAGAGAATTCTCAGCCATTGTTGTGACTGCAGTGTACATTCCACCGGATGCTAATGCTAAACTAGCTATGGAGGAACTGCATGCAGCTATCAGCAAACAGCAGTCTGCACATCCTGAAGGAGCTATCATTGTTGCTGGAGATTTCAATCACTCCAATCTGAAATCTGTTTTACCAAAATTTCACCGCAATGTCTCCTGCTCTACCAGAGGGGATAAAACACTGGACCAGGTGTATACAAACATACCTGGGGCATACACAGCCATTCCCCTCCCCCACTTGGGTCAGTCTGATCACCTCTCCTTGTTCATGCTACCCAAATACACACCATTGATCAAACATGTGAAACCAGCTCTGCGGACAGTAAAGGTATGGCCAGAGGGGGCCATTTCTTCTTTACAACAGCAGTTTCAGGATACTGACTGGAACATGTTTGCCTCACAGGCTACACTGGACTCTCATACAGACATGGACACTTACACATCATCTGTTTTGGACTATATTAACACGTGCATTGACAATGTCACTACCGTCAAACACGTGAAATGGTTTCCCAACCAGAAGCCATGGATGAACTCTGAAGTCCGTCTCCTGTTGAAAGCAAGAGATGCTGCCTTTAAATCTGGCAGTGTAGAGGACTATAACAGAGCCAGGTCCAACCTGAAAAGGGGCATTAGGAAAGCAAAGCTCATATTCAAATTACACATAGAAGAGCACTTCCACAACTCTGACCCCAGACGCATGTGGAAAGGCATCCAGTCAATCACAGACTACAAACCTACAGCTCAATCAACCAGCAGTGCCTTTCAACCGAACGAACTTAATCACTTTTTTGCTCGTTTTGACCAATGCACAGGACATATTACACCAACCATGGACTCTGCTATTATTTACAGCTCACTTTCATTCTCTATAACGGACGTCTATTCAGTGTTTAGCAGAGTGGATGCACGTAAGGCAGCTGGCCCAGATGGCATACCGGGACGTGTTCTCAGAGCATGCGCTGGACAACTGGCACATGTTTTTTCTGACATTTTCAATCTGTCACTGGCTCAAGCCACAGTACCAACATGCCTGAAGACCACTACTATCATACCAGTGCCTAAGCACTCAGCTGCTGAATACTTGAACGACTTTCGCCCAGTTGCACTCACCCCTATTGTTATGAAATTCTTTGAGAAACTGGTCCTGGATCACCTTACTGCGGGCCTACCACCTACACTGGACCCACACCAGTATGCCTATCGCCCGAATAGGTCAACTGAGGATGCAGTTTCCACAGCTCTTCATTCTGCTCTCACCCACCTGGATAAGAGCAATACATACATTAGAATGCTGTTCATTGATTTTAGCTCTGCTTTCAATACAGTCCTCCCCACTGTACTGATCACTAAGCTCAGGGAACTGGGTATCTGCACCTCCATTTGCAGATGGATTCTGGACTTTCTCACCAACAGACCCCAATCTGTCAGGTTGGGAAACCAGGTATCCTCAACCCTCATTCTGAACACTGGCATACCGCAGGGCTGTGTTCTGAGCCCACTGCTCTACTCCCTGTTCACCCACGATTGTGCTCCTCTGTATAAATCCAACATCTTTATCAAGTATGCGGATGACACCACCGTGGTCGGCCAGATTGAAAACAATGAGGAATCGGCCTACAGGGAAGAGATCTGTAATCTGGCAGTATGGTGTGCCACCAATAATCTGACTCTCAATGCCACAAAGACCAAAGAGCTCATTGTGGACTTCCGGAAATCCAACAGCAGGAGACATCTACCAGTCAACATCAATGGAACCGAGGTAGAGCGAGTCTCCAGCTTTAAGTTCCTGGGAGTTCACATCTCTGAGGATCTGTCATGGCAGTTGAACACGTCAGCTCTGGTAAAAAAAGCACAACAACGTCTGTATTTCTTGAGAAGTCTCAAGAAATCTCATTTGTCCCCGGGGATTTTAACGAGCTTCTACCGCTGCATCATTGAGAGCATCCTGACCAACTCCATCACTGTATGGTACGGAGGCTCCAATGTGAGTGAACGTAAAGCACTGCAAAGGGTGGTCAAAACTGCTCAACGCATCACTGGCACCCAATTACCTGCCATTGAGCACCTTCACCACAGCAGATGTTTGCGCAGAGCTCACAACATCATCAAGGATTCTTCGCATCCCAGTCATAAACTGTTTAACCTCCTTCCATCAGGAAGGAGATACAGAAACTTGCGCACTAGAACCAACAGGTTCAGGGACAGCTTTTTTCCATCCACCATCATATTACTGAACTCAACATTACACCGCTAATCATTACAAAACAAACACAAACAAAAGACTGTATATAACCTCTGTACTATACGTGTACATATTACATAGTATATCTTTTCACTCCTTAGTACATCTGCACTATTTATATCTGTATGTATCTTTATCATTACAGTACATTTTGCCCAATATTTCACATTCATTTGTGTATATATATTTTTTAATTATGCTAGATGGTTATCTGCACTGTAAATATGCTAGATATTATCTGCACTTTTGCACGATTGCTACATTTTGCACTTCTGGTAGATGCCAAACTGCATCTCGTTGCTGTGTACCTGTACTATGCAATGACAATAAAGTTGTATCTATCTATCTATATACAGATAGATATAGATGTATAAAATGTTGGCTGGATTTCCTTAAATCCTATTTAGCAATGCTGAAAATCAATGCACCAAGGGTGTTTTTTATTTTATCATCTTCTCTGTTTATTCCAAAACCCAGAGAGAAAGAGGAGGCTGGGTTGTACTTTATCAGTTGTTGCCCCAGCTGGGGGGACCAGCCCCTATCAACCCTGAGCAGGGGGACTTCTGATTGGATAGGCAGGCCGGGAGGACATTAGGCTCCACCCATGGCCCATCAGGAAAGGAGGGAACGTGTGTGTGGCTGAGGGACTTTGAAGAGATTGCTGCCATTGTTGCTGTTGCTGTGAGCCTGTGCACAGAGCCCTGATAGGCCTAAAATGCAGTCTGCTTATAGCCCAGGAGTAAAGATGCCAGGACCGAATGCAGGCATACAGTGATGAGAAGTGACTTTAGACTGCTTCTAGGACTGTGCAAAGTGCATATGCCTAAAGCCTAGGTATGTAGTAGTGGGGACGTGCTATTGCTATGTGGTTATTAGGCATCTAGGGGAATTGTGCAAAAAAAAAAAAAAAAATGGTATGCGTATGGTGCTGCCAGAGACTGTTTGCTACCTATCTGATGTTATCAGGAGAGAATGACTGATACAGAGACAATGTGTTGTATCATGTGTTGCTGCAAGGGGGGAAGGCCAGAGTGTTCCAGTATTCCAGAGAGTTTATAGTATAGTGGGCATTACTGCACTGGTATGTTAGCTCCACCTGACTCCTCCTACAGAGGAGTGCAGAGTAGGATGAAAAGACCACAAATGGTTATTTGACCTTTCCATTTTTAAGGTAGAAACTTCAGATAAATGTTCAAACAAGGAAAGAAAGCTGTGCAACATGCAGTGGTAAGTATGAAATAATTTATTGCTGCAGACTGGATTTCTTCTTTAAACTTTACTGGTAACTGTGATACTGTCTAAGACATTGAGTCACCCGGTCAAATCTCCAAAATAAAAAAAAAAGAAAAGAAAGTTAGTCAGTAGCATAACTAATTAAGTTAACTAGAAAAAAAAAATGTTGATTCAAAGAAAATGTCATTGCCATTTTCAGAGACCGGAAGGATTTTTCCCTAATGAGATGTAATTGACAGATTGTTTTCAGTGTGGTTTTTGCTTGCTATCCACTGGATCAATACAACTATAAATACAGGAAGTGTATTGTGTCCAATTAGAATTTCACGGAGACTGAATTCCATAGACAAGCAATATTTTTCAGCTTAATCTGCTAGACTTCAATTTTGTTGCTATTGTACAAAAACAATGTAATCTAAAGAAGACATCTAAGTAAAAAAAAAAACATGTAGCTAAACTGCTGCAATGCAAGAATGTGCTGAAAATCCTGATTAGCTATTGGACAGGGGACTTAATTATCTAATATAAGGAAACCACATAATCAGTGTTAAAGGTATAATTCCATACTTAAAATCCTTTATTGGATTTGTGTATGTTTGTTGGAAACACATTATACACTACTTGTACAAACACATGAAACTAGTAACAAACCATTAAAATGACGGGAACTGATTGTTTCTGTAAATTGTGTGCTAATTGCTACAGCTTACTAGTTCTTAGATGTGGTACCTGTATTTCGTTTTTTTATTTTATTTTCAGTTTTTCCCTTTATTTTCACCTAGTAATTGTATAAATAACACACGTCATGTCCCTTCATGTCTACACTTTTTTGTCCACTGTATCTATGGTTGTCATACAGCCTGGAATTCAAACATGTCTGTCTTTTTCATTTTTATCTCTATTACATAGTGATTGATGGGATTAGTAGTTTAGACCAGTAAGATGAGTTGTTTTATGATTTATTTTCAGCTTGCAGAAAGTGACAAGGACATTTCTGTCTAAATCAACAGGTATCTTTTGTACTTGCTGAAAATGGTCATAGCCTGAAAAAGAACACTAACGCAACGACCACATTTAATGGCCGGTGAACTGCAACATATTACATTTTTGTTTTTGGGTTTAGATACACTTTAACACAGCTAATGCAGCTGCAATTTAAACATAACCTATTTCTGTGAACACTGTCATAAACAGGGGTCATCGATGCCTGGATCCTCAGGACAAATTTTGCAACATCATCATGTGTTGGTTATCTTTACAATAAATCTAAGACTAATCTCTATACGTACATATTTTGTAGATATACTGTATTTTTTGTGTAAAATAAGGTTTTTATTTTGCATTTTGTTTGAATTTAAAAAATGATTAAATAAATAAAACAATTATATTTATACATTATAGGCTAAAATGTTTTACCCTATCAAATATATATATATATATATTTTATAATGCAGCTGAATCTGACAGTTACGCCATATGATAGTTGATGACTATGATGAAAACTGCAGCCTCATGGTGGTTGTCTTCATGTGCAAGCTAAAGAGTACAGCCTACAGTCTCCAGTCTGCAGGAGACCACTATATTATAGCGGGGGGAGATTTACTAAAACTGGAACATTCCGAATCTGGTGCAGCTGTGCAAAGTAACCAATCAGCTTCTTACTTCAGCTTGTTCAATAAAGCTTTGACAAAAAAACCTGAAATCTGATTGGTTTCTATGCAGAGCTGCACCGTATTTTCCTTCTCCAAATTTAGTAAATCTCCCCCACTGTTCACATCATGAGGAACCACTCCTATTGGTTCCTTATAATCAGTGGGAAACAAAGCGTCGGCTGCTGGCTCTCAAGGGGAACATATTTATAAACTTATTCCTGTTAAGGGGCATTGTATTGTAAAATGTTAATGAACAGGTTGCAAAGGGGTAATACATTTTTTTTTACAGAAAAGAATGGCAAAAATAATACCTAAAATAATAATACCTAATACCTAAAATAAGGCAGTTGTCAGAAATCATAGTGTCCAAATGTTTCTTAAAGCTAGCTCACAGTGTTGTTTGTTTTTGCTTTTTGATTTGTCTCCAATTTTTCCTTCAGAAATTTTCTTTGATAGTTGGATTGTTAGAGATCTCCACAGACTCCCAGTAATGTCCTCAACTTGATTATTTTCATAAATAATTTTAGAGTGATTAACTCTAACTCCCTTACTCATTAAGGGAAATATAACAGGGTTACCGAACTTTACCTAACCCAAAAGCATATACTAACTTTCCTTCTCTTTCCTTCTCTCCCTTGGGGCTCTGATCAGCTGCCAGGAGCAAAGTAAAATACCCAGGACTTGCAGGCTAATGAGAGCATGTGAATCAAATTCCTAGTGCTATGTGAGAGCACTGGTGCCCCATGACTGTTGGGAGTGATTGTGCTAGATTCCACATATCACTTTGGACCCAACACAGGGTTGTCTGTCCTCATTCCCAACACTTAACAAGGAAGGTGATCACATCCTGCTTTGCGTGGGGGGGGGGGGGGGCATTTATTGATCATATCAGAGCCTTTGTTGAAGGGCTTTTGTTCACTTGAAGCAGGTTTTGCATTTCCATACATATATAATAAAACACGAAGTCTGCTTGAAGCAGGTCAAATGCTGGTCAGAAGGTTAACTACACCTGTTAATGAATTCTGAATGAACAAAAAAGCATTTTAAACTGATGTCGAACTGTTAAAAGTCCATCAGCCCTGCATGGGCAAACTAAAGGGTCACTCTAATGTATGTATAAACATTGCATGTTAATATTTGTATTCTCTTTTTCAACCAAAAGATGGGGAAAAAGGCTCTTTTTCACACAATATCCTCTATCTCTTTGCATTCCCGCTGAAAAAAAACAAACAAGAACTTGCTTTTCAGAATTAAATAGCTCAATCTAAAACTTTTAATGGTGATTTATCCCTTATCAACAAATTTGTCTGAGCTTTTAATTAGACAAAACATGGCAAAAGGCAGGCACCTCACTGTTGTGCTATGTTTTTAGATAGCCCATCATGCTCTTGGAATCCTGTCCCAAGTATCAAAGTTTATTTGTAAGCCCACTCAAAGCAGTTGAGGACCCCCAGCTCAGCAAGTCCAGAGAATACACTGCATCGCTGATCTGGAAAGGTGGGGCCAAACTAAAAGGAACACAGTGATGGCATTGCAGCAAAGCAACAGTTAAATTCAAAGGCTCAGAACAGCAACAATATGGTAAAGAAATTGTTAAGTGCAATGTCACACGGTAATAGATCAGGGTAAAATTCAGTGGGGCTCACAACAGTGATCAGGCAGCTTTGCAGGTATCAAGTTCAAAGCAAAACAGGGACAAGGAGGATGTAGAAGGGCAAGGGTTAACTTCAAAGCATCAGAGTTGCAGCAATACAGTACAGCAAGGGTTAAATCTAGGGGGTGACACCCAGAAGCATAGTTCCAAGCAAGGCCTTTGTCTTGGGTGGGGACTATTGGATACTGTATGAATGAAGACAACCCGCTGCTTCAGGTGAGGCAAAGAAGCCTAATGGATGCTGCACATGGATGCCTGCCCTCGGCTCGCCTTGTGTCTAGCAGTGAATGAAGAAATGGCTGCACAACACAGCTAGTTCCAAAATCCTTTATTGGAGTTCCAAATGTGACACCACAGGACACTGACAGGCTGCAAGGTTGACGCATTTCACACACTAAAAATGTGTTATGGTGTTTTGATTAGACACATTTTTAGTGTGTGAAATGCTTCAGCCTTGCAACCTGTCGGTGTCCTGTGGTGTCACATTGGGAACTCCGATAAAGGATTTTGGAACTAGCCGTGGCATGCAACCATTTTTTCATTCACTACTGGATACCAGTTGGATTCTTCGTGGTGCCAGAGGGTGCAAGCTTTCTTCCTGTATGTGGCTGCATCAAGGGACACAGGAGAGCAGTTATAGCACCCACACTATCTTACACCCAAAAGTGTTGGCTAATGAAGCTGGAGCTCTTTAGGAGGACAATGTAAAAACACAGAGTCCTTTGGAAAGGAAAGTATAAACTTTAATCTTTTGTAAATATTAAATATTAATAAAATATTGAAATTAAATAAATACTAAATAAAATAAAAAAAATAGCTGGGTCTCTTTTATTTTAGTAAACATAGCAACTGGGTCCCATTAACTTTCAACAATTTCAGATTACTCAGAATAGTATTAAAGGGTTTCAAATGAGCAAAATTACAAAATCTCTTTACTTTAGGTGTACTGTTTAGTAAACATAGCAACTGGGTCCCATTAACTTTCAACAATTTCAGATTACTCAGAATAGTATTAAAGGGTTTCAAATGAGCAAAATTACAAAATCTCTTTACTTTAGGTGTACTGTAAAAACTGTTTTGTCACCTTGGAAACTTGATAAGCAGTGGGGCAGCCAAGCAGCAGTCTCTGTCAAGCCTCCCTCTGCTCCAGCAGGGTAAAGAAATACTAGCAAAACCCAATGTATAATGCATGATGCATTGATATGAATGAATATTGAGACTGGTAAACCAGTGTCCCTTGTTACTGACAGCTTTAAGCTGTCAGGTATTGCTTAGCAAATCCACCTCCTTATGGGAGAGGGCTGCCAGTGTCCCTAAGCAGATTAAGGCTGTATTCTCTGCACTTTTGTTTCTGTTGATATGACTGATCCAAGCACTTCCAGCAATAATCACTGGAAGATAATATGCAGGGAGTTTCTAAAAAAGTGTCGAGTGGACAAAAAGTCTGTGTGCCTGAATATTTTTGACACATTTTACAATGTTCAAATCAAAAAACATGCATTGTATACTATAGAGCTGCACAGATTGTGAGAGGAAATGGTCCTTTTACGGTGCACAGTGATGGGGAGACTGCTCATCGTTTGATCATTGATCTACATACAGTATGTGTATCTAGCCTGAGAAAATGTATACAAAATAAAACAATGTAAATGTATTAAATGATCTATCTATCTATCTATCTATCTATCTATCTATCTATCTATCTATCTATCTATCTATCTATCTATCTATCTATCTATCTATCTATCTATCTATCTATCTATCTATCTATCTATCTATCTATCTATCTATCTATCTATCTATCTATCTATCTATCTATCTATCTATCTATCTATCTATCTATCTATCTATCTATCTATCTATCTATCTATCTATCTATCTATCTATCTATCTATCTATCTATCTATCTATCTATCTATCTATCTATCTATCTATCTATCTATCTATCTATCTATCTATCTATCTATCTATCCTGTCACAGAGTTAGCATATTACAAGAGCTGGCAGTTCATTTGAATCAATCGTTAATGGTAGGAAATTGCATTGTAGATAGCTACAGGTCAAGGTCATGCCGTGCATAAAGTAAGACCTTAGAGATGCACTCAGTACACTATCCACTCTATTGATTTTTCCATTTTGCTAAATAAGAGAAGATCTTGTAATAGATTTTACTTCCTACCATGTATTCACTGTGCTTCAGAGTCGTCCCTACATTGTACAGGCAAACATTTTCTATTTCTTCTAAACATCTAGTCAGCAGTTAAAAACTGTATACAACAAAAAAATATTCTGCAGATACTACACCTAACCAAAAATAGCTACATGTCTATATTAATCTGTGTCTGTGGAATGAATCCCCCTTACCGTAGGTTATTTTGTGTTTGGAATATATTTTTTTGTTTCAAATGCTGTGTTTAAGCTATTTTGGACAAGTTCACTATTTCAGATCTTTCCATTTTTTAAAGTGCCAATAATAGAACGAGTAGAAAGTAACAGAGGGGCCTATATATGAAGTAGTAATTGTGATGTGGTGAATCCTGTCATTTAAATGCATGCAGGATGGCCGGATGAAGGAGCATGTATGTTTGGAACACAAAGCCATGCCCACTACCCTGCTTCCCAGGAAGTTACGTCATCCCTGTGAGCCCCGTGCACCCAAGCCTGAGGAGGAAGTTCTAGGAGCCACCAGCATACCAGGCCACAGGTGACTTAGCCCAGCGGGACTTGACCGGAGCAGCATTGAGCAGCCGTTCATGCTAGAGATGCGCTGTTTACCATCCTGATTTTAGTGATTTGTCACACTTGTGTCAATAAATATTATTGTTTTTTGCTACATTTAGATGGTACTGCTTTTCTGTTATTTGCAAATACATGCACCAGGAAGGGAATGTTAGCGATTTTCAGATTAACTATTTTATAAATATGTCCCTAAGGGCTTTATTTACTAAAGCTGGAGAGTGCAAAATTAGGCTCACTTCTGCATAGAAACCAATCAGATTCCAGATTTTATTGCCAAAACCTAATTGAACAAGCTGAGGTTAGAAGCTGATTGGCTACCATGAACCAGTTTTAGTAAATCTAACCCTAAGTGTCTAGTAGAGTTAATACTGTTAGATTTAAGCAAAGGGTGTGCGGTAGTAAGCCAAAATTGTTCCTCCACAGGTTCATGTTATAATGTGCTAGTATGCATTTCATACTAGCACATTATGACAGACTTACCTAAAAAAACTGATCCCTCCAGATTGGGATTCCATCTTGACCCGGCCTTCCTTCTGGGTCCATGGGTTCTGGCCGTTTGAATGGCCGAGCCTTATCAGCTGTAAGGTATGTTTGTCTTTAGGGTCTAACTTTGAATCATACTGTATCAATCTAGGCAAAGATTATACCAGAGCGTGGAATGAAAGTAATATTTAAGCATTGTAAAGCAGGGTATATATGGTCCATGTGTACTGCTGTCTATAACAAACTGGAAAACCAGCATTGAATCAGCGTTTGCAGCCAATGGCTGTAGCACTGATCCGTGTATTCTGATGCGGGAAGAATCCCTACTGTCAGAATACAATGATGCTACAAGGGAGATCCCTGCTTCACACACTGTTTATGTTGATGTGGGGACCTGTCATTTTTGTTTTCTTTCAATCTGCTGGTTGAACGAAAAAAAAAACTGCATGTCTAGCCAGCTTTACACGAGATTATTGCCAGAGGTAACCAGATCTACATATCAAAACCAGAGCAAGGAGTAAACACAGAGTCAGAAAGCAGGGATTAGATAGATCAGTTTCAAGCAATGTCAGAACAAACAACAGGTCAAACCACAAACCAATAAAGGATTGCACCCACTAAGAAACTGTCTTTTAATAAGTAGAATGACCAAGCAGAACAAGAGGCAATTCCCACTGACTAATGCGTGTTCTTGGTCATGCCCTTACCTGTAAAGAGGTCTGAGGGCAAAAAGGGAAATCTGATGCATTTCCCATCAGTTATCCCTGCTTGTGGTTGTCCTCCCTTTGTGGGTGATGTATTTTCCAGCACAGCATGGTCTAGATTTACTCTGTGTTATTTTGTTGGCTATGTAAAGGATTTTTAAAGTGACATTAAAATCTGGTTAAAATGAAAAAAAAAAAAAAATATTCAAGTATGTATTGCTGAAAAAAGTACCTTCTATCGCTCCGAGCCTCCTCCAAATCTCCAAATCTATTTGGATTTTGCTGTGATCTGACTTCCTCTTAGACTTCATGTACACTAGCCTACACTGGCAGTTCCTAAAGTTTTTTTTTGCCAAAGCTCCTAAATTTAACTTCATAGAAGCCTATGTGTCAAATGTACATGTAAGCTTTTAGCAGAGTTTAGGAGCTGCCACGTTTAGATGAGCTTTAATCTTCCTCTTCTGAACGCAAAAGAATCACATTCAGGGTAGGAGCGTTTTGACCTCCAGCCACGAGAAAACGTGGCAAAATGTGGCAAAATCGTTCTGAGATTATGCCACATTTTGCGTTTTTTTTTTCCACAGCTGTAGTAAATAGAGGCCAGTGTATATGAAGCCTTAGATAGTGGCTATGTTCAGTATCCATAGTCCCACTGTACATCAGAACTTAACCACCCTTTCTTGCTCACTCCTAAAATGGACTAGGATGTATAGGATCTGTAGAGTGCAAAGAGCAGTGCACATAACCACAAATGGAAGTGAGGGGGGAAATGGAGAGGTTAGAGAATGAGAACAGAAAAACATAGTACGGTAAGGGCTTGTTGATACATGTATCGATTATAAAGAACAAAGCAATACTCATTAAAGCGACTATAGAATTTCTGATGTGTTTTTTTTTGTATTTGTGAAGCAATAAAAAACTTCAAGAATGCTTGATAAATGCCCATGACAGTTTTGTTTTTCTAATGGGAAGTGCTTACAGTGTTACTAAACCCACAACAGTAAAATACTGTATATGCAGTAAAGCATGCTTGTTATACTCACTGTGGAATCTAAGGGGTTATTTCTCTGCATTGTGTAAAAAGGCTGTTTGATCCTGTATGCACAGATCCCCCTCTTCTTCCACTGACTCCAGAACATGTCCGGACAAGACAGTGCCTTTGGAGTCAGGCTGCATATGCTTAATTTGGTGTGTATTGCTAGAGAGGTTTTTTTTCTTGGGAGAGTGTGTGTGATCAGCACAGGGCCAATTAGCAATGTTCAGAAAGAAGGTCAGGGGTCCTGCATCCTGATAGGACAGATCAGTGCAATATGAAAACTCCTTCTACAAGCTTAATCAAGCTTTGCCACTGGCAATAATGCCCAATGCCTCTGTTAGTAAAAAATACCTTACCCTCTCAATCTGCAGCCGCTGTAATTTTCTGAAAGTGCAATGCAATATGGCTACCTGGAGAATGTGTACTGACCACACCCCAGAAACAAAATTTCCTGCTTGTGTGTTTGGCTCACTGATTTTCACAGAAATCTGCACTAAGATACAAGTCAGATTCCTGGCATCCCCTGCAACAAAAATTTCATTTTGGTGAGATACTCCCAATAGGAACACTTTGAAAGGAATTCAGGCCCAGCAGATTTCCTCATTAGTAATCTGCAGCTTCTGCAGCTGCTACAGCTGACTGATAATGATGTAACCACTCCTATTAAACTCACCCAGCACAAGGGCACAGAGGAACAAACAGTGATTTCTTCAGAATAACAAAAGGTAGGAATCTGCAACAAAGTGTGTTCAAATCCCTGCAATGTACAGAGATCACCCAGAGGGGAATGTTTTTTTCTCAACAAAAGTGGATGTTACGCTTTAAACATGGCGTTGACGCACTTGTAAATGAGGTCTTAGAAACTGTTTGAAACATAGATCGCAGGACTATTCAGTAGTGGATGTGTGTGGATTATGTTTGAAGAATAAGAATATAGTTAAGTGTCACTTTAATAACAGACATTTCTGCGCAGTAAAAAGCGAGAGTGAAATAGTGGCAAACATGTCATGAATGAGCACCATTGGAGCTTTCTTTCTGAATATACTTATTTACCTATATAGTTAGTAATTGACTCATTATTATGAATTTTTGCATGTTCCTAAAGTGACTGTACTATATTGGCCTGTGATCTGTTCTGTTAAATTAATATAATATAATGTTAATAGTTGTAATAGTTGATATATGTATAAACACAGTGATTCTCTGTGTTTCCAAATGTAGCTATGTTTCATAAAAGATAAACATGATAACAAACAGTTGATCTTTTTTACTTAAAGTTCAATTACTTAACATCAGATATATTGTATGTCAACACACTATAAATATTAAGCATTTAACAGCAAGACTACAGAAAAAATGTTAATGCTTAAAAAAAGCAGAGTACATAAAACTGAAAATTGTACATATTATTCAAATAATAAAGAAATTCATAAACAATAAGTCATTAACATATTCAACCAATGGGTAAGCAAATCAATGAAAATGCTTGATTATTCCTTGATGTGATATATTGACATGCCTATGCTCTGTTTTCAGGTCCTGCTAAATGTCTTTTGTATGTAAATTTTGAGGATTTATGCACAGGTGGCTTAACACTGGACATGAGCTGATCTATCCATAATGCTTTAGACATCATTAATTACAGTTGCTGTGATTCCGTTATTTACAGAGGTCAAGGAGTTGTGCAGAGTCAGAAAGGATGCTGTTTGCTGAACTAGGAATTGCATTAAGTCATTAGCAATGAATAGAGTGATAGTATAGTAAGCAAACTATAGGGCACTCAGACATAATTAGGCAATGCCGATGTCCTAGGAGGAGCTGCAGCAATATAGTGGGAGTGGGTGGCATGATCATTTTCTTCAGCTGACAGGGAAGGAGAAAAAAAGGACAGATGAATTCAACAATATTCCATTGCCTAAAACTATAAAGGCTCATTTTCATGTCTTACCAGTAGAAATTCACATTTTGTTCCAGTGCAGTAACATTGGATATTCCACCAGAGATGCTGCACAACATAGGCTCATAACTGCAAGTAATTGTATTCTAGCTTCTCTGCGGCCTCATTTTATAGGTTCAATTTGCTAAAAGCCTGCCTGGGTGTAATTCTGGGTTGGTTCAATTACACTGTACATTTTGCGGCTTTCACTGGGATTTTCTTATGAGAGTATGACTTTAAATTATTCAATTTAATTGTGTGGATAACAGTACATTCACTCTAGGAAAACGAAAAATAATAAATAAATTTTAAGGAATTAGATTATTATTTAACATAAAGATGTAATTAAAAATTAGAGGTCCAAAATAAATTATTTTTTTTACTTTATGCTTTAGTACATAAATGTAACATAAAAGGTTGAAATGCATAATAAATCTTACAAATAAAACATTTGTATACATTTGTGTTCTATGGTTTCAACATTGAAAAGATACAGTGTTTAACACTATATGATAGACCTGTTTGTTCAGTATTTGCCATTCCACAAATTTGTCAGTATTGCTGCACTCCAAAACTCAGCCTCTCCTGTTCATAAAGCTCATGATTTTTTTTTTTTTTTTTGCTTAAAGAGGAGGTCCAGGCTCCTTCAAAAAAAAAAAAATTCAGCAGCTAAAAATACTGTAGCTGATGACTTTTAATATTAGGACATATTAGGACATATACATGTCCAGGAATCCAGCAGTGTCTTCACCTGAGGATATTTTTCCATTGCCTCTCGGGTGCTGCCACTGCCATTTTTTGTAAGGGAAACTGACAATGAAGCCTTGTGGCTTCACAACCGGTTCCCTACTGCGCATGTGCAAAGTGCGTATAAACACTTTGTGAATTGCCCAGTGCCGGGGAGGGAGGAGGAGGGCTGAACTTCTGCGGCAAGATCACCCAGAAGTGGGAGCGGGTACCTGTCAAGGCCAAGTAGCCGCTCCCCCCCCCCCCCCCCGAAAGATGCCAAATGCGAAAAAATTGCTGACAATACCTAACTGTGTTTTACCAATACAGATACAATCACCTTAAAGGGATTTGTGGGAACAAGATAGTAAATAAAAAAAAATAATAATATAGCATATACAATTGCTTCTTTGGTTGAGATTGAAGTGAAGGACTGCCTGGGAATGCAGGGAGGTGTTGGGTTATAGTGTGTGTGTGTGTGTGGGGGGGGGGGGGGGGAGGCTGGCTGACATTAAAAGAGGGGGGTTAAGTGATGCTAGGGAGGAAGGGGCTGGTTGACATTGCAGAATGGAGGTAAGGTGACAGTAGGGGAAAAGCTGACATTCCAGAAGGGGGGTTAGTTTATGCACAATGCAGGGGGGTAGGGTGCACTAAGCAGCAACTACAAAAATGCTGTTAGTCAGCCTGGATGCTGGTAGAAGCACTCCCCTCAATGGGATATTTTTTTTTTTAACCATGTGATAAAAACCAGAGGCTCTCACAGGATAAAAAAGGGTGGGCTCGGGGTGCAGAGCACTGCGCCCGAGCCCACCCAGTTGTGTGACCATAGCGAATTAAAATTCACTATTGTCACATGGATCCTCCTCCTGGCCAATCAGGAAGTGGGTTATGAGATCCGTTTCCCGATTGGTCAAAAGGAGAGGCCATGTTATTGGCCAAGGAGGAGGAGGAGGGAGGAGATGCCAGGGAAGCTTCTGCCTTCGCTGCCAGGGGAAGCCGCCGCCAGAGATGAAGCTGATGGGAGGCTTCTAATGGGGCAAGGCAGGAGTGTGTACAGTTGAGCTTGGGTATTTTCTGCTTGCACTATTTGTGTAATGCCATTTCATGCTTGTATTATTGGCTCACTGATTTTCCCAAAAGTCTGCACTAAGATATGTCAGATTTTAGGCATTTCATTTTTGGTGAGATACTTCCAAAGGGTTAATGACATCTAAAGGAATAAAGACCCTACCTTTTCCTCATTAGAACAAGTACAGAGCAAGTACAGCAGCTGATTAATAAGGAAAAGTCTTATCCCTTCAGATTCACTCTGCAGACAACAAACAACCTTTTCTTCAGATATATACAGAACTGATATAGGTCAGCTCCTAAGAATCACATACAGGCAAGGATTTTGGGAAATAAAGAGCAATTTTTCTTATTGGTCACACTTAATTTTTTTCACTATTGTCTCTTTACAACCTCCTGCCTGCGCTATAGCCGAAAGACAGCTACAGTGCAGGCTTCCAATGCCGGGAGGGTGTCAATGGAATTCCTCGAGTGATTGCGCTGCTTGCTCACCCCCTGCAGACTCGGCTGATCACAGATGGGGGTAAAGGATCAATCATAGCAGCCCTTTACCACGTGATCAGCTGTCAGCCAGTGACAGCTGGTCACAGAATGTATACACAAGCCAGTTATCAGCTTTTCTCTCCTCATACTGTCCATGAGGAGAGAAGAAGAAAGCCAATAACCGGCTTTGATTATTGGTTCCAACAGTGCCCATCAGTGCTGCTAATCAATGCCCACCAGTGCTTCTAATCAGTGCCCATCAGTGCTGCCAATCAGTGCCCACCATTGCTGCTAAACAGTACCCACCAATGCTGCCAATCAGTGCCCAACAGTGCTGTTAATCAGTACCCACCAGTGCCATCTATCAGTGCCCATCAGTGTAGTTTATCAGTGTCCATCAGTGCAGCCTATCAGTGCCCATCAGTGCAGCCTTATAAGCGCACATCAGTAAAGGAGAAAAATTACCTGTTTGCAAAATTGTATAACAAACTATGAAAAATGGTTTTGAAAACTATGTTTTTTTTTTTTAAAAATGTTGGTCTTTTTTTTTGTTTGTTTAGCATAAAATAAAAAACCCACTGATGATTAAATACCACCATAAGAAATCTCTGTTTTTGTGAAAATAATATCAATTTAATATGGGTACAGTGCTGCATGACCATGTAATTGTCATTCAAAGTGTGACAGTGCTGAAAGGTGAAAATTGGCCTGGGCAGGAAGGGGGTAAAAGTACCCAGAAGGCAAGTGGTTAAACAAAAGCATCCTTAACACATGTGAAAATCCTGGTCCTTTAAGACTAAAAAGATTCTAAATATACTGCTCCAAGCTCTCCCTAGAAATGCAAGCCTCTGTCCCATGGGTGTGGAATCCTCAGGAGTGTTCCAAACATCCCACTCACTCATTTCATTGATCCAGCAGTTATCCCTCTCATACATTTCACTGGGAATCAAGCTTAAGGTACAGTATATATAATGTATTTGCTTCATTTTAATCTGGACAACCAATGTATGAACTGTCCATTTATAAAGCTGCTATATAAATAGCACTACATATAATACCAATTGGAGTAATTTACTGGAAATGTACACATGTCTTTCTAATAGCTTTTGAGGCTTTCATTATTAAAACTGTATATAGTGGAAAAAAAACACTAATCCTTAACTGCAATAAACCAGAATATTCCTTTCAGGGTTTCCCATAGTCTGCCTTTTTTTTTTTTACTTGCTTCACACATCAAGTTTTTTTTTTTTTTCTTTCTACTAAATCTATATCTGCAGGTTGCTATATCAGTTTTGCAACAGAACTGAAGAAATGTCTGTGCTCAAATCCAAATTGCTTATAGCTTACACACACACACACACATATATCATATAATATCGTATCGTATCTTATCATATCATACCGGGTGTGCTAAAGGAGTATAAATATGCTACCTCTAAAGATTTTGAGTTAGCCCTAGAAAGGTATATAGCAGCATGCAAAGTGGTGATTCAGATTCTTTACTATAAAACTTTGCCATATATTTAGACTAAGTGATTCTGTGAAATCTTACCTCTCTGGTAAACTACTTTATCTACTGTTGCAAACTGTTCCACGAGCTTGGACATTTGAGGATCCAACCTTGGTTGTAATGGTATGAACTGGAATCCATTGAACCTTTACCAGTTGATGACATTGCCCCGGTGCTTACATTTACATGAGGGTGAGCTTTGCATATTCACTTTCTGACTAGAGGGTCAAAGAGTAACAAAAACGCCAATTATTTTTAAATGACAGTCTGCAATAACTGTTACCCATCAATTACCCAACAGGAGGAATACTGTCTGCTGGGCATTCAGAGACTCCCACATAGTATATTTTTATTAGAAAACAAATGCAATAATCATATTTTCAGTACTTACTCTCTGGCCAAAATCACCAAAATGTTTGCAGTAGCAAGTAAAAAAAAAACCTGTCTTTGGTTTGTGACCAATCCCAGGTGTGCATATAGCATTATCGGTCTGTGTTTTGTTTCTCAGGACAGCGTTTTTGTTGTTAAATTGGGTCTTTAATTTTTTTGTCCGCAAAGTGCCGCTTTGATGCAAATAATGTAAAATCTTCAGTACATTGAGTTTGGGAATAGTTTGTCAGCCCAAGGAACTCAAAAGGGACTCTGTCTCTTTTAAAACCACCCCCTGACCCACTTATTCTCACCTTCCCCATCCTCCCTTACCCCTTTATTGTACTAGGAATGAAACATGTGTAAGCCCTGTGTTGAATAGTGTTCAGACCTGGAAATTGGCTGCTGGGCCCAATCACTGCACTGTGGATATCACCTGTTCCCTTATACTTAGAAGTGCTAAGGTATTTCATGGCAGCTCTAATGGTGCACTTGAGCAATGAAAGAGTGAGTGGGTAAGGGGTGGGCTTTAAAGTGGAACTAAACCCTTCTATCTTTTTCAGCCAAGGAAGCTGCCATCTTTGAGCTGCAATGCCCATGGTGCTGTGTATGTGATCATTATTAAAACCAGCCATTTGATGGTTTGACAGTTTGGTTGAGAGCACAAGCAAGCAAACGTGACAGTCAGCATTCATGGCATGCTGGAAATGTACGGTAACCTTTTTTAAAACCGTTAAATCGATGGGTATACTTCCGCATTAGAGAGACAAGGTCTCGGTCTCACAGAAACATATTTTGAGAAACCTAATCTCTATTACATAGTTACATAGTAGTTGAGGTTGAATAAAAACAATAAAAATCAGGGGAAAAATCCTGCGCTAAAAAGTGACAGAAGATAAAAAATGACGGAGGATAAAATCACATAAAATAGCAGCTAGTACACTGGGCTTATAGAAATCCAAATCACAATATACATCAAAATAGTGCAGCGCTAAAGACGTATGGTTAATATGTCACAGGAACAGGTTAAACATTGGTGCAGTGCAATTAAGAACCAGACCAAACAGGTGAGTAAAAAACATAAGTCCATTAAAATCTTAAATCATGAATCAAATATGCAGAGGTGCCAGAAAGTCCAAAAACAAGGAAGGAATCCCAAGATGCGGTGAGCAGGAGGGAAAAAACACCCGTGTAGATGGATAAAGAGTGTCTGCTTACCGCAAAGACTGGGCCCCCAATTTAATGGGCAGGCCAATCAGGCATTGGATAATTACTCCCTTAGAAATGGACTCTTTTCCTCCACTTTAACAGGACAGGATCATCTCCATATACTCCTAGTATCTCGATCACCAATAAATGGATAACTCCAATATAAGTGGCAGTAAATAGAGAAGAAAGGAGACCATAGCGTAATCCAGTAGAGTAAATGCTAAAGGTTTATTAAGGTTCTACTTACATAAGTAAATGAAGTACAGGCATGGATAGTTAAAATCCGCTGCGTCCCGCGGTTCAAGTTGGTACGCCCCTGACGACGTCATTCTGATGAAACCGGTCGGGAGGTTCCGGACACCACGCTCGTCACGCCCCCTAGACGCCGGCTCATCTGCAACTTGAACCGCGGGACGCCGCAGATTTTAACTATCCATGCCTGTACTTCATTTACTTATGTAAGTAGAACCTTAATAAACCTTTAGCATTTACTCTACTGGATTACGCTATGGTCTCCTTTCTTCTCTATTTACCGCCACTTATATTGGAGTTATCCATTTATTGGTGATCGAGTGTTACACACTGGGAGATACTAGGAGTATATGGAGATGATCCTGTCCTGTTAAAGTTGAGGAAAAGAGTCCATTTCTAAGGGAGTAATTATCCAATGCCTGATTGGCCTGCCCATTAAATTGGGGGCCCAGTCTTTATCCATCTACACGGGTGTTTTTTCCCTCCTGCTCACCGCATCTTGGGATTCCTTCCATGTTTTTGGACTTTCTGGCACCTCTGCATATTTGATTCATGATTTAAGATTTTAATGGACTTATGTTTTTTACTCACCTGTTTGGTCTGGTTCTTAATTGCACTGCACCAATGTTTAACCTGTTCCTGTGACATATTAACCATACGTCTTTAGCGCTGCACTATTTTGATGTATATTGAAAAAAAACAATAGTCCATCCAGTTCAACCTGTGTAGGTGTGTGTGGACTTATTCATTCCCCTTACCCTGAATGTTTTGATCCTTGAGATGTACATACAAGAGTCTTTTAAAAGTAGCCATACTCCCCGCAGTTACTACCATTGTATGGCCTTGTGTCCCCCTAATTAGTTTAGTTGCCCTTCTCTGGACTCTCTCCTGTTCCAACACATCCTTTCTGAGGTTTGGCGACCAGAAGTGGACAGAGTACTCCAGATGTGGTCGGACCATGGTTTTATAAAGTGGTTTTATAAAGTGGTTGGATTATAGTTTTATCTCTGGAATATACCCCCTACTTTATGCATGCTAATATTCTGCCGGCTATTGTGCCTGTATGCTAGCAAAAGTGTGCCCATTTTGGAATTGGCAAGGTTGAGGTGGTTTGAGCAAGGGAGGAGTTTCAGGGGTGGTGGAGGAAGCAGCGAGGATTAGGTTTAGGGTCATTAAGTGTGAAGTGGGATGCACTTCCAACAGGCATAGGGCAACAGCAAACGAGAAGTAGATTTTTCAGGAGATGGGGTTGGGAAATAGTGGGGTAACTGACTTACATGTCATGGGGGGAATGGGTGATGGGGCTGGCTGACATTGTCAGGGGGAGGTAAGGTGGAAAGGGGGTAGCCCATGTTAAAGGAAGAGAATTGTAAGACAGTGGAGTGGCTGTCTGACATTGCAGGGAAAAGAGTTGTGGGGGGGGGGGGGTAGAGTAGATGCTTCTTCTTTGGAGAGTGAAGTGGAGGACTGCCTGGGAATGCAGGGAGGTGTTGGGTTATAGAATGTGTGTGTGTGTGGGGGGGAGGGGGGGGCTGGCTGACATTAAAAGAGGGGGGTTAAGTGATGCTAGGGAGGAAGGGGCTGATTGACATTGCAGAATGGGGTTAAGGTGATAGTAGGGGAAAAGCTGACATTCCAGAAGGGGGGTTAGGTTATGCACAATGCAGGGGGGTAGGGTGCACTAAGCAGCAACTACAAAAATGCTGTTAGTCAGCCTGAAAGCTGGTAGAAGCACTCCCCCAACACACATAACCTGTGCCCTGTACTGTAACTTCTCCCGCAGAGCAGCAGACCTAACAAGGAGTTGGCAGCTGTTGTTGTACTCCCCTTAGCCTCCTGCAGCTTCTTCTGCTATAAGCAAGTGGCTGAAGGGAGTGCTGGATGCACAATTGTAATTCAAATTGTGACAGCGCTGAAAGCTGAAAATTGGCCTGGGCAGGAAGGGGCTAAAAGTGCCCTGAATTGAAGCAGTTAAAGAAGCATAGTACAAGAGCAAGTATTGCTAATAACAAAATGTATAGGCATCTCTTCGGACTTAAAACAGAAATGTATTTTATCAAAAGACAGCTAGCGATTTAGTGTGCTTGCAATCTGCCACCTGCTTGTCTATCTAAAACACACCCCACTCAGTGGCAGCTGGTGTATATGGGGCACAGGGGCGCCACCCCCCCTTGTCCATGCATCCGGCCCCCTAATCTACATGCGGGGTGCTGGACGCATGGAGTTCAATGGGATTTTTTTAACCATGTGATTAGAGCAAGAGGCTCTCACAGGATAAAAAAGGGTGGGCTCGGGGTGCAGAGCACTGCACCTGAGCCCACCCAGTTGTGTGACAATAGCGAATGAAAATTCGCTATTGTCACATGGATCCTCCTCCTGGCCAATCAGAACCCAATTGGTCAAAAGGAGAGTCCTTGTTATTGGCCAAGGCGGAGGAGGAGGAGGGGGGAGATGCCAGGGAAGCCGCCGCCGTCGCTGCCAGGGGAAGCCACCGCCAGAGATGAAGCTGATGGGAGGCTTCTAATGGGGCAAGGCAGGAGTGTTCCAGGGCATCTTTAGCGCTTTAATGTAAGCGAGCCGGCGATGGGGGGGGGGGGTAGTGTGTGACCTGGCGAGCTGGTGTGGTCCGGGGGGGGGGGATTATGGTGTGGTCCACCTAACGCCCCCCCCCCGGCCCATGGAGCACCAGCCACCACTGACCATACTCATACCCTTTCCCTACCCACACAATTCATAACATTACAGAATGGATTGTTATGTGACATGGCCTTTACCCTGGCTGCCTGTACCCTAAGAAATTACTAGTGATTTTAGTGAAAACAAAAGCACATATGCCTCAAAAATGGTGTTACTTACTGAATTTCAGATTGTTCATTATTTACTAATGTTCCAAATAGAAGCGGGCTGATTCACTGCATTTCAAACAAAAATTCCCTAATCCCTACTATGGATTCTGCACTGCTTAGTAAACAGCCTCACAAACATACTGGTATATTTATATTCCATTGGAGCACATGATTTCTGAACCTTCCCTGTATAACTTGTTCACTGTGCCAAGGTCTACAGTCTGTGTACACTGTTTAACATAAGAGAGAAGAAAGTGAAATACAACATCCTATCGGTAGTAGTCAGTTAACTACCATACCATTTGTGCAAAGGTATTGGAGTAGTACAAAAAATATAACACTATTAGCAACACAAATCTGTATAGGTTTAAAATCTGATAGGTTTCCTTTCACAGTCACTGGATATATTTGTAAGAGTAATTCTAAACTTTGCAGTTTACGGAATGAAACTGCGCAATTATGTTTGTGTTACATTATGCAATAAATCATTGTGTTCCTAATTAAAAAGTAACTGCTTTAGAAAGTTTTCCCAAGCACTCCCACACCATGTTTATAGCACTATCTGAGCAAGAAAGGGTGCCCATTGACCTGTAAGGATGAAATGAAAATATTGACTTCACTCATTTGTATACATTTTTCAGGTATATGAGGTCCATAGCTGTGACTTTTACATTTTCTTCTATATTAGGCAAACAAAAGTTTGTTTTTCTATTACATCAGCTAAGAAGGGATTAGTTGTCACATCAATAGTTTGTAGTGTAATTAGACAAAACATTTTGCCCCTTTTCTTCGGGGGACATAAGTTTGCCAACCTATAGTTGGGGTTCTCAATTTTTTAAGTTTTTCAATTTTCTATTGACATCAATAAAGAGTATTAAACTATCTGACTACACCCGATTGCAACTCTAGTAAGTTTATTTTTGACGTGTTTGTGCTCAGTGTCTGTCAAAACAAATGTATTTGTCCTGTTAAATCTGTACAAGGCTCTTCATTTGTTGTGCCTCCCTTCAGTGACTTATACCTTCCCTCATGTTTAGTCCTGCTGTCTTCTTTCCTAAAATGTGTGACAGTAAAAAACCCCGCACTTATGGTAAATGTAAAATCAATCGGTGAATGTATCCAAATGTGAATAAATAGATAAATATATTCAAAGTGTCTGTGCGATTAAGCTGCTGGCTGCAAATAAAGTGCAGGTGCTCTTCAAATCATGTATACTCAGTGTTGCAGCGCTGCTTTAACCAATACGTGAATAAATAAATAAATATAAATAATTCACTTGCAATAATATATCAATGTGCTAAATAAGCCGTGCAATGTATCTCAAATATAAAATTCATGCAAAAAGTTCATATAAAACTCATATGGTAAAAAATTCATATAGAAAAAACTCATATAGAAAAATTCATGTAGCAAAAACTTCAAGTCCATACAAGTCCATTCAGGTGCAAATAAAAGTGCTTCTGTGCTTTCTTTGTGCAAAATGGGGATGACCCCCTGTGGTTTTCCTACTTACCACAATGCGCTTGAAAAGGAGCATGTAATGAATAAATCCACATAGTCTTGTAATCCGTTACTATCGCTGGAACGATCCTTAATGGGCCAATATCTCAGAGTTTCCTCATGGAGAAAAAAGAGCCATCCATAGTGAAGTACATTTAACCAGTTTTATTAAACATTCCAGAAAATATACTCACAAACATAATGAACAAACATCTGTAGCTACAAATGACGCTGTGATTGACAGCGAAACGCATCTAGCGATTGGCTGAGCGGACTGCCACGTCACATCCGGCCGGTGGAGCGCACGCTGTGGGAGCAGCGAACCACCGAGCCCTGTCTTACATGCCTGTTTGTTCATTATGTTTGTGAGTATATTTTCTGGAATGTTTAATAAAACTGGTTAAATGTACTTCACTATGGATGGCTCTTTTTTCTCCATGAGGAAACTCTGAGATATTGGCCCATTAAGGATCGTTCCAGCGAAAGTAACGGATTACAAGACTATGAGGATTTATTCATTACATGCTCCTTTTCAAGCGCATTGTGGTAAGTAGGAAAACCACAGGGGGTCATCCCCATTTTGCACAAAGAAAGCACAGAAGCACTTTTATTTGCACCTGAATGGACTTGTATGGACTTGAAGTTTTTGCTACATGAATTTTTCTATATGAGTTTTTTCTATATTAATTTTTTACCATATGAGTTTTATATGAACTTTTTGCATGCATTTTATATTTGAGATACATTGCACGGCTTATTTAGCACATTGATATATTATTGCAAGTGAATTATTTATATTTATTTATTTATTCACGTATTAGTTAAAGCAGCGCTGCAACACTGAGTATACATGTCTTCTTTCCTAGTGTCTGTTTTCCTTGCCATTCGCCCTGCCTTTAGTCCTCACAGAACAAAGTTTCCACAGTCCTACTATTGCCTGTTAACCATTATTTTTTGTTTACTGATTCTCATCTTACACAATAGTCTACCAAGAGGCTGGACTCTAGGGGTTTAATGCACATGCATGAGTAGGTATTGAGGATTTATGAAGTATAAATTGGGGACTGGCTACTAAAGGGTTAATGCACTTCAGTTGGAGACTGGCCACTATGAGGCTGGTCACTGAGGGGTTGATGCATATACCCTAGAGATTGGCTACTGACATAACTTAGAGACTGGATAGGAAGGAGCACATCTGCTAAAGACTGGCAACAAAGGAGAGGAACTGGCCACCAATGGGGTAAAGTGTATGTTAGGCCGGCCATACACTGTTCGAATTTCGGCTGGTTCAGCAGGAACTGGCTGCGATTCGACAATTAGTGGGCAGGTTGAATGTACCAAGCTGATCGATCAATCAACTTGGGTACAACTAGCTTGTTGGATTCGCTTGGCTGCCTGAAATAATTACTGTTTTACTGTTTTACCCTAAGGCAGGAAAGAACAACACAGTGTTGACAGGGGAATCCTTCCTGCTGAGCAATTTTCTTTTTCCTGTGTCTGTGTCGATGAGGGAATTGTGCAAATTTCTTTTCTGCCTTAGGGTAAAGTTTACATAAAATTCAGTACATTTCACCAACACATGCACATTTTTACTTATTTTGCCTTTTTAAAAATGCTGCAAGTACAGAAAAATAAGTGTTGATCCTGCCATACTCCAGTGAGCTCCTAACTTTCTGTGCACTTTTGACTACAGAATGTCTCCTCTCTATTTTATGGAGGTGAGGAGAAGGGATGGCCTTGCGGTTCGCCCGGCGGTCGGGTTCGCGGCAAATTTTGCTTGTTCGCTACCCGCCAATTTTGCAAACACATGGCGTTGTTCGCAGCGGCCATATTAGTTTACATTGGGGAGAACTTTGACCCATGACACAGCCGTCAGGTGGAACGGGACAGCCAATTAAAACATTTCAGTACATGGACATACCCCCTACCTTCTAAATAGACCAGAGCTGGCAGCCATTTCACATTATGCTTTTTGTCAGCATAGGAAGAGGTTGGCTGTGCGCATCAGGGACAGATTGCCAGACACAAATAGCTCTGTTAAGATCCACAAAAGTCCTTTTGAGGGCTAGTATTTGGTATAGGTCTACTACACTTTCTTTTTAGTTTAGGGAAAGGTATGCTGTGTTCATCAGGGACAGATCGAGATCGGCAGTGACACAAATCGCTCTGTTAAGATCCACAAAAGTCCTTTTAAAGGCTGGTATTTGGTATAGGTCTACTACAGTCTCTTTTCAGTTAAGGTACAGGTATGCAGTGTTCATCAGGGACAGATCGGTAGTGACACAAATCGCTCTGTTAATGTCCACAAAAGTGATGTTAAGGGCTGCTATATATTTGGTATAGGTGTGCAGTTTTTCAGTTTAGGGAAAGGTATCCAGTGTGCTTCCAGGGACAGAGATCAGCAGTGACACAAATCGCTCTGTTAATGTCCACAAAAGTCATTTTAAGGGCTGCTATTTATTTGGTATAGGTGTGTAGTGCACTATATAGGGTTTAATCCACGGTATAATATACTTTGTAATATAGAAAGCATATTATAGAGGATTTGTATTGTGCACTGTGCAACATTGTGACTGGTGTGGTGACTGAGCGTTGCCGCAGCAATACTACAAACAGTGACAAAAGCACTTTTAATGTATTATAACTGGTGTGATAGACCAGTGGCTCCCTGGCCAATACCACATATTGAAGTGGAGTGTTATCTGAGTATACTTTTACAAGTGTATTTGTGTCCTGCAACAATATTGCCTCTTTTGCTGTGTTAACTTTGCTACACACAGAGCCAAACTCACTGGCCAATTTTTTGAACAACTGGTGCGATAGACCAGTGGCCCCCCAATACAACATATTGAAGTGGGGTGTTATTTAACAGTATACTTTTCTAAGAGTGTATTTTAGTCCTGCAAAAATGTGGCCTCTTTTGCTGTGTTAACTCTGCTACACACAGTGACAACAGTTCTGGCCAATTATTTGTAGAGCTGGAGTAATAAACCTGTGGCCCCCCAATACTACAGATTGAAGCAGGGTGTTATCTGAGTATACTTTCCTAAGTGTATTTGTGCCCTGCAACAATATTGCCTCTTTTGCTGCATTAACTCTGATACACACAGTGCCAAACTCCCTGGCCAATTTTTTGAACAACTGGTGTGATAGACCAGTGGCCCCCCAATACCACATATTGAAGTGGGGTGTTATCTGAGTATACTTTCCTAAGTGTATTTGTGTCCTGCAACAATATTGCCTCTTTTGCTGCGTGAACTCTGATACACACAGTGCCAAACTCCCTGGTCAATTATTTGTAGAACTGGTGTAATAAACCTGTGGCCCCCTCAACACCACGGATTGAAGTGGGGTGTTATCTGAGTATACTTTCCTAAGTGTATTTGTGTCCTGCAACAATATTGCCTCTTTTGCTGTGTTAACTCTGATACACACAGTGCCAAACTCCCTGGCCAATTTTTTGAACAACTGGTGTGATAGACCAGTGGCCCCCCAATACCAAATATTGAAGTGGGGTGTTATCTGAGTATACTTTCCTAAGTGTATCTGTGTCCTGCAACAATATTGCCTCGTTTGCTGCGTGAACTCTGATACACACAGTGCCAAACTCCCTGGCCAATTATTTGTAGAACTGGTGTAATAAACCTGTGGCCCCCTCAATACCACGGATTGAAGTGGGGTGTTATCTGAGTATACTTTCCTAAGTGTATTTGTGTCCTGCAACAATATTGCCTCTTTTGCTGTGTTAAATCTGATACACACAGTGCCAAACTCCCTGGCCAATTTTTTGAACAACTGGTGTGATAGACCAGTGGCCCCAAAATACCACATATTGAAGTGGGGTGTTATTTAACAGTATACTTTTCTAAGAGTGTATTTTAGTCCTACAAAAATGTGGTCTCTTTTGCTGTGTTAACTCTGCTACACACAGTGACAACAGTTACTGGCCAATTATTTGTAGAACTGGTGTAATAAACCTGTGGCCCCCCAATACCACAGATTGAAGTGGGGTGTTATCTGAGTATACTTTCCTAAGTGTATTTGTGTCCTGCAACAATATTGCATCTTTTGCTGCGTTAACTCTGATACACACAGTGCCAAACTCCCTGGCCAATTTTTTGAACAACTGGTGTGATAGACCAGTGGCCCCCAATACCACATATTGAACTGGGGTGTTATCTGAGTATACTTTCCTAAGTGTATTTGTGCCCTGCAACAATATTGCCTCTTTTGCTGCATTAACTCTGATACACACAGTGAAGTGGGGTGTTATCTGAGTATACTTTTACGAGTGTACTTGTGTCCTGCAACAATATTGCCTCTTTTGCTGCGTTAAATCTGCTACACACAGTGCCAAACTCACTGGCCAATTTTTTGAACAACTGGTGTGATAGACCAGTGGCCCCCCAATACCACATATTGAAGTGGGGTGTTATTTAACAGTATACTTTTCTAAGAGTGTATTTTAGTCCTACAAAAATGTGGTCTCTTTTGCTGTGTTAACTGTGCTACACACAGTGACAACAGTTACTGGCCAATTATTTGTAGAACTGGTGTAATAAACCTGTGGCCCCCAATACCACAGATTGAAGTGGGGTGTTATCTGAGTATACTTTCCTAAGTGTATTTGTGTCCTGCAACAATATTGCCTCTTTTGCTACAAACAGTGACAAAAGCACTTTTAATGTATTATAACTGGTGTGATAGACCAGTGGCTCCCTGGCCAATACCACATATTGAAGTGGAGTGTTATCTGAGTATACTTTTACAAGTGTATTTGTGTCCTGCAACAATATTGCCTCTTTTGCTGTGTTAACTTTGCTACACACAGAGCCAAACTCACTGGCCAATTTTTTGAACAACTGGTGCGATAGACCAGTGGCCCCCCAATACAACATATTGAAGTGGGGTGTTATTTAACAGTATACTTTTCTAAGAGTGTATTTTAGTCCTGCAAAAATGTGGCCTCTTTTGCTGTGTTAACTCTGCTACACACAGTGACAACAGTTCTGGCCAATTATTTGTAGAGCTGGAGTAATAAACCTGTGGCCCCCCAATACTACAGATTGAAGCAGGGTGTTATCTGAGTATACTTTCCTAAGTGTATTTGTGCCCTGCAACAATATTGCCTCTTTTGCTGCATTAACTCTGATACACACAGTGCCAAACTCCCTGGCCAATTTTTTGAACAACTGGTGTGATAGACCAGTGGCCCCCCAATACCAAATATTGAAGTGGGGTGTTATCTGAGTATACTTTCCTAAGTGTATCTGTGTCCTGCAACAATATTGCCTCTTTTGCTGCGTGAACTCTGATACACACAGTGCCAAACTCCCTGGCCAATTATTTGTAGAACTGGTGTAATAAACCTGTGGCCCCCTCAATACCACGGATTGAAGTGGGGTGTTATCTGAGTATACTTTCCTAAGTGTATTTGTGTCCTGCAACAATATTGCCTCTTTTGCTGTGTTAACTCTGATACACACAGTGCCAAACTCCCTGGCCAATTTTTTGAACAACTGGTGTGATAGACCAGTGGCCCCCAAATACCACATATTGAAGTGGGGTGTTATTTAACAGTATACTTTTCTAAGAGTGTATTTTAGTCCTACAAAAATGTGGTCTCTTTTGCTGTGTTAACTCTGCTACACACAGGGCCTGATTCATAGTACGGCGAATTGGCGTTTCGGCGTGATTTTGCGAAGCGGCGATTATTTAAGTCTGAAATTGGCATTCAAAGAACGGCGGGCGGAAAATAGCGCCTAGTGTGAGATTCATTAAGATGCAATATGGTCAGAGCGCGACTTAAAACCACGCCAGCTAAAAGCTCGACTAAAGTTTAGCCAAATTTTCCCCTGTACCCCCAAAAATCCCAAATCACTGTGGAAGGTGTGGAAGTCAATTTGGAGATGACTTGCGTTTAAAAAATCTCAAAAACTGACTTAGAAAGAGAGATATCTGCGAAAGTGTGGAAAGGTTAAACAGCTCCTCCAGCCGCGAGCTGCGAACTCGCGAATGTGCGCATGCGCAACGTCAAATTGGCTCAAAAAATTTCGCCAGCGCGATTTTGGGTCAATTTTTTTTTGAATACCGCTTGCAAATCCGCTGTCTCGCCCATAGAAAATGGCAAAAACCGGCGGAATTGGAAAAACATGCACACTTCCAACAAGGGATCCTTTAGTAAACACCATCACATTCCATACACCTTTCCTGCTAACTCCGAAATCATAGCAGTCAAATCTACAGTGTTTATATAGAACCTCCACATTCTCTGAAAAAACCCACAAAATATTACATTGGGGAATTGGTCGTCAGATAGAAAAAAAATAGATGTAAAACATATTTCAAAGAAAGATTATTAGCATTTCACACATATCAAGGAAATGTCACAATTTTGACAATATTTTATGTGTTTCCAAAGAATGTTTTTAGAAATATATTGCAAATACTACCTTTTCTTCCATATGGGTATGGCCAAGTGTTACCATTTTACTACACATTTAACTGAAGGTATATATATATATATCCCTTATACTTGGCTAATTAGCAAAGTATGCCCAACAAACAAATAGAGCTTTAGCTCACAATATTGCTACATATTGACTTTATGGGGCATCTTTTGTATTTTGTTCATGTCTTTGGATTAAAAGTTTGCTGATACACATGCCTTTTTCAAACATGAACAAAATTAATGATGTCAACATTTGGAGGATTGGAGATATCCAAGTGTTGCCCATACAGAGGGCACCTTCCGGATTCGAACTTACAAACCTACAGCAGGAAGGCAGACTCCCTAATCATTGTGCTATTTCTCAGTGAGCGTTGGGTGTTTTCCTCATGCCGTCAAAATGCTCACATGGGAACAGGGGCCATTGAACTGAATAGGATTGGATTTTTTGCCTGTTTTGGGAGCTGATCCTTGAGCTGGACAAATCCCCCTCAAACGCCCCCAAACGGGCTACGTTCACATGTACGTGTTTGTGGTCTGTTTTTGGGGCTTTTGTAGGTGATTTCATATAACAATGCCTGCCCAAAAAATGCATGTCAAAACGCCTGTGAAAACGCCAGCCAAAATGCACATAAGAACGCCTGATATAATTGCCACGCCAAATTTAGGGATGTTCATGAGTGATGAGTCAGATTGTTGGCTTACATATCTGGTCAATCGTCACAATCTCACTTCTCAAATCCCAAAAGGTGTGTTTCAATTGTTTCCCTAAATATATATTTCTCTCTCTCTCACGTAATTGTATATATATGTATGTATTCCTGTATCTAAACATTCTAAATAATGACTAGCAAACTTCAAGAGAGAATTTTTTCAATTCACATATACTATACACACCTACATACATTTCTATTCCTCATTTCTATTTCCCTTGTTTTGGCAACTGAGCATGCTCCAAAACACACAGGATACACACAGTTAATTTTTGGACTGGGCGTTACCATTCTGGGTGTGTTTGCTTGGATTATATATAGCTCACTCAGACATCAGGAAAGATTTGACCTACGAAGAGGTCCAATATATTTGTGTGTCACATGTTTTATGGGTAACATTTTTGGCCCTTTGTTATTTATGGAGGTGAGATTTGGCTGTGTTGTGTGTTGACTCTCTGTAAGTATTTATTGCTGTTAACATAATTCTGTCAATCTGCACATGCATCTGTTGATTATGGGCTCTTTGTCGATGTATATGGTCTAAATGTTGTACAAAGGTTGTTTTGGTTTGAAAAATACAAATGTAATAAACAGCATGTTTCCAATTTTTTTTTTAAAATGTCTTCATGTGTCTAAATAAAGTTTTCTGGTGTCCACAAATGTATGTATTTGTATTTCTTTTTCTAAGTTAAATCTGCTTAATGGTTGTGTATGTTCACTATTCGCGAATTCGCGAATATACAAAACCGCGTTCTCACATTTATACATGAAACCGGAAACGAAACTTTTGCTGCGTGCACACGTTTCCGGAAATTGTCCAGGCCCTGTCGTAAGTGTGCATCATGGCTCCTGCACTGTTTACAGCCGAAATCGTGGCATTTGTGTGTAAGGTAAGGAGGGGGTGTGAGTGTGCAGGGTGCGGGATGGGGGATGGGGGATGGTGGCTGGGTGGGTCGCTTATCTAGCGGGTGTGCAAGAAACTTTTGGTCTGCTGATCTGCGCATGCACTTTCTGCCTATTAGACGTGATCTAGAAGCTTCCTGTTATAGAAACTTCCTAGATGTGAACCTGTTCCCTATATATATATATATATATGTATGTGTGTATATATATATATGTGTATATATGTATATATTGTAAGGGATTAGCTCGGTGGCGGGTGTGGATGACCCCTTGGGGGGTGCGTTTTCCCAGAGAGGTAGCCGACAAGTGCTTGCAAACAAACAGTGTGGTTTATTAAATGGTGTTTTCTTCACCAGGCTGTATGCAGCAAAACATCCAAAATAAAATAAAACAGAAAATAAATCCTTGCCTCTGTGGGCGGCTACCTTCTCACAACTGGAACCTGCCTAAGTGTCTGTCTCCAACCTACCGTCGGGCAGACTTCCTTGTCCTCCAGCGGACACTCAATAGTCCTTTTATAATAGCTTCACAGGGCAACACAGTCCTTTGTTTCTTTCACAACAACAGTTCGTCTTCTCACCTTTGAGACGTATTCACCCTTGGTTACCGTCCCGGGCACACATCACTCCGGGGGGTCTTCTCCCAGGCCCACACATCCTGTCGGGAGGCACACGCTGACTGTCCTCCTGCTCCCAGCCCACATGGCTTCAGGACACAGCTTCTGGAGGCAGCAAACAATAGGACTTTCTCTGAACAAATTATAGAGCCTTAACTCCCTCATTCTGAACAGGTGAAGGCCTTTCAACTTCCTGCTGGCTAGCTCTGTAGCCAACACCCTAAATTAATTAATGGACTTTCTAAGCAGGTGGGAATGTGTCTCCTCTCAGTGACTACATTCCCAGATTTACCTGACTTCCTGTCACATACCCCCCCCTCTTGTTTCAACCCTAGGGTTGGGACACATATTTCCAGGCACGCATGTGTCAGGCACTGCTGACTCACTGATAAGCCTCCTATTATCCTCAAGCTTCCGGATGAAACTGTTTTGTCATCTTCATTGACGGATTTCTCATAAATGCCACACAGTTTGTCTCTCATCTCATATACACATTCTTCAACTGCATTTTTGGCATCATTTTGCTCCTTCTCGTTTCTGTCATCTTCATTGACAGCTTTCTCATAAATGTCAGACAGCTTGTCCCTCATAACCGTCTGTCCAATCCACCATGGAGGACCGTGATCCATAGGCAACTCAATTGGGCTAGTCTTAAGGTCTTCAACATTCTTAAGACGCCTCTCTCTGCAATCCATAAATGTTTTCCACAAAACTTTGAGAACCTTTGCTTCACTAAGCTTTGTTCCAAGTAGGGACTCTTGACATCCCTCTGTGACTTGAGTTGCCTCTCCATACAGCTGTACACAATCATTGACTTTTTGTTGTAAAAGGGAATGATCTTCCTTCTTGAGCTTTGCTTGCTCTAAGATGCTGTGCAGAGGATTTTCCAATTGAGACAACAGGCTGTCACACATTTCTTCAAAGTGACCCCTGTTCCTTTTCCCAGAGATATCAATATCATTCAAACATTTCATATTCATAGGCAGATCTGAAGCATTTGCACTCATCAACTTCTTAAACTTTTCGCCCTCCTGAGCGAGTCGCAGTAAAGGCCTACTATTTGATTTGATATTCAGTTTATATTTCTTGCCAAACTCTTCACAGAAGTAGCCAACCAGAACATCATCAACTTTCCTTCCACCAACATAGGGGTTAAAGGCAACAACACAGTTGAACCCAGCGATCTGGGTGGTATCCATTATAGACCTCCTCTCTGCATCAGTGAAGAAGCATGGAACTGCAACACATTCTTTTACAGGTTTCTTCAATGCACTTTCTGCTGAACTATTTGACCGCTCAAGGTCACCTAGTTCCTTTTCTCTATCTGAATTCCACATGGAATGTATCTCAAGATCACGATCAAATTTCTGCCACCTGTCTTTCACCAGTTCCATTTTGGAAATATTCCCTGAAAGGCACTTGAACTTAATTTGCTTCACGTTTTCATCAACAGCCTTAGTTTTCTCCACTAGGTGGCGTTTGCTTTTTTCTCCCAGATTTATATCACTTGCTTTAGTTTTCTCCGCTTTAGTTTTCTCCACTAGGTTTTCAGCCTGAACTGAGAAAACATCACATTTCTTACACAGCTCCTTTGTTTGCTGAAGTTTTTGAAGGAACGGTTTATTCCACAGGGGTGATTCAAGCCACATGTCATCACATTTCTGAGGCTCACTCAGGACAGATCCCAAAACACTGATCCTTTTAAAAACTGCATCAGGCACACTATCC
This sequence comes from Pelophylax lessonae, assembly GCF_965119305.1. Taxonomy (NCBI): domain Eukaryota; kingdom Metazoa; phylum Chordata; class Amphibia; order Anura; family Ranidae; genus Pelophylax; species Pelophylax lessonae. The sequence goes on along the minus strand of NC_138769.1, from coordinate 473,119,154 downwards.
CCTCTTTGGGACAGATCCTCTGTTGCCTGTAATTCCTCTTCCAGTTCCTGCAACGGAATCTTCATCTCTTCTACTTGCTGTTCTAAGACTCGCTTAGACTTTTCTAGCTCCTGAACGCTTTTCACAACATCATCCTTGGAGCGGACCAAATCTTCCATTTCTGTACACAGCTGTTGGTTAACTCTTTCTAGTTCAACTTTACACTCTAGAGCTTCCTCCAAGGAGCGAGCCAAGAACAGGGCTTTGCTCTCGTTATCACGCGCCTCCGCTTCTGCGCGGTCGCGTTCTTCTGCATATTTTGCAGACACAGTCTTCTCTTCACCAAGCATCTGATCAAACTTCTTTTTCACATCTTCAACACACTGTAATGAACCAACGCTTTCTTCCATGCGTTTTTTCATATCCGCTATCTGAGCTTGCAATGTTGCGACTTGCTCTGATAGGTTTTTCTTTGCTTCCGCCTCCTCTTTTAATTGTTCCAGGAAGCCATTTTTCTCATCTTCCATTTGTTTGAGCTTTGTGCTAAAACTCAGCCTTTGACACCTCTCTTCCTGTAAGAGTTCCTGCGTGTCTTGCAGCTGCGATTCCAAGATAGAAAAATCTTCCGCAATTTCTCTAGATTTGCTGTCTGCTTGAGAAAGCTGATTTGTAACATTGTCCAACTCAACCTGCAGTCGGTTTGCCTTCTCTGACAGCTTAGCACACAATCGGTCACCTTCTGACACCTTCACTTGCGATTCCAGAAGCTGTGCCTCTACTTTTTCCCTCTTATGTTCACAATCTCCTTTTCCCTGCATAAGAGCCTTCACCTCATTGGCTAGCATCTGGGAATAAGAATGTAATTCTGCCACACAGGCTTCTTTCTCCTTTAACTGCTGCTGGACACGTTGGGCTTCCCCTTTCCAACTTTCACAGTCCGCACGCCATTCATTTACCACATTGCTCAAAGTAGTGAGCTCATACACAGTACTCAGTAATTTAGCCTCTCTTTCACTTTTCTCGTTGTCGCTGAGAGACAATGTCGTTTTCAGAGCGACATTCTGTTCCTGCGACTCCTGCAGGTCTATTTTTGTAACTTCCAAACACTGAAGACTTTTTTCCAGCTGATTACGCAACTCCAACATTTCACACATGCTTTGCTTCTGCAAAGTCTGAATTTCACTTTCCTTTTCCATGAGGATGGTATCTTTCTCCATTATAGTCTCTCTGCGTTTTTGCAACTCGACCAAAAGAAGAGCAGTGGATTCTTCCCACTGTAACACATGAGACTTGAGTAGTTCATTCATTTCCTGCAAGTTTCTATGCTCCATTTTAAGCAATTCCAAGGCTTGTTCCTTTTCTTCCATTTTCCGTTGCAAGGCATCCAACTCAGCCCTGCACACATACTCGGTTTCCTCCAAACCGATGGCCTCCATTGGCTGCTGGCGTCTCTGTTTCCAGCCTGCCATGCTCTCTTGATGAGCCTTTTGTTGAGCTGCAAAGCTCCGTTGTTTCAGCATCTCCCCCATTTTGGGTTTACTTTTCATCTGAGCACACTGCGTCTCCATAGCAGTTTCATCAGTGTTGCTAGGGACAACACCCTTCCTCTTTAGTAGACTCTCTTTAGGCATGGATGGGGCTGGTTCAGACGGTAACATCCCCTCCATCCATAGAATCCGGTCTCTCATTTCATCTATCTTTGCATTCTTCAGGCGTTTTGAACGCCCCATCTTCAATAACTCCACAAACAAATTTTTCACAGTCCAGCAAAAATTTTTCAGACCACTGTCTCTTTAACACATGTAGTTTTTCTCTCTCTCTTGCAAGATCTCTTTTCCTGCACACACAGTTTGTGCAGTCACTTGCACCAGACACAACAAAGTTCATCAAATAATTTTGAGACCGCTGTCTCTTTAAAACACTTTTTTTTTTTCTGTCAGGATCTTCTCTCCTGCACACATAGATTGTGCAATCTCATGCACCAGATACAGTTCATCAAACATTTGCACTTCCTTGCAGGGATCTCTGCTTATGCCCACTGCATACCTCCACCATATGTAAGGGATTAGCTCGGTGGCGGGTGTGGATGACCCCTTGGGGGGTGCGTTTTCCCAGAGAGGTAGCCGACAAGTGCTTGCAAACAAACAGTGTGGTTTATTAAATGGTGTTTTCTTCACCAGGCTGTATGCAGCAAAACATCCAAAATAAAATAAAACAGAAAATAAATCCTTGCCTCTGTGGGCGGCTACCTTCTCACAACTGGAACCTGCCTAAGTGTCTGTCTCCAACCTACCGTCGGGCAGACTTCCTTGTCCTCCAGCGGACACTCAATAGTCCTTTTATAATAGCTTCACAGGGCAACACAGTCCTTTGTTTCTTTCACAACAACAGTTCGTCTTCTCACCTTTGAGACGTATTCACCCTTGGTTACCGTCCCGGGCACACATCACTCCGGGGGGTCTTCTCCCAGGCCCACACATCCTGTCGGGAGGCACACGCTGACTGTCCTCCTGCTCCCAGCCCACATGGCTTCAGGACACAGCTTCTGGAGGCAGCAAACAATAGGACTTTCTCTGAACAAATTATAGAGCCTTAACTCCCTCATTCTGAACAGGTGAAGGCCTTTCAACTTCCTGCTGGCTAGCTCTGTAGCCAACACCCTAAATTAATTAATGGACTTTCTAAGCAGGTGGGAATGTGTCTCCTCTCAGTGACTACATTCCCAGATTTACCTGACTTCCTGTCACAATATATATATATATATATATATATATATATATATATATTATATGTATATATATATATATATATATATTATATTATATATATATATATATATATATATATATATATATATATATATATATATATATATATATATATATATATATATATATTATATGTATATATATGTATATATATTATATGTATATATATATATTATATGTATATATATATATATATTATATGTATATATATATATTATATGTATATATATATATATATTATATGTATATATATATATATTATATGTATATATATATATTATATGTATATATATATATATATATTATATGTATATATATATATTATATGTATATATATATATATATTATATGTATATATTATATGTATATATATATATATATATATATATATTATATGTATATATATATATATATATATATATATATATATATTATATGTATATATATATATATATATATATTATATTATATGTATGTATATATATATATATTATATGTGTATATATATATAGATGTATGTATATATAGATGTATGTATGTGTATCTAAAAAATATATATATTAGACAATATATATACTATGTATATATTATATACAATATATATACATTAGATACATTATAGAATATGTTATATACCATATATTAGTGTATATAATAGGGAACAGGTTCACATCTCTGAACTTTCTATATAGATATAGATAGGCATACCCTGCTTTAAGTACACTCACTTTATATACAATCGTGAGTAAGGACACAGCTTGTTCAGCTTGCCATGACACTGCTCACAAACCATAAGTGACAGGGATAACAAACTTAGGGAGCAACGACAGGGTACCCAGGTACCCAGGACTACACCATATCCATTTTGTGGCTGGCCAGCTTGCCTAGGTAATCTATCATGTCATAGTCCTGGATCCCCTTAACATGCTCCCACATGGTTTGGGAGTAAGGCTATGTCAATGTGGCCAAAATTTACAATGGAGCTGGTGTATTTTCATGCATCGAGAAAAGAAAAAAGGGATTGCTTCACTTTAAGTACATTTTCAGTTTCCATACATGCCCTGGTCCCATTGTGTACTTAAAGTGGGCTATGCCTGTATATAGATAGATTTGATTCGTTTCAACTTTTACACAAAATGAAACCCAATTATCTGTGACAGATTGCTCTGACGCTTTGGAATCTATCTAGATAAAGACAAATGTATTGACCCTTTTCATATATGCAAGATTAGAAACATTATATTCCCTAAATGCATAATGCCAAAAATTATTGCCTTACATACATCCATACACACTGCAAGCTCGGCCCCGTTTGTCTTGTCTGACACTCTTACCATCATAAGCTGGATCTGCACACAGCAGCTAATTGGTTCACCTGAGATGGAATCAGTGATCACAAAAATCTGGAATGGTCATGTCTTCAAAGGATTGCCTTGAACAAATCACCTCTAAAAGAAACACATGAGTGTATAATCACTTGTCTCAATGGATCACATTCCCAACACACCCATCTCACACTGCCATATGATAATGAATGGGGGTGTCCATTGCAAGTTAAATACACCCCCAGATCACATTGCTTTGTTAATTTACAGATCTAACTGGAATATGATGGCACTGCTGTGAACCACTATGCCATCAAATTCTGCTGGTGACCTTTAAAAAGGATTATGTGTGATTGTGTGGATAATTATGCCACCTTAAATTTGCATCTCCCACATACCATGTGCAACTCTTGCAGGAATTGTGAATCAAGGATAATTCAGCACAGCTTAATGAACAGACACATTGAGGAGTGTAGGAACACACCGTCAGATTACCCGATCACACTATGGGGTTTTAACTCCTCCATAATTTTGCCACTTTGGAAACCAAGTGCTTACTTTATGTATACTTTTTAGACGGAACTACAATTTCTAGTAGGGTGATATCATTGCATGAGATTTTCCCTCACTTCCTGTCTTAGTGTCACCAAGACAGGAAGTGAGGGGAATATCACTGTGGGGAAATAGCTTGCAATTGTTGCCTTATAATGTCCATAGTATATATAAAAGGAAAGAATTGCTGGCTATATCCCCACGGGAGATTCCCTCACTTCCTGTCCTGGTGACACCAAGACAGGAAGTGAAGGGAAATCTCCTGCAATGATATAACACTGTTACATGTTCTAGTTATGTAGCAAACTTAAGAATATACAAAGCAAACATCTTTTTTTTTCCATTTTGGCAAAATCATGGATTAATTAAAAAACTATCTTTGTTTGTCCCGTGGCTTGCAGGAAAAACATTTTGCCTTGATTCCACCATCAACACAGACAGGGGAAACCCTCCTGCGGAGCCATTGTGTTCTCCTGGTGCTGCCCCTGCCAGGAAAACACAGTGATTATTGCTAGTGGCTACAAGAGATGCTAGCGATAAGTGTGTGTAAAATCTGACAGACTGGTTGTACGTTGTCCTCCAGGTGATCGACCAATCAACTTGGGTACCTTCAGCCTGGCCATACACAGTTTAAATCTGCATCTCAAATGAAGCAATCCCATTTACATATAACACTCCATAAAGGAGAATTGAGGGGCTTATCAGGTCTGCGTCAAAAATTAACAGCCACACCCAATCAGACAGCTCGTGTTAAAAGGGACCTGAAAAGCAATCTGCATGGCTTGCTTTTCCAAGCATTGGCTAGTTTAGTGAGCCTGGACTAATAACAGTCACTGTAATGCTACCCATACTGCTGTCCTTTTAACATGGTGACAAAAGTTGATACCTATGCTACATGTGTGTAAAGTTACTTGCACCCTGCTAAATGGACAGCAATAAGGTTGTAAATACAGTGACTGCCTGTCCCCCCCTGATGGCGGCCCTGGGTGTGTTATGAAAGGCCAATTGAGAAAATGGCTATATCATGTAGAGGAAATCACCAGTGTGGGGCAACCTATGTCATGGAGGTAGATTTGGACATCGATGTATATGTATCACCAGAAATGGAATTCTTTGTTCTACAATATCTCAAAGACGACCTAGCATGTTATTTGAAGACTGTACTATTTTGGACATACTTGGACTCAAACATACACTGCTCTTTCCACAGCTCCTCCTCCTCTGGGGGTATGATAAAGTTTATACGCATCTTCACCAAAAGCACAAGATGATGTGTCGTCTCCGGATGAGGCTGCAGCGGAGATTTCAGTTTCTGCCTGAGATAGTGGATCTGCAGCGGGCCTGGAGTGATGCCAAAAGGCGCTCACCCAAGCTCCTGCTAAAGGCTGTGGAGCAAATCTCCGGTAAGTAAAAATATACATTACATGTGACCAGATAGGTTACAATTTTTTGGGTAGGTGGACATGTGTTTAGCTATGCAACAACACTAATACCAACACCCCATCAAGTGTCTCTTCACAACCTTTAATACTACTATGTACATTCGTATTTTTTATGTTTTTTTTTTTTCTTCTGCTTCTAGCCAAAGCGGACGGACGGCACCCTCTTGTGCTTTTGGTGAAGAAGGGGAGGAGGAGGACGGCCACACTCCAATATGCAGTCAGAGGCAGCGAGCCATTTGAGCAGCTGAAAATTGTGGATCGTAAGTAGAAAATAAAAATGTTAGAAATTTCTAATCTCTAATCACATTTTACAGAGCCCCCTTTACATCGGAGTCTCCAGACTTACTACACTGTAAGAGGGAAGTGTGAAGACTCTGATATAAGGAGAGTTTGGGAACCATTATTTGAGGGGGGAAGCTGGGGACTCTGGTGTAAAAGGGAACTCTGTGTTCCCCAAAGCTCCCCCATACATCTGAGCTTACAGAGACCCTCTTACACTTCCCTTCCTCAGTCCACCACAGTCAAGGGCACAACAAGTCCCACTGCAGAAGGCTACCTGCTTGGACTTGTAATCCTCTCTGTAGGGGAATGAGGAAATACTGCCTGCTATGCTAAGACTTGTAGTGCCCTCTGTTAGGGACTAAGGATTCCTCAGTCCTCAACATTCTAGGGCACTATAAGTCTCAGCATAGTGGGCTGTCATACCTCAGTCCCTCACAGCTCGGGTCAAAAACAACACAGTTAAACATCTAAAGGACAACTCCAAACAAAACTACCAATAATGGACAGAGTCCATATGCTCTATAATGTCAAAGACCCGCTACCACTCACCTTCCACCTCTGGTGCTGTCATTGTGTAGGGCAAAGGGCTCCATCTACACCATGTTTGGCTTTCATGTCAGATAGGCAGGACTTGCTCAGCTCCACTCTCTTCCTTGGCAATTGACTCTGGCGTCATTGTGGATCTTTCCTCCTCTAGAAAACCCCCAGGGGCCCTCTCCTTGTCCCCCAGCCACCCAGGGCCTTCTTCTCCTCCTCCTCCACCAACCATTTTCAGACTCTTCCAACTTCCCTGGGGCTACTCAACCACTTTGCATAGTGGACACAACAAATCTATGACCAGCCTGCAAAATATCAAGTCTGGGCCTGGTTACCTGTATGTTCCGGGTCCAGGGCGGAGCTCTCCTCCCAGAGCAACAACTGATGATAGCAGAGTGAGTTGACCGGCCAGTCACTTCCTACTGGTGCAGGTACACACCTACCGATTCCTCCACATCTTAGGATAACATGATCAGACGGCCAATCCCCAGGCAGAGAAGGAGGAGTAAGTGTCAGCGGACAACAGACACCTGGCAGACGCAGTGAAGGGACTGCAGCACACTGCTGCAACTTTTTGATCCGAGGATTGAAAGCAATCTTTTACTTGGGAGATTTCCCTGACTGCGCCCTTCGAAATGTTGGTGCTCCGCCACTGGCCGCAAGGCCCCTGTAGGTGCGAGGCCTTAGGCGCCCGCTTAATTTGCATGGTGCCCTCCTGTTTTAAAACATGGTCAATGCATCTCATTGGTGTAAGTGCACTTCTATGTTCTGAATTGTAGGGGCATTGAGTATGGTGCTAGCATGATGAGAGGTTACTGCCTATTTGTGTCCATAAATAATATATAATGTTTTTCTTTTATTTTAGAAACCAGTGATCAGGATGTTGCGGCTCAGCCTTCTCAGGCCCCCTGTAAGTAATGTGGATGTGCTGGTGTGTTGTGTATTAGGTCGAACTTGGAGGAATGATTGTTTGTTTTGTTTTCTTTTGTGGTTGATGTAACTTCAGCAAGAGAGGAGCCTCAGGCAGGGCCAAGTCGCCTGGATCCGGGCCAGGAACAAACTGTTGGCCAAGAAGAGGCCAATTGGTCCGACTCGGATGAGGACCTGGGCTCTCCTCAAAGGGGAAGTAAGTATTCTACATGTGTTTGTGTGTTCAATGTGTCCTGGTAAATATAAGGGCTGTAATATATATATTTTGACATTGGGGTTTTGTAGCAGCTGACATTGAGGATGTTTGTTGTGGAGGACTGGGGAAGAGGGGCCACTGCTTACCCAGTCCACTGTAACTACTACCTTCAATGTTTCCAGACTACTTTCTGTGTGCCTTTATCAAATAGCTTTTGTTCAAGGATTGTATTTGTGTCTTTGTGTTTCTAGGAGATACAACGCCATCCCCCCATGAAGGGACACCATCCCCCCATGTAGGGTCTCCCCCATCCTCCCCCACTCCAGGCTCCCCTGAACTAGTCTGTAAGTACCTAAAATTAGATTCTCACATGAATTGTGTGTGCTAGGATGATGTGTATCTAGGATAATCTAAGTTGGAGTCAAAGCAAGTGTAGTTTTGCTATATGTGACAGGAAGGTTGGTCATGAAACACTCTTGCTTAACCTTCATGTTTGAAAGGTGGTTTTGGGGAGCTTTACAGGACATGTTATCTTTTGTAAGTTATCTCAAGCCACCCTATTCTAAATTGGTGTTAGTTTCTCTACATTGGAAATGTGTGCTTTGTACTTGTAAATTTTTAGGGGACATTGTAATTTAATCATGTCCTGATTTAGTCAACACTGAAAATGTGTGTTTGTCAATCTTTCATAAATACTCTTCCTCGGTAATGTACCACATTCCAGTTCACAATTTGTGTTCTTTTTGTGCAGTTTCTCCAGAGCCAGCCACGCCATCCACTTCAGGGGCCCCAAAAAAACCTGATGATGGTAAGTTGTGTGCTTTTCCAGTAA